>NC_044303.2:227693389-227997707 GCF_007474595.2 Lynx canadensis | reverse complement strand
ACTTCTGTGGTCTCAAGTAAGTTACTTTACCTCTTTGTTAAGAGGTTGCCTATATATATATATATGAAAATTTATCATATGTGAAATGGGGATTGCTATGAAGATCAACCAAGATAATACATCTAAACTGCACAGCACAGTGCCTCGCACAAAATAAGCTCTCAAAAGTTGTTAGTTACTATGATAATTATTTTTACTATAATTTACTGAACCATGGTTTTTACTGCTGAATACTTCAGTTGCTGCCACGTAAATAAATAACCAGAGAAGAGTAGACCTGGGATTACAATCGACCCTTGAGCAGCACAGAGGTTAAGGATACCAATTCCCTTGCCAGTCGAAAATCTGTGTGTAATTTTTGACGTACCCCCCCCCCCCGATTTAAACTGCTAATAGCCTACTGATGATATAAATAGTTGATTGACACATATTTTGTGTGTCACGTGTTACATACCGCATTCTTACAATAAAACAAAGCTAGGGAAAAGAAAATGTTATAAGAAAGTCGTAAGGAAGGGGCAACTGGTTAAGCTTAACTGAGTGACTAAGCGTCTAACTCTTGATTTCGACTCAGGTCAGGACCTCACGGTTTGTGAGTTTGAGCCCTGAGTCAGTCTCTGCACTGATAGAGCAGAGCCTGTTTGGAATTCTCTCTCTCTCTCTCTCTCTGCCGCACCCCTGAGTTCTCTCTCTCTCTCTCAAAATAAATAAATAAACTTAAAAAAAAAAGAAAATCATAAGGAAGAGAAAAGACATTTATAGTACTGTATATATCAAAAGTAATCTGCATATTAGTGAACTCACACAGCTCAAAACCATTGTGGTTCAAGGGTCAGCTGTACTTTTATATCTTTGTATTGAAGTCAACCAAATTGACATAATTTTCCACCTCTGTTTGAGATAGTTGCTGGAAGAATCTTGGTATTACTTGTAATCTTTGCTCTATCACACGGCTCATTGGGTCTTTTGAAATTAATTATGTTTCTATCTGGCCAAGCTATTGGAGGAGAAAAGCCTCAGAGGAATCACGTAACAAGTGAATTTATATTTGAGTAGTGAGTATAAGCAGTTGGGTGAAAGCTTTATTACTTTGTTTCTCAGTTTGGATTTTTCTGCTCTTAAATGGCAGTAAGGAGGTTTTAAAGAATGCCTAGACCTTATGTCCGCTATACCTCTGTCTTTCCCCCCCCAATAACCTGGTTTGTAAACATAGATCAGATGAGAGGTACAGTTTCTTCTGTGCTAAGGCGACATCCTTTTGAGGGAGGAGCTGGGACTCTCCTTTCAGCACTGAAGTGATACTGGCTGTAGCTTCTGTCTCAGTATTTTCAGACAAAACATCACAGACCGAGTGGCTTAACATTTATTTCTCACAGTTTTAGAAGCTAGAACGTCCAAGATCAAGGCGCCAGTCAATTTGACGCCTGAGAAGGCTCTCTTTCTGGTTTACAGATGGCCACTGTCTTGCTGTGTTCTCACATGGTGGGAAAAGAAATCATCTTCTCATGTCTTGTTATAAGCACACTAATCCCATTCATGATGATTCTGTCCTTGTGACATGATTACCTCCAAGTACCTTTGCACTGGTGATTGTTTCAACGTATGAATTTTGGAGGGACACAAACATTCAGTCCAAAGTAACCTTCTTCAGGAGGTGAGGGGTGGGGAGTTTTCTGAGAGGAGATTGTGTGAAGCTGAAATGTGGCTTCCAGAAAAACCTGCATTCTTAGGATGATGCCATCTGATTTCAGTTCGTGTCACCAAGCATGGTGTATTAGCAGAGCTGAGGCTTCTCATTGTTTCTGATTTTTATTCATGAATAATCCGCCAAAGGTTTTTCATACTTCACCAAAATTCATCCTATTGTAAGTTAGTGGTTTGGCTTTATATCCTTGTTAGAGTCGGATGGGATGAAGATAAAAAACAAATGAGTCTCGGCTTCTGTAGTTCCCTTAAAACATTTTTTCCATATATTGAGAGAATTATTAGGGAATAGTTCTGTTTTCTCCAAGGTAACTAAGCACAAACTCATTTCATCCATCTCCAGAGCTCCAGTTTTAGGGCCATGTAATATGGCTTGTGACTCCCCTGTGAAGTCTACCATTTGGTCTTGGACGGTATTTTGGATTTGTCCCTTTCTAGATCGGGTTTGCAAATCAGCTCCCTAGCATGAATAACCACTTTTCAACTATATGACCATTGTAGGTGCATCTTTTTTTGGCCACAAATTATACTGGGGAAAGTTCTATTTCCCCAGAGCAAAGACCCTGAGCTGAAAGCATGCCTGCTGTTTGAGGAATCAGAAGGAGGACAGTTGTAGCTAGGGGTGAGTTGTAGGAGGAGAGGAGATGTGCCTGGGGACAGACATGGAAGGCCTTGGTGAAGGCGGTGAAGGCAGTTAGTATAAAAGCTTAACTCATCGAAATCCAAAGTGTGGAGTATATTTAATACCGTTTGAATGTGGACTGTGTTTTTTACCCCTTACTAATTCTTAATTACAGATCAGTTCATCTTGAAAAATACTTTTGATTTTGGCAATGGCCAACTCAGCCTGTATATAACTCTCCTCTTGACTGTAGAATTCATTACGCAATATTTATTGCCTCTCTTAAAAACAAACATGGGAAATGATTCCTGGTGAGTTCATCTTTAGAGGATATGCTTATGCTTTTTCAGAATTTCATACTTGGTATGAGAAGAAGTAAATAAAAATCCATTGATTTAAATAACCTGAGTGAAGTACTTACTGTTTTTTAAAAAAATTTTAATGTTTATTTGTTTTGAGAGAGAGAGAGAGAGAGAGGCAGAGTGAGTGGGGGAGGGCAGAGAGAGAGGGAGGCACAGAATTCCAAGCAGGCTGCAGGCTCTGAACTGTCAGCATGGAGCCTGACACGGGGCTCGAATTCACAAACCATGAGATCGCGACCTGAGCCGAAGTCGGATGCTTAGCCAACTGAACCACCCAGGTGCCCCTCTTCAAGGCCTCTCTAAGCTGACTTCACAGCTCTTCTGATAAAGTAATTTTGCTTGCTAAGTATTCGGTCCTCCTTGGTAGCAAGGGATGGTCAGGTGACCCAGTTCTAGCCAATAGAATGAGAGTGAGGTGAGTGCCTCCAACTGTGAGCCATAAATCTCCTGGCTCCTGGAAGGAGAGGTCAGTGGGACCACAAGAGAGAAGGGGCCATAGGTCCCTACACGACTGCTTGAAGGAGAATCTTGTAGATCAGAAACATCCACTTCAGAATTTTCATGAACAAAAATACAACCTGACTGTATTCTTCTGCAGAGTTGGGGGTTTAGCTGCTCATCAGCTGCAATTCCTTAACCTAAGTGATATCATGAGGTCTTGGCTGAGAGTCGGTTCTCATTTTCAGTTCCTAGAATAAGACAGTTGTTAAGACCATAATCTTTGGAATCAAATAGACGTAGGATGGGATCCTCTCACTAGCTATGTAGATATTTCAACTTTTCAGAACCTTGGTTTTCTTATCCATAAAATGGGGATCTAACATCTACTACCTGGGGTTATCATGACAAGTAAATAAAAGTATTTTGCACAGTGCCTGGCACATCACCAGTAGGCATCGATGGAATGGGAGTTGTACCTTACTTTTGTCCCTTTCGCTGTAATGGAAAAATCATTTTATTTTATTTTATTTTATTTTATTTTATTTTATTTATTATTTGTTTTAAACTATTTTTTTTAACATTGATTCATTTCTGAGAGACAGAGTGTGAGTGAGGGAGGGGGCAGAGAGAGAAGGAAACACAGAATCCGAAGTAGGGTCCAGGCTCTGAGCTGTCAACAAAGAGACTGACACGGGGTTCGAACTCATGGACCGTGAGATCATGACCTGAGCTGAAGTCAGACGCTTAACCACCTGGGCGCCCCTGGAAAACTCATTTTAATTTAGTAAGTTTTAACTATTTTCTCTATGATTACCATGTTTTTATGATTTCTATATTAGCATTTCCATCCACGTGGTTATGTTCTTGCTTGGTCTTCTCTCTGTCTAACCATTCCTTTCTTCACCTGGAAAAAGAAAATTATCATCCTTCAAAGTCTAGTTCAAAAATTACCTGCTGTGGAGGGGGTTGTTCAAGGTGATGGTGTGGGAAGACCCTGAACTCACCGCCTCTCATGGAAACACCAAATCTACAGGTACATAAGGAATAATTGCTGCTGAAAACTAGCTGAACAGCTCCCTCCACCACAAGGGATAGAAAGACTACATGGAGACAGGGAGGAGAGACAGACGCAAACCCTACCCCCAAACGTGGCAATACACTATAGGGAGGGATCTCATTGGTCTGGAGTATCTCCCTAAGGAGTGAGGGGTTGTGCCCTACATCTGGCACCGCAGCCCTTGAGACCTGCACTGGAGAGGTAAAGCGGTTAAAACATCTGGCTTTGGGAACCAAGGAGCTTATGCTCAAGGGGCCTGGGGGGTTGTGGGGATCAGATATACTCTTTTTGTTTTTAATGTTTATTTATTTTTAAGAGGGAGGGAGAGAAAGAGCGAGCGAGCATGAGTTGGGGAGGGGCAGAGAGAGAGGGAGACGCAGAATCTGAAGCAGGCTCCAGGCTCTGAGCTGTCAGCACAGAGCCTGACACAGGGCTTGAACTCATGAACCATGAGATCATGACCTCAGCTGAATTTGGTCCCTTAACCAACTAAGCCACCCAGGTGCCCCAGATGTACTCTTTTTGTGGGGATTGTGCATAGAGTCGGTTGTCCCAGGACTTAGCGCAAAGGCAGCAATGTGAGAGGTGACTGCATTACATCTGAAGGAGATTCATTTGCTAACCTTGAAGCATCTGCTAGAGGGGCAGGGAGAAGTTGGGACTTTCTTTGGAGATGGAGCTGCTGGCGAGAGCACGCTCCTTCTCCCTTGCGAGAGTAGGCAGGTGCTCACAGACATGGCCGCCATCCACTGTCTCTACAACTCTTTCCTGGCCTGACTGAAACCGTGGATGTGCCCCTCTCTCAACACTCTTCCACAGCCTTGCTAAAGCTGGCAGGTGAGTGCAGTCCACACAAGGGATGCTTCCTGATCACCTGGCTCCCGTGGCCAGAGGGGCTTATGTTTCTGAACGGCACAGCAATAGAAAAGACAGTGCTGGGCAGGCTACCCTACCCAGGGCACTGCATAGTTAGAAGACTGAAACACTTTCCCAGTCTGTGAAAAAGGTTGATTTACTTGTCCTGAAACTTCAACCTCAGGGATAGGTTTCAGGTGTGCCACACATTTAGAGGCTAAAGAGGTGTTCTCAGGGAACCTATGCAAGGAGACACCATCGTTGTGCCCCGCCTCGGCCCTCACCACAGCCCACCGGTACCTTCCAGAAAGGAACTTACACATTCATCTGAAGCCTGGGCTCCTTCAACTGTGGCTCAAGGGATACCCCCAGATCTCTTAGTCGGGATGTCATCAGGTCTACAATGGTGGTCCCACATGACTGTATGTATTGACATACATTAAAAGCTGTTGCCTGAGGATCTGGCTTCCAGTCAGCCTGGAAGTAGGTACTGACTAAGGTCACTCCTTTTGAAACACCAACAGGTGCTGACACATGGTCAACAATGAGGTCCTATCAGGAATAAATCAGGCCACTTAGACAATCACAAAGGTGTGAGAGACAACAAAAGCTAGGGCAAAGTTGACTGATAAGTTTCATCTCCCACACAGGCCACTCCTTCGAGACTGGGAGGGGCAGCTGTTTCGCATACTACATGAAAACAAACACAGAGTCAAACAAAATGAGAAAACAGAGGCATATGTTCCAAATAAAAGAACAAGATAATACCTCAGTGAAAGACCTGAATGAAATGGAGGTAAGTAATTTACTTGATAAAGAGTTCAAACTAATGGTCACTCACCAAACTTGGGAGAAGAATGGAGACTCAAAGTGCTTAGAGCTTCTTGACCCATAAACAACAGTGAGGGTGTAGGAAGCACCAGAATGTTGATATTATGATTACCTTCTCAGTGGGTGTAGAAAACTAGCTTGTTCATCAGCTATTATTTTTGTGGGTTGGGATGATGCATTTTAATTGCTAAGAAGGGGTTATAGAGTGGCAGTGTTCTGAAGGGGAAATCACACGAGCGCCACTGGGGGCAAGTATTTGATGTGCCTTATCAGATGGCACTGTGTCCATCCCTGTGCTGTTAGATTAAAGAAGTTCTATGACCCCTTTGGAGCTAAATTCGTTTCAGGTTTGTCTGTAAGAGAGACTGAGAAAGCGTTAAAAAAATCACCCTAGGTTGGCATTTTGAGAAATAAGAATACTCAGCAATATCATGTAGATAGCAAGAGGCAATCAGGATTGCATTTTTTCCCCCCCTGGCATGTTCTTTGAAGGTATTCTAGAGTAAAACAGAATAGAAGTGTCTATTTACAAATTTTCTCCATTTTTTCTGGGAAGTCAGTAGAACATAACATTGCCACCATCATTTTTTTCTCACCTGATCTAGGAGAGTTTTGTTTTTGTCATTTTTAATGATTTCCCTATTATGAAAGTTTTGTCACCTCCTGCATTTGGCACTTAGTAACAATAGGAAATGAACGGACAATTTGCTCATAAGCCATATGACAAGAACATCTTTTTTTTTTTTAATTTTTTTTTTCAACGTTTATTTATTTTTGGGACAGAGAGAGATAGAGCATGAACGGGGGAGGGGCAGAGAGAGAGGGAGACACAGAATCGGAAACAGGCTCCAGGCTCCGAGCCATCAGCCCAGAGCCTGACGCGGGGCTCGAACTCACGGACCATGAGATCGTGACCTGGCTGAAGTCGGACGCTTAACCGACTGCGTCACCCAGGCGCCCCAGACAAGAACATCTTAACAGAATACTTGATAATTAAATACATGGCAGGTTGTGTGGCATAGAGTTGACAGTTTTGTGACCTTACATTTCAGGTTTCATCTTATACCCTGAAAACCAGGTTGTCTTTGTCCCATTTCTGTTTCCTCATTACTCCTGTGCTCGTATATGTTTATGGAACATTCGTGTGTATTTTAGCAGCAACAAAGATTAAAACAGTTCAGGCTCCAGGAACAAAGTTGAAATGATGTTTTCCAGGGCACAGAATGCCCACCTAATATTATGGTAGTGCCACCGCACAGTGAGCTCTTTTGTGCAGGGTGTCAGGGCCAGACTCATTCTGCTACTTCTCCCTATTTTATGATCTTGTTAGGGTTGACCTCTACCTATCTTGAGGTATTATTTCAACAAAAATAAAATTCTTAACTGGCTCATTTTCATGAGTGACTATAAAAATTTTCCTTCCAGCCCCACCTGTTAGCAGAGGGAAACAGCCCTGCCCTCTCCTCTATACTTGGAACAAATGGAATAAAAAATAACAAACAAAATGGCTACTGGAAGTATTGGACTAACTAAAGAAAAAAGCCTAACCTTAAATTGTGTAAGATTCTTAAGTGGTCCGCAAGTAGAATTCTTAATTTAATTTTTAAAAATGCTATACTTTTCTAAAACATTTCTCCCTCTTCCTTACCACCTCTACCACTACCATGGGGATTTCTTTCAATGGAGAACTTTCTATGGTAGAATTGTCATAGGTTTCATTTTAGACATGGGTTATTTTGGGGACAGACAGATTAATTGAGGGGAGGCTGGGGAAGTCTTTGTTATTTAGCACTGCTACCCTTAAACAGTAGATAATTTACCGGATCAAATTTGTCTATTAAACACAGTAGCTTGATAACCATTTCGAGAGGACATAGTACCATATTAGTACTGTATATTTTATTTGAGTGGGTTTTTAATCCATAAAGATAACTTTGGTCCTTAGAGATGCATGAGTAATTCCCACTGATTTGTATGGACTTGTGTATTTTAAGAGTGATGGAGAGTTTTAGTGTGGTTGTCTAGAAAAAAAAAAAAAATGCATTCCCTGACGGGATCTCACGCTGCATAGAGGTGGCATATAACGGAGGAAAGTGGTCATGGAAGTCCACGATGCCTCCTGGATGACCAAACATCCCTGATTGTTTGGCTTCTGTTTCCAGATGAATAATCTTTCCTAGTGATTCTCTCTCACATGTTCTCTGATGTCCCTGTATCTGGTCAGGGATAATGTTTACTGCTGTGAAACTTAATGAGTTATTATATGTAGGTGTCCAGGCTCTATGTAGCACAGAATAAGCTCTACGTAAGTGTTAGAAATAATTATTACTGATCATTCTAAGACTGCCTCAAACGACGCACCAACTAGGTGAGATGGAAGGAAATGGAAAGCATGAATTAGGTCAGAGTCATTAGGAAAGGAGATGTATCAGTCAGTGTTTGCTGTGTAACACAGAAACCTGGAATTTAGTGCTTTAAAAGTAACAACCATTTATTTAGCTCATGATTCTGAGGGTCATCAAGTTAAACTGTGCTCAGCCTGGCAGTTTTTCTGCTTTTGGCTCTGTTCTCTCAGGCATCTGTGGTCAGCTGTTAGGTCATCTGGTGCCTGGCCAGTCTAGGCTGGGCTTATCTGGCATGGCTTATCTTTGCTCCACAGGTGAGCCTGAGCTTGGTCTCATGGTGAAGACAGAGGAGCAAGGAACAGCCAAAGTCACAAAGACTAGTCACCTAGGCCAAAGGCAGTTACAAGTTCAACCCAGATTCATTGAGCGGGGAAATGAACTCTGTCAGTGGGAGAGGTACAGAATCCCATTGGAGAGGGTGTGGATAGAGAAGGGTGAAAGATTTGGCCATTTTTACGATCTACCACACAGGGTGAGAAGGATAATGTGAAAGACAAAGCAGAGAAGGAACGAGAGGATTTGGATGTGTGCATGTGTGTGCTTATAGGTACAAGGACTTGCGTCTTGGGGAAGGGAGTCAGGTGTAGCAGAGGAAAGAATAAAAATTAATTCCAAAGCCATGATCTCAGGTGGCTTAGGATATGGTGGCACTATATAGATAAATAGGAAACGTGGCAGGAGAAACATTCACCTTTGAATGTAGACAGTTTGATGTAGACGTGAGATGTTTAGGAGAAAGTATCCAGGAAGGGGTCCAGAAATCCAAAGAAAAAGGAGACCTACAAACTTTGGATGTGAATAGATGCAAACAACAACAAAAATGTGCTGTTTGCCCCCAGCCAGCAACCACTCCCCTTCTCTGGTAACCACAGTTATGTGATTTCCTTTGGAGTTTCTTTTTTAGGACCCCCTTTCCAGCTCTTAGTTCATGTGACTTGGAGGGACTAACCTCAGCCACTTGGAGGCCTGGCCTGGCCAATCAGTATATTCCATCCCTCTGGTCATACAGATTGGGTCAGCAACGGTACCTGACCACACTGGGTCTAGCAAGACTAAATATCAGCATTTTTATTGGAATCATTGGAGCTTTTCCATTTATCAGAGCAGCTGAACTTGGAGGCCGTAGAGGTTCTGGAGGCCATCTTACCAGTGGAGGCTGCCTAAGAGCAGAGCCAACAGAAAGAAAAACAGAACTGATTGTGTGTGTGTGTGTGTGTGTGTGTGTGTGAGAGAGAGAGAGAGAGAGAGAGAGAGAGAGAGAGGCAGGGGGCGGGGGGGGGGGGAATCCAGTTCAGATCCATGGATCCTGTTGTACCTTCAAGCTTTTCAATTTCAGGAACCAATAAATCCCCTTTTGAGTTGAACTAATTTGAATTGAGGCTCTGTCGTACGTTATGACTATGAAAAGGGAAAAGAATATAAACTTAGAAAACAGGTACAATCAGTGGCCTAAAGAAAAATTAAGGAGTAAGTAATAAGAGCCCACGAGACAAGAAATCTGAGAACAGGGAGACTAACAAAAAGGAGGGGTGCACAACAGTGATGATGTCATCACATGTTGCAGAGCAAGGGCTCTGTCCAGAGCCTTGACTTAGGGGCCAGGAAAAACTCTGATGGAGCACTTTTGGCAGGAGAGGGGCGGAGAGGAAGGTGCACTGCCAGGAACTAAGGAAAGAGTGGGGCGATTTCCTTTTTCCATAAATGGGACTCCTAGTCACTTGGGCTTGAAACCTTGGAATCAACTCTTCCGCCTCCCCCTGCCACAGCCCACACAGCCAAACAGTCATCTTGTCCTGTAAATCCTCCCTCCACAATTACTCTTGGCCTTGTACCTTCCTCCCAGTCCCACTGCCAACAACTGGGTCCAGGTGCCCACTATTCCTTTCCTGGAACCCGCAAAGGCCTCCTTTGCAGCTCTCGTGCCACAGTCTTTCACTTCTGTCATCTGTTTTTTTATTTCTGCTGCCAGATTATTTGTCCTAAGGCTCTGTCCTCATTGTGAAATAGCCACATGGTGAGGGGCCTCGGAATGGGAACCCAGAGCCAGCTCTGACTTGCTACGGGATCTTGGAAAAGACTTGTCATCTCTCTAGGTGTGGGGCTCCACTTTTGGAAGTGAGGGTTTGAACAAGGTGCTCTGACATTCATTGTCTCTCCACTGCCTGTAAAATCAATTCTAGCCCTAATCTAACCCTTGTAGCCTTAACTCCTTTAACAAAAATATGTTGTGGCCAGAATGAATACTTCCTGTTCCTGATGCCTCGCCCTCTCCCACTACCTTGTACATTTCTATTCCTATTCATTCTTATATCTATTCATTCACCCAGAATCCCTGTCTTTCCATTTGGAGATCCTATCTAGCCTCCAAGGCCAAGTTCAAATGCTCTCTGTGAAGCTTTCCTGAACTCCCAGCTGAGCGCGGTCTTCCCACATCTGTCAGGATGCTTTGTTATGTTCTACTATAGTTTGAACATACATCTTGCTTCCTGCCAAATTATCAACAACTTGGGGTTCAAGCCTTGGCGGTATTCATCATTGTAGCCCTCAAGGGATCCAGCACAGTAGTTAGCTCTCAGTAAGTGGTTGAATGAATGAAAACGCACACTTGAATACTGTGTGACTAACTCAGCCATCTTGCTAAGTTCCCCAGAGCAGTCTGATAGGGCAGGTCTGCTGAAGAGGATGATGTAATAATAAGAAATGGGCTTATTGGTAAGAATCGCAGGAGCAAGTGCTGACCTCATTCCAACTGGGGCCAGCCACGTGTCAGCCATGTAAATGTTGGGTGAAAGTCCCATTGGAGCTTTTGCGGCAAAGTCCCTTTTGCGGCTCCACATGGAGGCCAATCTAGCCAACCTTCTCGCGAATTTCAAGATAAGGGTGAGCATATTCTGGCAGGACGGAATATGCACCTCTGGTTCAGCTCTCGACTGGAGACTTGGAGAGGAGTGTGGATAGGCTAGTACCGAAGAATAAAGCAGAGATGGAGAGAAGGAAGAAAAGTCTAGAAGAAAGTGGCAGATAAAGAACAATGGGCATGGAGATGACAGTTACCCCAGAATCCTTTTTATAGCAAGATTATCAACTCCAGATCTGTAAACTTGTTGACATGTTGTGGCGAGACAGAGTAGTGACAGAGCCAGTGCCCATAGCCAGTAGCTAGAATTATGTGGCTCTCTCCTACCTTCAACAGTGAACCTTGAGACCTTTCTCCGGAATGCTGTTTTTTTTTCTACAGGGCTGAGGGGAAACGGGCAGCTGTACTTAGTTGAACCTTTGCTCCCTTCTTATTGGCTTCCCCTCTTCACCCACAGCAACTTAAATCATTAAAATCCTGTATAATTAAAATTTCATCCAAGTTACACCAGTTATGTTTGCTGGCCACAGAGGAGTGTATAAATATCTTAGGAGAGCATAAAGACAGAGGCTGCTTCCTGCCGTGGTTTGCCCCTTGCACAGGATGCTGTCTGCTGCTGTGTGTGTTATCGACAGCCCGGGGAAGTTTGAACTTGCGGCTCAGACTGAACCTTTGTTCTGTAGGTTTATTTACACAGCTAGGGTCTAAGGTGACACGTTCTTGGGGGGAGGGGGTGGATGTCTGCTTGGCTCGTTGTAGGGCTTGGGCTCTCTCTCCCTCTCTTTTCTCTCTTTCTTCCCCCTTCTTCTCACTCTTCATTTAGAATTTGATCTCTTGCTTTTAAATATACTTAGATGAAAATCTCTCTCTCTCTATATATATATATGCCTCATTCTCTCATTTAACTGGAACACATGAATTTATCTCCCTTCGTAACCGTCTTCTATGCCAACACCAGATTAATTTCTCTGCAGCACAATCTGTATGGCTATTTCGTTGCTCAACCCCCCACAGGTTTTGCATGACTTATAAGATGATGTTAAAAGTTTACTATATGTTCATTCACCAAACAGCCAATTTTGAGCACATATCATGTGCCAGGTGCTATCAGGAACTCTCTTGTCATAGATTCTCCACTAGCTCCAGGGGGTTATGAAGCTGATTATCTTGCTGATCAGTCCCTGGGTTGGGGTTTTGGAGCCCTGTGCTAATGGTCCCTTTGTGTCATGGGTGGTGTGTGCGTTTCTAAGTCATATAAATACCTTAATTGGTATGGGCTATTATCATAGTGGTAGTGACTTGGCTGTTATATCATCTCAACTGAGATGCTTTTGACAGATTTGGGATCAGTGTGTATCTTGGTTTGGGTTCCTATGTAGCAGACGTTAGACAAAAATTTGAGTAGTTTTTCTACTCAAGTAGTTCAAGCAGTTTATCTGGGAGAGGGTTACAAGTAAGTCGACAGGAGGGGAATGAAACCACTCAACACTGAATTGTCAAATCAGTTACCCTCAGGCAACTGCAGCCCAATTCCTCCAGAGGACTCTGGAAAGCAGTGTAGCTACAACAGGCCTCAGAACTACCCCAATGGTGAGTGCAGGATGCTAGACGTAATCTGTCAGATGTCCCCAGACATCATTAGTTGAGAGCAGCTCCGGGGGCCTGAATGTGCTGTAGTACTTGCTCAATTGCATGTCTGCAGACTTCGGGGTTGCCAGCGTGGCCCTGGGAAGCCTTTCACAAGTAGAGGTGAGGGCTGTGGAGATGTGACAAGGACTGATAGGTTCACAATAGCAGGGGAGATCCCTGTTTTTGTGCTTATAGAGCTTCTTGTGCAGTTGATTTTTGTACAGTTGGTTTGTGGTAGTTATGTCCCACAAAGTCACTGAACACCAAATTGGTGAGTATTGAACCCTTGCTCCTAGAGAAAATACAGGGGGAGGTGCCTGTGAACCTCTGATCACCACGTTTGGTCAACAGATCAATACATAACCTTGTTTTATGTGCTTCTGTTTCAAGGCAGCTTATTTAGTATATATTGTTGATTTATTAACATTGGACTCATGGCACTTTAACTCATGCCAGAATGAAGCTCGTCTAACACACGGATTTCCTCCATTGGGCACAGCACAACCTTCTTGTGCTGAGGAACACCAGACAGCACTTCGGCACTGTGCCTGGGCCATTTTAAACAATGAAATCACCAAAATAAGAACAAAAAAGTGAAAAATGCGGCACTAAATAAACCCCGAAAAGGACACTTGTTTACAAAGGATACTTGCCTGCAATATGAGAGCTGAAAGGAGAAGGCAGAGCGTCGCCTCATTCATCAGTTGGGAACACGTGTGTGAAGTCCCTCAAAGTTTTGGCCGCTCTGTATGTGTCTGTGAATGACTATGAAAGTGCCCTGCCGTTTACTGATTTTGGGGTTACAAATAAATTTTATCGAGTGGGTGAATTCGCAAACATGGAATCCGTGAATAATGAGGATTGACTTAAGGATTCACCTTAAGGTAAACATGATGAAAGCCTACTGTAATGCTTAGTGGGGTCTAGAAAACTCAATCTCATAAAGTAGGACCTTGTGTTGATGTGAGTATAGAGAAGTGATTAGGGCAGGCCATGCAGCCATGCGGAAGTCTGTTAAATAGTTATCAGTCTACAGTCATTTAAAACACCAGTAGGTTATGCTACTTAACGAACGAATCTTTCTGAACGGACTCTGGCAAACTTGGATTTTCTTGGAGACACCAGTTTATTTGCATTGACACAAAGAGGTCAGTGCCTGAATCAGTGAATATCCACAGGATTATTAAAAAAATTTTTTTAATGTTTATTTTTGAGAGAGAGAGAGAGAGAGAGAGAGAGGTGCAGACAGAGAGGGAGACACAGAATCCGAAGCAGGCTCCAGACTCTGAGCTGTCAGCACAGAGTTCGACGTGGGGCTCGAACTTATGGACCACGAGATCATGACCTGAGCTAAAGTTGGACGCTTAACCGACTGAGCCACCCGGGCAACCCTATCCACAGGATTATTTAACTGAGCATATTTGGGTCACCTTTTAAATGTATTGCATGTGCAGGAAGGGTTTAGGAAAAAGACCTGGTGTGGGAACAGGCAAGGGAAGCAAGAGATATCAATTTGTAAAGTAAAAGAGAAAATAAGACATAGAATTTGTGTCTGTGATATAAAAATAAAAATGCTTATATGTATTTGTTTTTATTTATTTTTAATAAAGATATTATTTATTTATTAATATATTAATATGAAACACATATTTTAAATGTGTTTTAAACTAGTGTAAACTTAGTTTTAAACTTAGTGTAAACTAAGCCAATGAAGGCGGAACGCTATATTTTCTGGAAACAATGAGAAGCGTTGGGCAAAGGGAAGTAGGTTTTGTGGTTGACTTTGGCCATCTCCAGACGGTTGGATGAAGCTGGGTAGAAAAGTAGAGAAATGAAAATACTAAAGGTGTTTCTCTTTTCTCTTGAAAGATTTTTGGATGCTTTTGTCTACTGTCTCTCTGGGTGTAATTATGACCAGTGTTCAGTGATGACATGTAAAAAATGAAGACTTATTTCTGGATAAATTTTGAGGGTTGTTAATTATCACATGATGATGACTTGTGATCTTGAACATCCCCTGTGAGTTTCTGTTCAGAAAATCTCACCAAAATGCAACTCTTCACAGTATTTCAAAATGAATGCTTGCATTCATTCATTCATTCACCCACTCATTCACCAGTGATATGCTGGGTGCTCAGGCTGTGCGAGATATCCTTCTGGGTACTGGGGAAACGGCAGTGAACTAAGCCCATAATAATGCCTGACCTTGTGGAGCTTACACAGTAGCAAAAAGAGATAAACATAGACATAAAACAGAATTTCGGATTCTAGAAGAGCAATGGAGAAACAGAGCAGGGAGGGGAGAGAGGGTTCTTTTCCCATGCTGCTTCTTCACAGCTGTCCCCAGGATTCCAGCCGTACTGTAGAGAACATTCCTGGCGGACTTAGACCAGCTTTCACATGGAGCTGCATGGAGTTCTGGAACTTCTCTGACGCTGAGCCTGGAACATCCGGGGGGACGAGGGGGCCAACAAATGCTTCTGATATAGTTCTGATCACATTTCCTAAGCTTCCTCAGAAGGGTCCTGGAAGGACCTGTCATCTCATGGAGACAGCTGGATTGCACATCCTTGGTGGCCCTGCCTCACTGCCTTTTTCACTCACCTGGTCCTCCCCTTCTGTTCCTGGGATCACATTTTCAACCACATCCCTGCATGTAAGCCTTTGTTCGGGCTCTGCTTCGGGGGACCTCAGGCCAGGATGGAGAATGCAGCGATTGGGATGATGTTGCAAATATACATGGGGTTTCCAGAGAAGGTGTCACTGAGAAGGTGTATTTGAGCAAAGACCTGAAGAAAGGCGGTAGTAGCTATGCAGAAAATTGGGGGGGGGGGGCACGGGGAGAGGGGAGGAACAGCGGTCCAGGTAGAGGAGACCACAACAAGGGTAAAAACCCTTTTACTGCTGTGGCTTGAGGAGAGAGAGTGAGGGGTAGAAGGAGGTGTAGACACAGAGATGAGGGAGACCTGATCCCATCCCTTAGGGCCATTGCTAGGACCTCTGTTTTGTTACAAATGAGGTAACCAATTTATTCTCAGAAATTTGCATGCTTTGCCTCTTTTCCACTTTATGTTATTATTTTATATTCACAGAACACATTTGGATCCCTGTTTTATAGATTGGTAAGACGATTTTTGAAAAAATACTGTTGACTTGATGAGAGCTGTATATTCTTATTCTCAACTTGCTTGGGTTCCTATATAGCGGAATGCTCTTTGAGAACTATACTATAGATATTGATATACTGATGGCCGTTGATCCTAGAGTATCATTCCTAACTTCATTTGTTGAACAAATCCTTACTGAGTACTACTGTGTGCATGGCACTGAGAGGCAAAGGAAGACACAAGACTCCAAGTTCCTGAGAATGTGGTAATGCATGATGGTTTCTAAATCAGGGGAACACACTTCCTGGAAACTTTGTAGTTAAATATTCCATATTCACTTTGTCTCTTGTCTAGTATTTCCTTTATTTCTGCTGTTACGGGTAGCATTTCCATACATGAAACGATATTTCTGCTTATTTCAAATCCCATAAATTCCATTGGTATGTTCAGTTGCCTTACATCTCTTCTCTAATTTATCCTTATTGACTGACCACAAATTTAATTCTCTTTGGGAGTATTTTCTTTCTTTCTTTCTTTCTTTCTTTCTTTCTTTCTTTCTTTCTTTTTTTTTTTAAGATTTTTCTTTTTTTAAGTGATTTCTACCTACACCCTGCATGGGACTCAAATTAACAATCCTGAGATCAAGAGTCTTGTGCTCTACCGGCTGAGCCAGCCAGTTGCCTCCTTGGAAGTATTTTTTTTAGAGAGAGAGAGAGAGAACCTCAGAGTGAGAATTAGTCAGTGGAAATAAATGAATAACCTGCCATGATTTGAAGAATATGGAAATTAAAGTAATAGTGTAGATTAACATTCAGCTGTTCTATTTACTGTGCTCATTCAGTATGACAAGGGTTCAATGGGGTGGACGTGTCCATCCACCTTGCTCCAAAGAAAGTCTCCTTTGAGCCTTACACTTTTTTGCCGGCCTTACCTTGCCTTGCCTTGGTTTTGGCATGTCTGGCTCTATTTTCACAGGTCTTTTCAGTATCGTCTCCTTTATTGTGCAGACATCGTTTGTGATCACGTTGTACGATTTTCACGTTCATGGGCTTCTCTGTGGAAGCTGTTGGGATTGGTAGCAGGATACAAGTCTGAACACGCGTGGGATCTCGTATCTCCTAGAAGTTTCTCATTAAGAAGAATCGCAGCCAAAGCAGCAGGTGCTCTGCCACCTCCTTTGCTTTCTGAGAAGTGAAATTGTAAGGAAGGCAAATGAAATCCAGACGTTTATCAGATGACCTGATTTTCAGATGGAAGTTTCCAATAGTTCTAGGTAATTGAAGTCTCTTCCGTAACTTGCCAATGTGCCAATTTTATGATCAGTGCCAGGATTAACCCATTTCTTCATCATATTCTCATTACAGTACCTTCTTTGCTCCTCTCTTTATGTATCACACACTCCTATATATGTATGTACATGTGTGAGTGTATGTATATTACCATTACTCCAGCTTCTCTACTAAAATTTTATTCTTGTATTAACAGATTCCCCCAACGGTTAGAGTGACGGGGCAGAGAGAAAGGGAGACACAGAATCTGAAGCAGGCTCCAGGCTCAGAGCTGTCAGCACAGAGCCCGATGTGGGGCTTGAACTCACGAACTGTGAGATCATGATCTGAGCCGAAGTCAGACGCCTAACTGACTGGGCCACTCAGGCGCCCCAATAGTTGTTATTCTTATAATAATAGTAATAATAACTACTATTATTAATTGTAGTGTTAGAATGATAGTAAACTATTGATTTATCAGGCTCTATTTTATGAAGGTGACAGCAATCCCTAATGCAATGACATTAGTTGCTGAGCCGACAGTGAGGTTCTGAAGGCAACCTTGTTCTGTTTTCTTGGGTGGCTTTTGGTGGCGGAGAATGCCACAGTCAATCCACCAGCCAACAGGCCATGTGATGGAATAAAAATGATTCTCTGTGTGTGAGTAATTGGGTGGCTTTGATTTTTTTTTTTCAGAGTTCTCCCTTCTTCCCTTTTAACCCCACAAGGTATAACATCCACTGTTATCTTTTCTTCTTCAAGTTCTTGAAGTAGGGTACTTCAAGTTCTTGAAGTAGTGGAGAGAATGAAGTCTGAAGAGAAACTAGGATCTCAAGTAGATCTTGAATTTGTAGCCTGACCAGAGGGGAATTCCCAGTGACCTAAGAGTACCTAAGAGTGTGACTACTCCCTCCCCCCGACCCCATGAAATCTGAGTGCTTCTGCTCAGTTACTTTTTCTTTCTGGAGGTCAGGGACAAGACCCTATAATTCCTAGCACTCCTCTCCACTAGATTCTCGATTCTTTGATTTTCTTTCCATCATAAATTTTTCTCCAGACACCGTCTCTGTTAATCCATAACCGGCTAAACCGATAGTTACTAGAGGGAGTCTTTGACATCTCTTTCCAGTTGCTAAAATTAACTGTAGAAGCCTGATTTTCTTCTGTCATTATGTCTTCTGGCCATTATTACTGAATTTCATGAAGCTTCGTATCGAGATGGTGTTATTTATTTTTAGAGCCAAACAAAGTTCTTGTTTCACATGGTCAGACGGTCTGATGATTTCTGAGCAACCTCTCTACGATGTTGGAAAAACATGGATAAACTGAGGCTCATAATGCTTCAGTGACTTTCCTAAGATCTTTTGATGAGTCAAGGATGTAAGACAGGAAAAGAAACCACGACTCTAGTCTCCTAAACTGTTTTTCTGACCACTAGACCACACTTCCTCTCCAGACTATGAAACACTGGAAAATGGGAGTCAGGCAGAGAGTAAATATGGAGGCGAACCCACAGAAACACAATTTTACTTGTACCCAAATCGTGTCATTTAGCAAAGGAAAACAGAAGAACACCCCAGTCTCTTTGCTGTCATCAAAATTATAACCTACACCCACAATGGATATAGAATAGGAAATGAGTCTGCCCTGAATTGTCATACTTTTTCCATTTAAAATGAATATGAAAAAATTGTCCAGTTTTCGATCCTGAAGTGTTTTTCCCTTATACAAAAGGATAACCTAAGCATTCAATTTTATTGAGATTTAAGGGTGTCTAAGTAAAATACCTTTATTACTTTCGTTCTTCACACAGTAAAGACCTAACCAATGATTATTTATTTCATGTTTAAGGCTTTGTGAAAATGTGAGGTTTTTAAGCTCACTTATTTATTTTGAGAGAGAGAGAGAGAGAGAGCGAGCAAGCCAGGGAGAGGCAGATAGAGAGGGGGACAGAGGATCCAAGCGGGCCTTATACTGACAGCAGAGATCCCGACACGGGGCTCGAACCCATGAACTGTGAGATCATGCCCTGAGCTGAAGTCAGCTTCTTCACTGATTGAACTGCCCAGGTGCCCCGACAGTCATTATCTTTAAACTTAAAATTTAGCTGCATAGAGACTGCATATACCCATGAAGAGCTCAAGACAGTCGATGAATATCGAACGAGTAGGAGACATTAAGAAGCAGTGTGTGATGCCCAGTAGTGAAAACCAAAGCAATGTTGCGGAGGGCTTGGGTTTGAGTCCCTGTTGTACCACTACCCAAGCTACCTTTCAATCCTGAGCGAGTCCGATCCGATGCATTGATATGGAGCCATAGCAATTGCTTGCCTTGTCTTCCAACTGCATTGGTGTGGAGACCAGTACGAGAACCCAGGTGCAAATGGTCTGTGAGTTGGCAGATAAAATCTGGGAGGTGTTCAAGTCACGGGAAGTACCGGAATCATACCATGGTGGCACAAGCAAACATTTCTCCTTTGCATCTGGAATCCCCAGCCATATAGCTTTCAAAGGCCGTTCGTTTGCCCACATGGAAATTAAAACAAGAAATTAAAGCTAGGCTCCTTTGAAATTATTTTTGGCCGTGAGGACAGAAAATAACACGATATTTTCCTTTTGGCAAACAGCCCCTGGCCTCATGGTTTGGCATAAGTGTGAGAGAGAGGTATGCGAACACTTTGAAATCTGCTGATAATGCTTGTGAAGAGAGAGCTTTCCACTTGGAAAAAAAAGCAAGGCGTGTCACTTAGGGAAGCCGAGTCCGCTGTTGACTGGGACAGGGAATGCCAAGAAGTCTTCCCACCTGTGGTTCCCAGGACGCAATGACAACAGCGTTTCATCACGGAGGCGATGTGGCAATCGACAGGGATCCTTGAATGACCCTTTCGTGGCAGCAAGCCCGAACTTGTGTTCATGGCTTCCAATGGGTGAAACTGGGTATTGTCGATTAAAAAAAAAAAAAAAAAAAAGTGAAAAGGCAAGAATTTACTTTTAAAATTAGACAGGGAAAACGGTTGTTCAATTATACTCCGTGAGGGCATTTTAATTCCAAGAGGGAACGTGATGTTTCTTAACCGGGGAAACAACCAACTCGCTGACTTTCGTCTAACGTTCTTTCACCCAACTGTTTAGATGGAACCACTCTTTCACAGCAATAACTCATTTCACTTCACATTTAGCAAAAAAAAAAAAAAAAAAAATGTGGATGTCTTTTGTTGCCTGCATGACCCTCATTATGATATCAAAAGACAGCTATTTAAGTTATCTTGTATCTAAAGTAAAGCAACTGGAAAACAATCCCAGCCTTTTAATGTAAGCAGCACTGTAGAGCCCTTGTGCCAGAAGTAGAAAAATAGGCAACATTTAGAAAACAATACCCTGGCGCCTGCCTGCCCTCCAACGCATTTTTTATTGTGAAATTTATATGAAAAGCATTGTGGGTGGGTTGTAATATATGAGCACCATCTAGTGGCGATGGGCAAAGCTGATTCCCGCCGTCCCCCCCCCCAACCCCCCACCTCCATCAAATTACGGCCAAGCAATGAAATCTGTTTATAGTCTTTTATCTAAATTTGTTGCCACTTTCCACTTTGAAGGTGAAAGGCACTGCACAACTGGGTAAAAAGATGGAGAAGAAGCATGCAAAAATATTGCAATAATAGCAATAATAATCACTAAAGTTGATTGAGCACTCACTGCCTGATAAACTTTGTACTAAATGCTTTTTTTTTAAATGTTTATTTATTTTGAGAGAGAGAGAGAGACAGAGTGTGAGCACGGGAAGGGCAGAGAGAGACACACACGCACACAGAATCCAAAGCAGGCTCCAGGCTCTGAGCCATCAGCACAGAGCCCGACGCGGGGCTTGAACTCATGAGCCATGAGATCACGACCTGAGCAGAAGTCGGACGCTCAACTGACTGAGCCACCCAGGCTCCCCTGTACTAAATGCTTTTTAAAATCATTCTATTCAGTCCTTACAAGAGTCTATGAGGTAGATTTTCTTATTATTATCTGTATCTTACAAGGGAGAAAACTGAGGCATGGAGAGCGTAAGTAACTGGCCCGGATTATACATCCGGAGTTTGGAGGACAAAAAACTTCCTCCTCTCGCTGACATTGAATTTTCAGACCTTGTCACGTCGGTGCCATCATGGGCACCTTGGCTAGCATACTGTGAATGGGTGGAGATGGGGAGGTTTCCCAAACTGAGAAAGCATCCATAGCATGGGGCGCAGTGGGGCATAGTGATTGAGAACGGGTGAGCCAGAGTCAGACTAGAACCGGGTTCAACTCACAGTCCGGGCAATCTTGCGTCCACCAGCAAATTCCGGTACCCTCTCGGAACCTCAGTTTCTTCTGTAAAACGGTGGCAGCGATACCTTACTCACGGGGGCGGTGGCAGTGTTGGGCGAGATACGTGTGCAGAGTCTGGTTCATAGAAGATCTCGAAGGGCTGTTGCTAGATTCCCATTTTAATTCTTTACACAGATTTTGTGGATTTATATGTTAATTTCCTTGAATGCTGAAACCATACAGTGATTGGAGTTCTCCGCCTCCCTTCCAGGGTCTCAAAACACTCATTTTGTGGATGGAAAACAGTGGTGCAAGCAGGCTTTGTTTTAGAGTTCAATAGCAAATCTGGGGTAGAATGGAAAGTGGTGTAATTCCATTCCTAATCTGTCGCTTATTGTGGAAGGAAGGAGTGGCTCATTCAGACCACATGCTGTTGGCTGCTGTTGGCACTTTGCTGACACATGGAGTCCGGGGCAAGGTCACACAGTGGTCAAGTGGCTCTTCCGGCCTGTGTGGCGGCTGGGGGTCACGGAGATTTGGGAAAGGCTCCTCTGCCCTCTCAGGGCCTACCCTCCAGCCCTTGCAGAAGACACTCGGCTTTCATTTTCTATTCTCAGGGCACTGCAGGTGATTTCTGGGGGAACGCGGAGCACTCTCTTCCCTGGGAGCTCTTTCTTCTCTCGTGATCTCCTGTCCGCTCGTTCAGCACTGTCTGCGGGGGTGGAGGAATGAGATGGGTGAAGGCAGAATTTAGATGTGGATGATGGAAGACAGGAGGTCAGTGTAATGGGAGCGACTTGGCCTCCGTGTGGCTTATCTCAAAGAAACGCAGACTCGTCCCACTGTCCAGGATCAGCTGGGAAAGCCTGACTCCTTTCTGCTTTGCTTGGCATGACCGTGGCCCTGCGCCCGCTTCCATCATCGTGCCCTTTCTGCAGCTCTCTGCAACTTGAATATATAGAGAGACCCGGGTGAATATCATGATGTCGTATCCCCTCTAATGCACTCTCCGCCCAGCAGGTGGCTTTTATAAACACAGGTCTGATAATGTCTGTTCCTTGTCAAAAGCCATACAGTGGCTTCCCATTGCTCTCCTGAAAAGTGGAGAATCTGTAACTCGACTTCCCAGGGCCGTGTGGGGTCTAGCTGCAGCCTCCTTCTCCATCAATTCCCTGGCGTCATAACCTCCCAGCCTCCTCCTTCCACACCAGAGACTTCGTTTTCAGAAGGCACCAAGTTCTTCCGACCTCAGGGTCTTTGTATATGCTATTTCCTCGGCTAGGATGGTCTTCACCGGACTCACTCTTACTTATTCTTAGACTCGTGTTGCCAAATTGTGCTGTGCTTTGGAGTTACCTAGGGAGCTTTAAAAGAATTTTGATGCCCAGACTTCACCCCCTGCACCGGTTCAGCCAGAATCTCTGGGGGTGAAACCCAGGAAAAAGTATCTTTTTAAAAGTTCCCCAGGTGTAAATAAACATTAAAAAAATTAAAATTGAATTTCCTTATAAAAAAAAAAGGAGGGGGGCGCACCTGGGTGGCTCAATGTGTTAAGCCTCTGACTTCGGCTCAGGTCGTGATCTCACAGTTTGCGGGTTCGAGACCCGCGACGGGCTCTGTGCTGACAGCTCGGAGCCTGGAGCCTGCTTTGGATTCTGTGTCTCCCTCTCTCTGCCCCCCCCTCCCCCTCTCATTCTCTCTCTCTCTCTCTTTCTCTCTCTCAAAAAATAAACACTAAAAAAATTAAGTGTATTTCCTTATTAAAAAAAAAGTTCCCCAGGTGATTTCAATGTGTAGCCAAGTTGGAAAACCAGTTCTTAGATTAGCAGATGCCTAATTTCCTAATTTCTAGTCTCACTTGGATTCTTTCCTTATGTGTTCTCATAATCCTCTGTTGATTCTCTCTCCCGCTAGACTGTAAGCCCCATGGCGTTGTGTCCATTTGTGTTCACCTCTCCATCCCTGGGGTGTAGCACAGAGCCCGGCACTCGAGGTGACTAATAAATAACCATGGAAGGAAGGAAAGCTGGAACCTGGGTTTATTAGTTCCCCCACCATTCGCAGCTGGCCATCTTCAAAGGATGGGAAGCTACAGGTCGGCGTGACTCGGGCTGTGCACCCACATGGTGAGTCAACATAACAGCTGCTAAGAAGAGGAGGGCTTCCTGCTGGGAGGCAACCACACTTCCATCACCTGGGGAGAGTGTTTCCTTGCCTTTGGGAACGTATCTACTGCTGGGCTAGGGCAAGGGCCAGAATTATCAAGGATTACATTTGATCATTGGGCAACCCTCCCACAGAGATGTTGGCCTCCTAACTTATTTTTAATTAATTGTCTTCAGCAGTGAACATTTGCCAAGAAAAAAACATTGTCAACACTCAACAGTCAAACGATATTCCCATCCGACCCTCCCTCAAGTTGATAGCGTGTTTCTTGATGAATATTCACTCGTATAGGCGATAAATCAAAAATCACTAACCCGAGTAACATATTTGCGCGAAAGCAGACGATCTGGATCAATGCAACCCTAGAAGGTAGTTAGAGAGACCAGAGGTAGGCTTGGTTTATGCCCCGCCCCGTGCACTATCTGGAAGGAGAGCTTAGATATGTGCTCAGAAGGATAAAAAAATTAAAGACGTGTTTTTGTGTAAAATGCACTGGTTGAAGCCGATGATAGGGTGATCCTGACGGCCATTTCAGTGGTTTGTATCTTTCTGCCTTCACTTCTACAGATTTGTTACATTATATCACAAACATGGAAAAAGATCTTACTGAACGGAAATGCAAGCAGTGGTAACATTTACCGCCCAGACATCCAAACTAACATCTACTAGAAGATTTTTGCATCTGACCCTTTCTGCAACCGCGCATGACTCATTTTATGCTAACGTCTCCGTCTCCACCCTTAGAATGAAAGTAATAAAATTTGCCTTTAATTAAAGTCTCTAAAGTTGGGTCCAATGGAAAAATGAAATACTTGAGGATATGACCTAGCCTGTGCTAGGAATTTTATAGGCAGTTCACCAAGGATTTTTTTTTTTTTCCAAGTGATTTGCACGATGTGCAAAATGTATTTTAAGCTAAACGCCCTGAACTGGAAACCGCGCACGATAACCTGTCCCAAAAGCAATTATCACATCAGGACACACCCGTTGGGATTCAACACTCCTATTTAAAGTCTGTCCAAACACCACAGCCCACGTGTATAATGGCTTTGGCAGAAGGGTGAGAACCGGCATCTGCCAGAACCTTATTTAACGGAGCAGGAAATGGATGTTTTCCGAACCAAAGTTTTGAAAGTCGAGAAATACCTATTTTGTGAACAGGATTTATGGTTTCATTCCTATGAGGAGTAGAAGGAAAAGAAAATGGACAAAAGTTAATGCCGTAAAGGAATCACAGCTCTGGAGCCCATTTTCCAGTGGGAATTGAGGGTGTTTGTGGAACAAGTTGGCTTGAGAGGTGATCTGCGTGGGACCCAGGGATTTTTCAAAGTGTGTACAAATATTTTGCTCTCTGTAGATAGATCGCTGAGATTTCGAGCGTAAGACTCAGTTCAGACCTTGGCTTTTCCGGGAAGTCTTTGCGAATACCTCCGCCCCCCGTCCTCTGTGTTAGAAGCTCTTCTTTCAGGCTGCGTATGTATCACTCGGTTTCCATGTTGTTTCGGAATGGTCCTCTCCATTAGGTTATGAGTTACTGATGGCCATGGCTACTGTTTCACTCATCCTTGCTCCTGCTGGACCTAGCACAGTGTTGTTTGGTAAGCAGTTGGCGTATCAATGAATAAAGGAACAGGTATTATCATTGCCATCATAGGCTTGGTACTGTGTAGGTGGTGATACTTGGAATCCAAGCAAGTAAAGCTAGTCATGGGCCACTCTTGTTTGCACATGACTAACTAGCACCACTGTCTTGCGTCATCCGAAGGCTGAGTGTTCAGCATGTCAGGAAGCACTGTGGTTCCATTTAGTCAGTGTATTTTGGCCCTATTGGATTCTCGCAGCTTCCTGCTGCAGTGATGTGGGTAGGCAAGGAGAGAGGGATGGAGGGAAGCCCAAAGAAATTTCTCAACAATCAAAGCCTGTCTTCTTCAAGGACTTTTCTCTCCTTACAGTTAAAAGAAAATGCTGTCTTAGCACATCATTCCCTAAATCACCTTCTAAGAGGAGGGAACATAGAAAATCATTTAACAAAGGTGGCCGAGAATGATTCTGATTCAGTGTGATTCTAGGGGAAAAGCTGCCTGACTCAGCTCAAGGCCCTGGCCTTTGGTTTTCTGTGGAAGATACATTTTAGAAGTCTCGGAGTTGTGGGGGGAATGTTCAGACCAACCAGGCACATCAGCAGGCGGGATAGGGGATTCTGGGTGAAAGGCTGGCACCTGTCATAATAATCAAGGGTGGTTTGATGAGGGGCAGAAGAAAGGGTAGAATCTGGGAGAGCCACGGAGTGAACCTGAGAAAGGAGGTCTGAGTTAAAATTTAAAAAGCAACGAAGAGGATTTGGTCTTTTGAGCAAAGAAAATGTGATGTGTCATTTCTTCCCTAAGGAAATCTCAAATTAGCTAGAAAACATGGCCAGTTTACATCACACATTAAAATTATTCCAATTCTTAAAATACTAATCTTTTATGAGAGGAGAGTACCTTTCCTTAAAACTGTTGCTCCCACAGGGGCGCCTGGGAGGCTCAGTCAGTCGAGCGTCTGACTCTTGATTTTGGCTCAGATTATGATCTCCTAGTTCATGAGTTTGAGCCCCGCATTGGACTCTCCAGTGACAGTGTGCAGCCTGCTTGGGATTCTCTCTCCCTCCGCCCCTTCCCTGTTTGTTCTCTCTCTCTCTTAAAAATAAATAGACGTTTTTAAAAAAAGATTGCCTTTAAAAAAAATGTGCCTCCCCCAAATGATACGGAAATAAGGGCCTTTATGTAACTGTGACGGAAATGCCCATTCTACACAAAGTATAGATCCCATGATTTTCGTGGATGACTGAAGTCTGCTCAGGTTTATCCGTGGTGATTCAGTTCCCATGGCCTCAGACCCAAGAGACATCAACCTTTGTAAGTCTCTGTCTATATTTACTTTCCCAAACTCTGTAACATTTACTTACAGAGGGGGTAAATTAATCTGAATAACTGAAACAAAATTACTTGTTCCTAAAGACGTATCTTCTGTGTAGAAGATAAAAAATTCAAGTCAGTCATTCCCATGTGTTTGTAGTGACAATAAAGGATAAGTGAATTTCTGTGCTCAAACTATGGCTTACTTTTTTACAAACTGTATTTTGTCAGTCATGTTCTTTTCTCAAATCAACCGGTGAAGAGTAGACAAAGTATTACCCAAGTCAGCATGCTTTATCCATAATATGAATCTTATATTCAGAACATGAGATTTCCTTATAGACAAGTTGTAGGGGCAATGGCAGTAAAAGGTATCTATCTAGCTGGCCAACAGATACTTGGAAAGATGCTCAATATCGCTCATCATCGGGGAAATGCAAATCAAAACTATAATATCACCTTACACCTGTCAGAATGGCTGGAATCAAACCACAAGAGGGGTGATGGGATGGCTCAGTCGGTTAAATGTCCGACCGGCTCAGGTCATGAGCTCGCGGTTCGTGAGTTCGAGCCCTGCGTCAGGATCTGTGCCGACAGCTCAGAGCCTGGAGCCTGTTTCCATTTCTGTCTCTCCCCCTCTCTGACCCTGCCCCATTTGCACTCTGTCTTTCTGTCTCTCTCAAAAATAAGCATTTAAAAATATAAATAAATAAAAATAAAACCAAAATATAATAGCCAACAGGTGTTGGTGAGGATATGAAGAGAAAGGAACCCTCGTGCACTGTTGCTGGGAATGCAGACGGGGGCAGCCACCCTGGAAAACAGTTTGGAGTTTCCTCCAAAAGTGAAAAGTAGAACGACCCTATGGTCCAGCAATCGTACTACTGGATATTTACCCCAAAGGGACAAAAACACTAGTTCAAGAGGATATTTACACCCCCCATGTTTATAGCAGCATTATTTACAATAGCCAAATTGTGGGAACAGCTCAAGTGTCCACTGATAGATGAATGGATAAAGAAGTGGCGTGTATACATCGTGGAATATTATTTGGCCGTAAAAAAGGATGGAATCTTGCCATTTGCAATATCGCGAATGGAGCTACAGAGTATAATGCGAAGCAAAGTAAGTCAGTCAGTGAAAGACAAATCCCACATGATTTCACTCGTATGTGGAATGTATGAACGAATGAAAAAAAGGAAGACAGTGAGCAACAAACCATGAAACAGACTATTAAAACTATAGAAAATAAACTGATGGTTACCAGAGGGGAGGTGGGGAGGGGAATGGGTGAAACAGGCGATGGGGAGTAAGGAGGGCACTCGTGTTGAGCCCCGGGTGATGTATGGAGTTGCTGAATCGCTGTATTGTACCCTTGAAATTAATAGAACACTGTATGTTAACTATACTGGAATTAAAACACTTAATAAAAAAGGGTTTGTTTGTGTATAGACAAGTGATGCCTGATAAATATTTATTGTAATTAGAGGATTATAATCATGTAGTAATTAGATGCAGAATATATAGCACTGAATATTATGTACTACATATAGTAATGTAATTATTTTCCAAAAAACCCAAGGCGTCTGTCTTAACTAATATCTACCCTGTAGCAGGCACCACGTGAAGTGATTTATATTTCATTAATTCTTCCCCACAGCCCTAGAGCGGTACGGCTAGTCTGGTTTGCCACAGAAGATCCGATGGCGACACGGACTTGGAGAGACAGAGATGGCTGGTCCAATTGTCATGGTTTGTGAGTTAGAGGAGCTGAGATTTGAACAGAGGTCCGGCAGCCACCAAAGCTGGAGTTCCTGCCCACGTCAGTATGGCTTAGTCTTTCATAAACAAAGCCCTCACCCGGGCACAAACCATGTTTATACAATGTTTTCCTTCCACTTTAGAAAGCAAACCCAAATGTAAAGCAAGAAATGCACAACGGTGCAACATTCACGTAACAAACCGCACCGTATCGTCGCTGGTTCAACTTTTATTTGCAAACCCAACTCCAAGTGAATTCCAAGCTACTTTTTGGACCATGCCTTTTCTTTCCAGAGATATTTTAAAATAGAATCACTTAAGGCCTATGGCATTTGAAGAATTTACATGCCTGTGCTTCCCGGGAAGATGAGAAGTCACCAATTCGGCAAAAAGGGCCTGATTCTCTTTTTTTCTCTCTTCCTTACTAACTCGAAAAGTGAAATTGGAGAAGTGTGTTGATGGGTGTGAGGCCCCCGTGAACACTTTCCAAAATGATTCTCTGGCGGTCAGGTCTGTTTTAACAACTCCTGAGAACACAAGGCAGGGCTCCTTTAAGAGAAGACGGGTATAATGTTTTGTTATACCCCACATGGCTGTCGAAAAAAACCATGGCTGTGAAAAAGCCGGTTGTGAAACAGTGTTTCCCCCGTTGCGAAAGGCATATGGAAAGGACAGGCACACGAATGTCTGTGTGTTAGTTCGCTGGGGCTGCCCTAACAAAGCATCAGAGACTAGGTGAATTCCATAACAATTCCGGAGGCTGGAAGTCTGAGATCAAACTGTCAGCAGATTCCTCCCGAGGCCTCTGTTCTTGGCATGAAGATGGCCGCCTTCTTCCTTTACCACCACATGGTCTTCCTTTGGTGTGTGTGTCTGTGTCCAAAGATCCCCTTATGAGGACAGCCGTTATGATGGGTTAGGGTACGTCCTGATGATTTCATTTTAACTTAATCACTTCTCAAGGGCCTGCCATCACAGAGGCTCTAGGCAAGGCTCTTGGGATAGAGAGAGGAAACATACAGAATTCCTACCCTCAAGAGACAGGTGTGGAAGGAAGATGAACAGAGCGTTCCAGAACTGTGAGACGTGGGCTGTGCTAGAGGGACATCCTGGCACGATGGCAAATGAGCAGGAGTTAATTAAGCAGGCGTGGACAGGTGGGCAGGAGAGCTCCAGGTCAACACCACAGCACAGGTAGGAGTGTGGAGGCATGACAGGGCCTGACGAGGTCTGGGAACCATGAGTGCTTTGGCCCAGTTGGAGACAGGGGGGCGGGTGGAGGAGAGGTGAGTCTCAGAATTTGTAAAGGAGGTTAGATTCCATGCTGTAGGCAAGGGGGCATCCTTTAAAGGGTTACCCACAGATGCCTAGAAAGACGTGTAGAAGGACGGACAGGAACAGGGTAAGTGTGAACGCAGTCTAGTAGGGGAGTGCAAGAATTAATGGGAAGAGTGAGAAAGGCCTGAACAAGGTTGTTGGAGCGGGAGGGAAGGGGTGAAATAGAGACACGTTAGGACTGACACCAGGGGCTTGGTGACTCTTGGCAAGTGGGGACGAGAGCAAGGGAGGAGTCTAGAACGTATTCAGTAACATTGATTTAACCACGATTTATTAAACTCCTACCGCATGTCAAAAATGGTGCCAGAGGTTGAGTGCACCATAGTGGGTAAGACAAATCAGGATCCCACTCAGGCTGGGCTAGAGTCAGGTGAGGAGGGAAAACAACCTAGACACGCATCTAAAATGAGGATGCTGACTGCCTTCCAGGTTTCGGACATGTTGAGTCTATGGTGGAATATACAGAACATTGTTTCCCACTACCATTGGAAAATAAGAATACTTTCCCCAAAGGGAGTCTTTTCCATATACATACGTGAATGTTACATGGCAGTCACTTTCTTAATCCCTAGTGTAGCACGAGGGCAAACTTTCTTAGTTCAGTATGAAGTAAACAAAACAGAATTACTGGCATGTGTGGAGCATACTTTCTACTTAAAAAAATAGTTGATGAAAAAACTTCACCAAGATGAGTAAAAAAAAAACAAACCATAAGATATAGAGGGGGGGATATGGATTATGGAAGCATTTTTTTAACAGAGTGACAAGGAAAAGCTTTTCAAAAAGATGATTTAATAAAGCGTAGAAGGAATTGAGGGAGAAAGTCATGCAAAGATTTGGGGGGAAAGAATATTTCAAGGCGTTGGAACGATAAATGCAAATAATCTACTGAAGCAAGACTGGTGTTAGAAGGGTAGCAAGGAGGCCAGTGAACAGCGTGAGGAAGAAGAATGGCCAGAGGAGAGAATGGTCAGAAGCAAGGACAAATGAGGGACAAGAAGCAGCGGAGAGAAAATCATGGTGGGGCCTGGATGTCGTTTACAAAGGTTTTGGCTTTTACTTGGAGTGAGATTGGAAGACACTGGGTGTTTCTTAGCAGAGCGAACCTCCAATGTGTGTTTTTTCCATGCATCGAGCAATTAATTAATTCTGACCTGGAGACAGCGTCAGATCCCACAGGCTAAAGGTTCCGTCCTGTCAGACTGTCCCCCTCTGCCACCACCTCCTTCAGAAGCCAATCACAAGTCCAGTTCATCACGACGGATTGGCTCTGGACCAGAGGTTCCCACGACCCCCTCCTCAGGTTGGACTAATTTGGTGGAGTGGCTCACGGAACTCAGAGAAACATTTACTTACACTTACTAGTTTGTGAGAAGAATATTATGCAGGATACAGAGGAACAGCCAAGTGAAGCAGTACACAGGGTGAGTTACGTTGGAAGGAGCTCTCTCTGGGTACATCTGCACATGTTCCCCAACCCAGAAGCTCTCTGAACCTTGTCTTTTGGGTTTTCACGGAGGCTTCCTTACACGGGCACGACTGATCAAATAATTGGCCTTTGGCAACTGAACTCAGTCTCCAGCTCGTCTTACCTCCCAGCAGGTCAAGGGTGAGATGGAAATCTCCAACCTGCTGATCTCATGGTTGGTTCCAATGGCAACAAGACCCCATCCTTATGTTACCTAGGAGCTTCCCCAAAGTCACCATATTAATTAATATAAGGGAAGACACCTTTATCACCCTCATAACTTAGGGTAATTACAAGGGTTTTAGGAACGCTGTGCCAGCAATTGGGAGGGAGACCAAGCATTTATTTCTTAGTACATAGCACAATGTCAACGACCCCGTTATATTTTGTAGGTTCATGACTGCTCTGATTCCTATGGTAAGAGCAGAATGAAAGGGGCAAGGGCAGAATTAGGGATGGGGCCAGGGCAGAATCAAAGGCCATTGCAACACTGAGTAGAGAGATGATGGGGGCTTGGATCAGAATGGTGGACAGACTTTCAATGGCTCATCTAATCAGCTGTGGGAGACCAGATTTGGACCAGGAACTAAAGTGTGGCTTTGGATAGGTTAATCTGAGATATTTATTACACAGTGAAGTAGGAAAGTTAAGTTGGCCATTGAGGATGAGAGTCTGGAGTTTCAGAGAAGGTCCGGGCTGCGGATAAATATATAAATGCACTTGAGAAATGAAGTGTATTGATGGTATTTTAAATGCATGAACCTTGGGGCGCCTGGGTGGCTCAGTTGGTTAAGCGTCTGACTTCGGCTCAGGTCATGATCTCGCGATCCGTGAGTTCGAGCCCCGCGTCGGGCTCTGTGCTGACAGCTCAGAGCCGGGAGCCTGTTTCAGATTCTGTGTCTCCCTCTCTCTCTGACCTTCCCCCGTTCATGCTCTGTCACTCTCTGTCTCAAAAATAAATAAACGTTAAAAAAAAATTTAAATGCATGAAGCTTATGCACTGTGTTCCGTACATGCCCTCTCACGCAACCTTTGGTTTTGCAGACAAACATGCTGATATTTCATCCACCTAGTATCCATCATACGAATATCACATATTATCATATACATTACATGTCTATGCCATTCCGGTCCTAGTTATATACCAGTTGAAATACAGGAGGCACAAAAGGCACATACAAGATTGTTTATCACAACACTGCTTACAGTATTTTAGATTGGAAACAACTCACATGACTGTTACAGGTGGAAGGATGTGTACAATTTGTGCACAGCAATGAGAATGAATTACACTGTAATCACCTGCACTGTGGATGAGTCTTTCACACATACTGTTGACAAAAGAAGCCCGACATGAAAAGCATTTGTTGTACTCTTCTACCCATATCGACTGGGAAAAAAAGTGACAAGTCAAAATGGTGGTCGACATGTGTGGGTAGTGACTTGAAGGGGGCACGAGCGGGGCTTCAGATGTGCAATTCCTGTTCTTTCTCCTGAACTCAGGGCTCATTGTGCTCCTCTTGTGAAAAACCATCAAACTGCGCACTTAGGATTTGTGTGTTTTTCTGTATCTGTGTTGTGTTTCGATAAAGTACTTAACGAAACTATCTCCAGGGACCCTATTTCCCCCTTTAGCTGCTGATGTTGCAAACGACACAGTAAAGAGGAAGACATGGATACAGTTGGTGAGGGAAAAACATTACGATGTCCTTACGTACGTGAGAGGATACGGGAAGTACCAGACAAGTGGAGGCTTTGGTCATCGCCAGGGACGTGGGCAGATCACCCAATGGGTCTGGAAAAAGCAGTTGTGGAAAATGGTGCAAAGCTTCCTCAAAAAATTAAAAACAAGATGACCATATGATCTAGAAATCCCACTTCTGGGTATATGCCCCAAAGAATTAAAGTCAGTATCTCAAAGTGATAGCCGAACTCCCATGTTTATTACAGCATTACTCACAAGAGCCAAGATATGGAAACAACCTAAATGTCCATCAACAGATGAATGAATAGGGGCCCCTGGATGGCTCAGTCGGCTGAGCGTCTGACCCTTATTTTTGTCTCAGGTCCTGATCTTGTGGTTTGTGGGTTTGAGCCCCGCGTCACGCTCCGCGCTGACCGTGCAGAGCCTGCTTGGGATTCTCTCTCTTCCTCTCCCTCTGCCCCTCCCCTGCTCATGCCTGTGCACGCTCTTTCTCCCAAAATAAATAAATAAAATAAAAATAACAAATAATAAAAAAAGATGAATAAAGAAAATGTGGTATATACATACAATGGAATATTTCATGTTCAGCCTTAAAAAAAAAAGAAATTCTGCCATTTGGGATGGCATGGATGTACCTGGAAGACACTGTGCTAAGTGAGATGAGCCAATCACAGAAGGACAAATACTGCTTGATTCCAGTTATAAGAGGTATCTGCAAGAGACAGTTGGTAGAAACAGAGTAAAATGGTGGTTGCTGGGGGTTGGAAGGTGTAGGGAATGGGGATATGTTGTTCAACAGGTATAACATTTCAGTTACGTGAGACGAACAGTTTCCACGATGTGTTGTACAATATAGAACCTAGAATTGGCAATACTGGACCGGACCTTAGAAACCATGTTAAGAGGGTAGGCTTTAGGTGGAGCGTTCTTACCACAAAAAAAGGAGGGGAAGGCAGGAGGTATCTTTCGGAAATGATGAATATGTCTATTACCTTCACTGTGGTGATGGTTTCATGGGTATATACATATCTCCAAACTCATCAAATGTTATATATCAAAGAGAGTCTTCTTAAAGGGAAGAAACAATGTTCAGGAATTTTATACATCCCTCGTTTTTCTTTTGAGTATATATTTAAGGAACAATGTTGCCCTCTAGTGTTCAGGCTTGTTTTTTGTGGCTTTGTGTGTGTGTGTGTGTGTGTGTGTGTGTGTGTGTGTGTGTTTTGGTTTGTTTTTTAATTTCCTGCAGGGAAGGGTGGCCAAGAGCCCCTTCAGTGACAGATTCCCCTTGTTATTGTAGGTCTTCGTGACATTTCTAGCTAAGGTTTTCAATGAGGACAAAAATGAAAACATTACTAGTGCTTTTGAGAAATCGGTTATTAATGAGAAGAAACCAGGAAAAGACTACGTGAACACTAGTCTAAAGCTTGTGTACACAGTGGATCCTTGACATGGAGCCACAGCTCATCTGTGATCCAGTGAACTGTTTACATCGTTTTCAGGCATTGGTAAAACGTCCAGAGTTTCTCTTAATGTGGTACGCGAGGCATGGGATACATTGATGTGTACACAATGGCCAGGTACACACGGCAGAATTCATGGCCAGGTACACACGGCAAAATTTTATACACAGTGTGTGTAGTTTGGACTTTTATTCAAACCATTCTTCCAAAACAAATTTTTTTAAATAAAATATTCATTTATTTATTTATTTTGAGAGAGAGAAAGAGAGAGAGAGAGTGCGCACACACACACACACACACACACACACGAGCAAGTGGGGGGAAGGGCAGAGAAAGAGGAAGAGAGAATCCCAAGTCGGTTCTGCATTGTCCACACAGAGTCTGATGTGGGGCTTGAACTCACAACTAGGAGATCATGACCTGACCCGAAATCAAGAGTTGGGCACTCGACTGAGCCACCCAGGCGCCCCATAATAAAGTAATTTTTAAACTTACCCCTGACCCCATCTTGCTCTGAGGATGATCAAACACATTTTTATTTTGAACTCACAAGGATGTTGTCCTTTGGGAAGTCAAAGTCAAGCAAATGGGAATATTATTACTATTATTGTAATAGTAATATTATTCTCCAATATCTAAATTGAGGAAAAGGGCATATGATTTTAAAAACTGGCAGCATACAGGTAGGGCTTGTCTGCAGTGTCTAGCTTCCTTCCCTTCATTTAAAGTTTTTTTTTTCTTTTCTAGAAGCCACAAACATCCCAGACCAATTGCACGAAATTGTGTAACACAAAATTCACGCTATGGGCAGACACACCTGGATGAGTCCCGGACCAGTCAGCTTTCCCTGCGATATCTAACTTCTCTGAGTCTCAATGTCTGTGAAATGGAAAGAGTAATGCAAGTCGTCTCCTGGGGACAGAGAGATTCCCCAGGACAAGCACGGGAGGGCAGTTAGCACAATCCCTAGCACAGCGTGTTAGTACCCACAAAGGCGGACATGACATAAGTAACACGCCCCAGACTCGTTGCAGTAGTATGTTTCTCTGTCAAGTGAAAAGGTGCTCTGGGATCAAATAAAAACAGAGTCTTCCTCTGGAATTATTTTCAGCAATGATATCAGTACGCCATCTCCATCCCAAAGCAAATTCTCCAACCCAAATTATGAAGCCCTCTCGCTGTCTCCTCCAGGCAAAGCAGTCATAATTATTGTTCTCTGGACGGAGAAGCTCCCTAATTTCTATTCCTTCCAAAATTGCCTTGAAGCTATTGCCAAAAGTCATGAATTATTTATGGAATTCAGAGGGAATTCAAAAGGCTTCCATGAGTGGATCTTCCAAAAGAGTGGATCTCCCCTTCCTATGGATGTTATTACTAAAAGCACTGTTCAGAAACTCCTTTTCTCTTTTAATTTCCAATTAATCAATTGTTTAGTATTATCTTCCCATCAAAACTGGCCAGTTGGGGCACCTGGGTGGCTTAGTCGGTTAAGGGTCAGACTTTGGCTCAGGTCACGATCTCACAGTTCAGAGTTTCAGCCTCATGTCGGGCTCTGTGCTGACAGCTCAGAGCCTGGAGCCTGCTTTGGATTCTGTGTCTCCCTCTCTCTCTCGGCCCCTCCCCTGCTCACGCTGTCTGTCTCTCTCTCTCAAAATAAATAAACATTAAAAAAAACTAAAAAAAAAAAAACCTGGCCTCTTATTATGCCTATTTTTATTATTCTGTGGGGACTTTGACTTGGGCCTGAGCAGATTTTAGTTCTTCTATCTCTGCAGAGAGGGATTCTCTGGTATCTTCTATGCTTTTTCAAGCCTGGCTAGTATCCTTATAATCATTGTTTCAAATTCTAGTTCAGACATCTTACTTATATCTGTATTGATTAAATCCCCGGCCATGAGTTCTACTTCCTGTTTTTTCTTTTGAGGTGAGCTTCTCTGTCTTGTCATTTTGTCCAGAAAAGAAAAGAAGAAAGAAAAAAAAACCCAAGAAAACAAAACAACCCCCCCCAACAAAAAAAAAAAAACAAGACAAAAACAAAAACCAAAACCCCAACCTACGTCCTGGGTGGGTTTTGGTCTGCTTGTTAAAAGAATCTTCCAGAAGGTGGTCACTGTTTGACTTGTAGACTTGCAGTTTTTGTTCTCTCAGACCTCCGATTGATTTCTTCGGTATTCAGAATGATCTGATAACTATCTAACTGTGTTCGAGGGAGGAGACAAGGTTAGGGTCTCCTTACTCCTCCGCCATCTTAACTCTAAATATCTATTTTCTGGAGACGTTGAAACAAACTCCCCCATGAACTAAATTTTTTCCTTGACTATGGCCTCTGATCAGCATAGGAAGTGAATCCAGGTATCAGCCTTATCTGGCGTAATGGGCACCTCCTTTACGAAGCCTCATGCTGGAGGCTGATGGGAATTACAGAGCGGTGACCTGCAATCAGCAGTCCCAGAACTGTGTACATCTCCGGACTCTTCCACTTGAAAGTCCCAGGAATCCAACCCAAATTTGTTTGAGTGGCAAAGAGAATTTATTGGTTTGAGAGACTTAAGAGTCTAAAGTAGATATCCTTTGGAGGATACCTCAAAAAATACTATCAGGATCTTATCTGGGTCTTGGCGGTTTGTTTTCTGTCCATTGTATGGCACGGTCAGAATTTTGTCTTCATCGGTATGTTTCAAGGTTCAGTCTCTGGGAGAGCAATGACGCTACCGTGTGGTCCTTTCCAGCTTTCTGAATGAACTTTCATTTCCCTCAAATTCCTTGGACTCTGTTCACTGTCTGGGGTGGGGGTGGGGGGGTAGCTTCAACCTTCGAACGTTCTAGGCAAGGCTGGCTACCTAGATTGCAGGGCTCAGTTCAAAATGAAAACGTGGGGCCCCATTTTCAAAAAGCAGGAGAAAAGCGCCACTAAAGCCCCTCAAATATAGAACTTCGCCCGTCTTCTGTGGGTTCTCTCTCCACTTTTCACGGTGTTTAAATTTTTCTGTTTAACGTCATGCTTCTTTGGACGTGGGCGATACTGGCTGGAGAGGCTAGACCCTCATAGGCACCGGAACCCTGTTCATTCTGTAAGACAAGCAGGAAATGAAATATATCTAGCAGCCATTATGACACAATCTATCTTTTTTTTTTTATTATTTTTTATCATTTTTATTTTTTACTCTTTCATTGGCATTCAGCTTTGGTTTTTAGCAGGGGTTTTGTATGTGCTTTCTAAACCATGTTGCCGAGTCATCTGGTTTATATTTTCTAAGTCACTCCTGTAGGTTTTCAAAAATCCGTGCATTCTTTTTCCGACTTCTCCCTTGACCTTTTTTGACTTGGCCTTTTGACAATCATTTTTATCAGGGTTTAGTTCAGCATCTCCTCACTCACCCATTCTTAAGCCAGGACTCTGAGAGTGGAACGCGAGAGGAAATGATTGCGATTTCTGGTGACATTAAGTTTGCGACAAATGATGTCGTGGCCCAGTAACTTGCCCAACTTTGCGGCCAGAGCCTTGTGTTTGATCCCTTCCTGTATCGAACATCTGAGACGCCCAGCGTGTTGAGTATTTATGGCTCTGTTGTGAGTTTCCAACCTCTGGAGAGAGCAAAGATAACAATAAAAATATAAATGCATCTTTTCTTCCACTTACTGGAAAGACAATGTGATATTTTGAGCATCTTTCTTCCTGGGCTTCCGGAATCATTGTACCTGTGCAGTGGAGTTGAAGGGAGAAAGCGACTTAGATCTTTACCTGCTATTTGCCTGCTGTCAGAATGACTCAAATAGCCAATATTCCTGCTCAGAAAGAATGCCAACCCCTTTGAGATGTTGCTTAATTTTCTACTTTTCAGTTCTCTGCTGATCGCAAGCTCACATTTATATCTCTGCTGTTCCTAATGCACCAATAAACTCCCTCACAAAAGCCAGAGTCATCCGGTGGGCTATAAATTAGGACAGTTTTAACCTACTTTTTTGTTCTGGGCTTTCACATAATCTTCCACTGAAGACCGATTTTCCCAAAATAGATTTTATAAGACTTTCGCGGAAAAATTACATTTCGATGCCCCCCCCTTCCCCTTTTGTGATCACATGTTTTAACTGAAGAGCCACGTAGGTATTCAACTTATTGGATGGCGGACAAAGCAATTTGTATTTTGAGTCTTTGTCTCGTGAACATAACTAACGTATTTCTTTCAGCAAAAGGTTTACCGTGATAAACTTTCGTTAGCTTTGTCAAAGAATAATCTTTGCATTCTTGTCTCGAGTGCGTGTTCTTCAGTTTGAAAATGGTGCCGCTCAGAAACCACATGCCATGGTTCGTGATGACGTCACAGCAACATTGGGAGTGACAGAGGGATGCGTGAATCGAGTGATGAGGGCCCCGGGAGAATGAGTTGGAGAGCTGAGATCTAGTCAGAATCATGTCATGAATGGAGGCTTTTTAATAGTTGCCCCTTCCGTAAAACAGGGGCTCAGAGCGAGGCCAGCTTCCCAACATCGGACTGTGATAGAGAAAAAGGGTGTGAAATAAAAAGTAACATGATGGAAGTTTTACGGAAGGGGGGAAAAAAAGACGTAGCACCAGAGTCATCTTCAGAGGGTTAATAAAGTAAGCTCAGCAGTTTTTTTTTTTTTTTTTTAAAAAGGATCTTCTTGAAAAAAATACCTAACACGCATACTGTTGTTTTATTCTCTGGATTGCTAAGTACAAAACAGTTTTGTGGGAAAAGGCAAGGCGGATGAGACAGAGAGGCACGGGAAGGTCCCATATTGTGGAGCAAGGCTCTCACACTGCTTCTGTCATATATTATCCCTCTATCCCTCCTTTCACACCCATAAGGCAGATTCTTTCCTTTCCCTGAGGGGAGGTTGAGTTCCTCAGGTTTGAAGCAAAACCTAAACATAGAAACAGAATATAGACGAGCCTGGGGACCAGGTGGGCCCCACCAGAGCTGCATGGATTCTTGGCGATGAAGAAAAAAAATGCAGATCTTCTTAGGGAAAGTGATGTCGGTGGAACAGACAGAATGTCTTTGACAGCTCTTCTCACAACCAGATTTCAGTTTGGGGTCACAAATATTGTTAACAACATATTCAGCTGGAATGAAACGAGGAAGCTATTGATGTGACCTCATGGGATCCTTATGAAATAAGGTCAGCCCGTGAAGTTCAGGTGAATGATCGGTGTCCCCGAAGGTCAACTCTGGTCCCTCCAAAGAGCAGTTGTAGACGCTGCTGAGATGCCCGGCAGGTTAGCACTCCTGGCCAATACTACAGAAGCCAAGAAAATGACTCTCAGCTCAGGAATGACGGAAGACCAGACTGCTCCTTGAGGCCTTTTGAAAGTATGAAAAAGGCCTTATCTACGATTTCTGGCATGTGGGGAAAAAAAAGTAAGCGACCCTTCCAAGTGACTTCTTTCAAAAGGAATGGAATTTAGATCCCAATCCAAGACTAGTGAGAGGCTCCAGGAAAAGCAGGTTTTCTCACACCTTGTCTTTGTTGACGTTGAAAACCACTCTTGTAACATGGAGGGGGGTTTGCATTTTGTTGCTGGCAATTAGTCTACGGCAGAATTAATTAATTTATTAAAAAAAAGTTTTTTAATGTTTGTTATTGAGAGAGAGAGACAGAGCGTGAGCGGGGAAGGGGCAGAGAGAGAGAAAGAGAGAGAGAAAGAGAGAGACAGAATCCAAAGCGGGCTCCAGGCTCCCAGCGGTCAGCACAGAGCCTGACGCGGGGCTTGAACCCGCGAACCGTGAGATCATGACCTGAGCTGCAGTCAGACGCTCAACCAGGTGTCCCAGAATTTATTTTCTTCTTGAAGCCACAGAAGGTTCAAAATAGAATGTTGGCTGCTTTGAAAAGACATTGTGTCTCGTCATCTGGGCTCTATTGGCTCTACTACAGTGCTTCTTAACTGGGGGTGATTGTGTCCCCCAAGGGACATTTGGCCAGGTCTGGAGACCCTTTCGGTTGTCACACTGGAGGGGGGAGGTACTGCTGGCATTTAGTGGGTAGAGGCCAGGGATGCTGCGAAACGTCACCATGCACAGAAGCCCCCACGACGAAGCTCTCGCCCCAGAGGTCAGCCGTGGTGCCGTGAGAAACCTGCTCTCTTAGGACAATTTTCTTCTCTCCTCTGCTCACCTCCTCCAGTAGCCACCGCCGTGACCGCACGTAGAAATGGACGGTGCCGACTGTGTGTAGCCGCTGATGACGGGCTTACTATTTGTTACCAGGTGGCCTGAAATTAACGTTAAGCAGCGACATATACTTGCTCAACAGCTTATCCTTTTGCTGCAAGATAGTCTTTAATAGAATCTGTAACCCAAAATAATGTGGAAGAAAACGCGTTTTCCAGTTTGGGAGCCCAAGTGATCCTCACATACGTGTGGACCAAATTCCAATCAAAACAATACCTATGGTGCTACCCAGTGCTGTCAAGGGCTCTGAAGGTAATTATGTCGTGCTGCTCGTGACCGCAGGCAACGGCACCAGCAACAGGCTGGCGGCCAGTGTCGTCTCCCGTTGTGTGTGGCGGTCTTGCTCGTTGACGAAGGGCAACGATGGAATGGCGGATGGGGTGAGGCAAACACAGAAGCTGGACATTTTATTTCCGGCCTTATGTTACTTTACAAATTCAGGCGAGCGTTATGTTTTCTTTCCCAGGGAAGAAATAACCTTTTAAATTGCTCGCCGTTGAAAAAAATTAATGCTCAGGGAAGGTGAACCCTGTTTGTGTTGGGGCTTGGGGGTATCTGAGCCTATCAACGTGCTTTCCTGGGGGTGAACTCGTGTTAGCCTGAGAAGCACGATTGTAGGGAAGGCAACACGAGAGAAGACAGGAGGCTCCGTCTCCCGGCTCAGCTTCCGTCCACACTGACTCGCTTTGCGACTGTTGGAAGACGTCAGGCACTCATTTACCTATTCGTGCGGCAAGTGCTCCTTGCTCTGCCTGGCACTGTTGTAAGGGCTTCACATGTGTCATTAACTCACTTCATCCTCACGCCAGCTGAACACCACTACTGGCAGAATTTACCTGAAGTCAGAGAGCTGGTAAGAGGCAGAGCTGGGATTCACATGCAGGCAGGCCGACTCACGATCACGCTCTTAAAACTCCATGCTTCGCTATTCCCCAATAAACGATGAAATGGGTACGTGTAAGAAAAGGATGGTGATAGTTGTCACATGAAGAAGAGAAGAGGCCGTGGGGCCATCACAAAGGGGGAAGGCTGAGGCAAGGCCTTCCGGAAGAAGCGACATTTATCCTGGGACTGGGGGACAAACAGAAGCGACTGGAGAAAGAGGTTAGGTGGGGCGAATGTTCCAGGCGGTGGGGCGATGCACAGCAAGGCCTCCATGGTGGAGTGTGGTGCGGTTTGAGGGACGGAAGGAAGTTTGGTATGCCTGGAGCCTAGAGGTGTTCCAAGCTGGGGGGGGGGGGTGGGGAGCCGGTGGGGGATGTATCACAAAGGGCATTTGAAGGTTTTACATGAAGGGTAAAGGGGAGCTGCAGGAGACTTTAAAAAGAGGAGCGACAAATTCAACTTTTGTTCAAGGGAGGTCGCTTTGGTGGCAGTGTGGACAGTAAGGGGGAGGAAAAAAAAATGTCGGGTCCGTTAGAAGTGATTGCCGTGTCCAGGTGGGATTTGACGGTGACCCGGATAGGGCAGTGTGAGTAGAGAGAAGTAAATATGTGTGTATCGAGCACGAGAAAGACTAAGGGGGAAAGGGAATAAATCGGGACAAGGGAGCAGAGGATAATGGGATAAAGGTGAGAAGATGACGTGTGGACATCCAGACTGAGTCTGAGGGAGGTGACTGACGTCCGCAGCACAAGTCATTTTTTCCACCTGATATGAAGCGTTTCCCCGGCAGTGGCGGCCCTTTGGTGGGTATTTACACGAGACCCAGCTATCTCACACTCTGAGAGTTCGGTACGCATCCCTTATCCCGGATTTCCTCGCCAGCAGCCTTCCCAACGTGGAAGTCCCTGCCGAACCCCAAGTCCTTGACCATCCAGCCAACCCACGAGAAATGGCCCGTGAAGCAATGCAGAGCCACACCTCTGGCCATCTCTCGCCTCAGCCACAGTGGGTGTGCACCGTTCAAATGTCTGCCCAGTGGAGGATTGTCCTTCGCTTTGTCCTCCGGGGTCAGCCCTGAGTGGGGCTGTGGTGCGGTAGCTTCTCTTTCCCTGGTGGTGCCAGCATATCACATGGAAGTTTTTCTTCTTTAGTCCGTTGGGCATAAGGAACATCTTAGGAGGCCACTGGTGTGGATTGAGGGACAGGAGGCAATTCCACGGGCAGTGGGTGTTGAAGAAGTCTGAGCCACCTGCTCATAATCCAGAAGTCATTTATTTGTTCCTCCTGGATTTGCTTGAGCTTGGTGTCTTAAAAACCTGTATCAATCAGCACCCAACGGGTTAAGAACCAGTAGGAGTTTATTATGCTAATGCAAGGGGGAGCATTCTCTGGAAGGCTGTTGTCCTTGCAAATCCACAGAGCAGGCAGACAGGAATGGAATATCATGAGCAGACTGAACCCTGGTGAGCCTGAGCTGGAACCCCATGAGGACAAACTGAGACCCGGCTTTGATGACCTTTTATCTTGGAGGTAAAACACATACACGTGCCTGGCCCTGAACTCAGAAAAGCCGAAGGAGCTTACCGTACTAGATAGGGGTATCTTTAGACCCGGATGACGCCTCATGCTAACAAGGTGAATCAAGAGATCAGTAACAATGTATATATATTACAAAAAGCTGCTGCTTCTCTGCAGTCTTTCAGAGGTCTCAAGAATCTCCCCTGTGACTCACCGTAACCAGAAACATACAAGTAAGGGAATTCTGGGAATGAGGTTCAGCCTAGTCTAGTTGACACATTACATTGCTATCATAACATCATTCCCGTTTGATGATAGATTACTTCCGTGCACGCCCCATCATAAGGCAAGTCTTGGCTCACCACGGGAAACTCAGGTTACATGGTCCTCTGATGTCCCGTGGTTAGGCTTTCAGTCTTTGCCCAAGCACAGTAATAAGTCAGAAGCTGTTTCTCAGATGGAGAGCAGTTCGGATCTCTGATTTATGGCATTAACTCCCCACGTGAAATGTATCTTAATATGAGCTTTCCATCCCCCCCCCCCATTTGATAATCATCTATGTTTGTTCATGTATCAAGACTCACTATATGCAATTACCATATTGTGCGATCTGACAGAACTTGAAAGCTTGTTCTGATATTTGGCAGGTCAAATTCCTTCAATTGCTCTTTCTCATTCTGCATTTTTTCTTCGTTTTATAATTAACTTGTCAAGTTCAATGAAAGTTCTGTTGGAATTTTGACCCAGGTTGCGCTCAGTTTCTCTGTTTCAATGGATTTTCAAACCCTTGCAAGTACCTTTCATGTTTTAGACTTTTATGATGTATCTTTTCCTTTTCTCTTGTCCTGTACACAATTCTGAGAGAATTTTTCAGCTCTGTCTGCCAGCTTAGTAACTTATTCCTCAGGGGTGTCTGTTTTGATATTTTGGTCTAGTTGAGATTTTTATTTTGATAATTATGTTCTTTTATTTCCGAGATCTCTAATGGTCAAAATAACTCCTTTGTAATTTCATAGGTAAGATAACTTCTCCTCTAACTCTGAAGTTATTAATTATACTTCATTTGAAATCCTCTCTTGTTTGGTTCCGTTGTGAACCTTCTTCTATTTGCTGCCTTTTGTGCTTGTCTTTCAAAGTGTCGCTTTTCCTTAAATATTTTCTGTTTCTGGGTTATGTACTCATCTTTACAATGTGAGATTCCCTGTTTACACCTGGGTGATTATGTCTGTTTGTTGCAATTTGCCTCTGGGGATTTTGGAAGGGGCTGGGATGCTCCCTGGTGGAATGTTTGGTTACTCTGTCTTTTGGCCTTTTTTCTTGTTTTCTTGTGTGTGTGTGTTTTTTTTTTTCTCATTTGTCAGAAGTTAGTGTTGGCACTGACCAGCCTCCTCAACCTGAGCATTGGAACTCACTGCTAGAGTCAGAGGGAAAATGCTTTCTTCTGGTTGCATTGGAGGTGTGGCCCAAAGGGTTGGTGAACGCAGGGCGGACCCACCAGGCTGCTCTAAATGCTCCAAATGTGATTCTGCAGCCCCGATGGTTTCCCTAGCAACCCACAACGGCCACATCCAGGCTTAGAACATACCCACCTCTGCTCCAGTTTTTTGTAGTTTCCCTATCCTGGGCCGAGTTTTGGGCTTTTGTTTACTCCGTGTGACCAACCTCATTTACCTTCTATCTCTTGGGATTTAGCCACATTTCTAGTGTACTGATAGATCTTTTTTTTTCCCCCCTAATGCTGATAAGCAATTAATCTCTTGTACACACACACTTTCCCCGTGTCTCGCCTTTCGGGGGACTTGGAACAGGAGAGGAGGCAGTCTGTATTTTCAGTAGGCCATCTTGATCTAATTTGACTTGATGTTCTCCAAGTGATTTAGGTTGCCTTTTGCGATTCTATAATGCCTCAAACCACAAGTTATCCCAGGCCTGTTCATGTTGGATGAAATACTCACAGTCTTGCAGCTTAAAGGCCCTAGAAATAAAGCTACTGGAACATAATGACTCATAGTAATGAGGTTTCATTTGAGGGTAATATGAACAACTGGGGACCCGTGTCTTAGCTCTCTGAATTTTGGAATGCTTTCTCATTGGGAAAACAGGAGGCAGTGGCTGTTTCTTTGGCTTTTGTGCACAGACTCTCCAGCATACTGTCTGCTTGATGGATGTATTTTCTCATTGCTGGTGATAATTCTAGAGGGGGTGATTCACTAGCAAACGGAGGCTGAAGCAGTGCATTTTCCTTCTTCTCCACACTCATGCTCATTCACTTTGCTATTTGCTCCCAATATCCATTTCGCCTACTCCATAAATCACCCTTTGATGAGAAAAAAGTACAAAATATTAGTCATGTGAGGATTCGGATCATGTTTAATTTAGCACCAATGAACAGAGTTTCTCCTTAATCCAGTAGCTGTGTGGAGCCACAGACTATGATTGCCCATGGTTTTGTGTATGCGCCATCTGAAGCCCAGACACCTAGCTCCCCAACCAGCTCAGAGCTCAAAGGATTCGTGCTAAATTCCTGCTGTGGGATGAGACTCTAAGACAAGGGGTTAAACCGTAAATCAGGAATGACTCGAGGTAACAACTTGGCTAAATCTGACCTTCTTTCTTTCTATTGATTTTTCCATTCTTCCACTTTTCTATTCTTCTATTATTGGCCAGGCTATCCTGGGTTCGGTGTTACACTCATATCTCAGATTAAAGGGCACAGGGGAGCTGGGAGAGCACCCAGCTGCCCCATTACTTCCATAGAGGAGAAATGGACGGACTCTTCTCTGCTTTTAAATTCAATCCTTGACTATCATGAATCCAATGACAGACTATGAGCTAGCACTTGCCCATCTGTGTTTTAGGTCTTGCTTACCTCCATAATTAATCAGAGAACAGGTTGATCACAATGGTTAGGCTGTGTGTGTGTGTGTGTGTGTGCGCGTGCGTGTGTATGAGAGAAGAGAGAGAGAGAGAGAGTTTGCTCCTAGGCTTAAGTTAAAGAAGTGAGGGGTGAAGCTGTGAACAGAGAGTGTATTCATATTTATTTGACTAGGCTCTTCATCTGTAGGGCTAAGACTCTGGAGCCAATGGCAGACAGGCTCTGAGGGTAGAGGTACAGATTGGTTTTTCCCAAAACTTACATGGAATTTGGGGTGTACGATTTTATTAGGAATCAGCAGTTGTGAAAGGAAGTGGGAGACTGGTAGGGGGAACAGTGAAAGGGTGCTGTAGTTCTGAGAAGTCTTGGCCTATCTGGCAGTGTCCCCCGGGGAGAGCATCCCCATCAAAGTTGTCCTCCTCAGGACAAAATGGCGGCGTCTTTGTCAGTTTGTCAGCTGCCTTGCTCAGTTCCTGGACATGGGCTGCCCCCAGAAGGGTGTGACCTAGGGTGAGGAGGTTCTGAGCAGCTGAGAACCTGAAGGAGCTGACAGTGAAGCTGTCTGCTGACTGTTTTTCCTGCAAACGAGGGCAAGTCCTCCTTTCTTCCTCGAAGGGCCATCTGGCCAGCACATCCCCGGGTCTGCTTCAAGTAGAGAAGCTGATGGTTAAGAACATTTGTTCTGGAAAGAGAGAAAGTGTAGGTGCCCACGCTTTTTCTGAGGACAGTAGCAAGGGAGTCACGGGGATGGGATGATCGTGAGTTCCTGATATTTAAATTACTTCTCGACCCAGCCCTCCTTTCTGATCAGGTTTCAAAGGAGAAAGAGGTTATACCTGCGAGCAAGTTACATGCAATAGTTCTGCTGTTCTAAGCCTTATTAAGAAGATGGAGGTAAGGCAGCTGTGATGAGCCTAAGATCAGAATTCAGACCAGCAGTAAAAGACCGGCTAGACCAATGGGCTACAGGCATACCATGCTTAAAAGTGGAGCTGGGACCCGCAGTCTGCTCAACCAGCCCAGGTATATGGCCCATTATCTATGGTAACCAGCCCAGGAAGCCAGTCTGCCGTCTATGGCAGACTTCTAGAAATTCAGACCACTAGCTCTAGCAACAATTCAGGAAGCCCAACAATAACTCTTGTACCAATTGACCCCAAGTGGCTGGAACTTGCTTAATAACGGACAGTTTCCCCAGTTTTGGTCACTGCTATGAACCTAAGACCGATTGGAGACAGCCCAACATGCACCCCAACCAATCACAAAGGGCTCCCTGCTTCTCATAAGCTCTTTTCCAGCTTCTCCGCATGAAGAGCCTCCACTGGGGGCTTCTCTGAAGCCTTCCCTGTTTTCCACTAGAAAACATTCCCACTTCTCTGCTTGCCTTTGAGTCCCTGCCAAACGAGAAGTGATAGTTTCTTGTTACAGCAAGCTCTCACTCAGTTGTCTTTGCTTGCGTTCCCTTGGTTGGTCTTCATTTATTTCCACAGGAGGGAGGATGATACTTCCAACCAGTTCCATGTGCTAACTGGAAGAGAAGAATAAAGGAAGAATCACAAAATGTCAGGGAATGAGGGCAAGCCTGAGAAGCAGGGAGACCAGTATCTTCCTACAGGAGTCAACACTTGGGAAGCACGACTGAGCCAGAGGAGAGGGCTTTGGGGCTGCCCGTCTAGCAGCTACGCTGCAGGAACTGAGCCCAAGAATCGACTCTTATTTGGAATTTCCCGTGCCCCCCAAACGACTTCCATACATAGGCGGGACATACATAACCACCAATATCTGCTTAAATGTTTATCAAACACTGAATAGACGCCAGGCTGAGTGCTAGGCACAGGGGACAAAATGATGAACAAAACAGAAATCCTACAGGCTTCACTTTTTCCCACATACAGTGTCGAGCACTAGTAAGCCTTTATACTATTTTTATAATATAAAAAATCTAATAGCTAGAAATCTGCCTGCTAGGATGGCTTTGAGGAGAAGTTTCCAGACTGAAAAGCCTTAACCACATGAGTAGATGCCTGAAGTAAGAAATACTCTCAGAAACCCTAGTCCTAGCTCTGTCTTCTGTGTGTGTGTGTGTGTGTGTGTGTGTACAAATACTTTTCTGGACATTGCCTTGAACTAACTAGTTGACATTTTCTATGCCCTGATGTCTTCGTATAAAAATGTGATTAATAATAAGTCTCCTTCCTTTCATAGATTTGAAGAAAATGATATAATACATGTAGAAGTGCAGAAGAATTTGCAGATACTGTTATTTCCCATCTGTCCCATCACAGCTGGGAGACTCAGCTGTGTTTATACACATAAATATATCCAACTCCCCTTACATCCAATGGGCAACATTTGAAACTCTATGGTCCTATTTTGGGTTCAGTGTCTTTCTTTGCTGGATTCCTACCTCTCTTAGGTGCCACGCCCCATAGACCGGAGGGGTGTCGGTTGTATTCTTCCCTTTTAATTTCCACTTGTCTCCCCGCAGGGCATGGCCCTCAGTGGAAGAAGACAGAGTTTCTCAAAGAGGAGGGCCATTCTCAGTGAAGGGTGTAGAGATAGATGGGATCCTTAGCTTGAATCACAAAGCACTCTCTTGCCTGAAATACTTCAAGAGCCTCAAAATGGTCTCTCTGAATCCACTTTGTATCTTTCTAACTCATTTTGCCCCAAATTGCAGACTAATATTTTAAAAATGTAAAACTGTTCCAGAGCACGTGGGTGGCTCAGTCAGTGAAGCACCTGACTCTTGATTTCAGCTCAGGTCATGATCTCAGGCCGTTAGATGGAACCCCACGTAGAGCCCTGCATTGGACTCTACACTGGGCACGAAGTCGGCTTAAGATTCTCTCTCTCTCCCTCTCCCTCTCACCCTCCTCCGCTCGTTCTCTCTCTCTTTCAAAAAAATAAAAAATAAAATAAAATAAAATAAAATAAAATAAAATAAAATAAGGGGCACCTGGCTGGCTCAGTCGGTGAGGTGTCTGACTTTGGCTCAGGTCATGATCTCACGGTTTGTGGGTTCGAGCCCTGCATTGGGCTCTGTGCTGAAGGCTCAGAGCCTGGAGCCCACTTTGGATTCTGTGTCTGTCTCTTTTTTGCCCTTCCCCCACTCTCCCTCTGTTTCTCTCTCTCAATAAAATAAAATGAAATAAAATAAAATGAAATAAAATAAATAAAATAAAATAAAATAAAATAAAATAAAATAAAGCTATTCATATCACACCCCTGTTCAAAATCATTCAATGACTTCTCACTGCTCTTGGCGGATAAAGCCATGAAGGAATTCCAGAATTCAATTTGATGTTACTTTAAGCTCTCTAAAGGTTGTGATTCCAAAAAATTTTTTAAATTCTTTTTTAATGTTTATTTATTTTAGACAGAGAGAGAGAGAGACAGAGCATGAGCGGGGCAGGAGCGGAGACAGAGGGAGACACAGAATCCGAAGCGGGCTCCAGGCTCCGAGCTGTCAGCCCAGAGCCTGACGCGGGGCTTGAACTCACAGACCACGAGATCACGACCTGAGCCCAAGTCGGCCGTTCAACTGACTGAGCCACCTAGGCGCCCCTAAGGGTTGTGATTCTGAAGATGGGAAGAGCAAGACAAGAAGTGGGGACCCAGGGAAGCCGGTACACTGATCCGTTAACGCAATCAAGTGGAGAAGCCACCGGGATGGAGGCTGGAGATTAAAGTAACGGGGCAGAGTAGGTGGCTCTGGGGCGCACTTCTTAGCTCTGGCAAGTACTACATAGGGGGACCTGGCTTGGCAGTCGGGATAGGGAGGCCTGCCCTGGGTGTCTGTAGTTCTGGGTATTACAACACCCAGAATCTGGGTCTGGTTAGTGAGCAGTGTGCCAAGAAATCCTAACTGCGCCCCTGAGAAAGCAAGCCTGGGATTGTCGGAGGAGGCAGGATTTCCTTCTTTTTTATGGCTGACACCATTTGTGACAACCCGGGCGAACCTGGCGGAGGGACGTTATGCCAAGCGAATAAGCGAGCCAGAGGAAGGCAAACGCCGTGTGATCCCCCTCGGCGTGGAGTTGGAAACAAAAGTTGAATTCGTGGAGGCAGAAGGGAACGGTGGTGGCCGGTGGCTGGGGGTGGGGGTGGGGGATGGGGAGATGCTTGTCAAAGGACACAGAGTCGCAGTTCAGCAGGGTGAGTGAGTTCTGGGAATCCGGTGTACAGCGTGCTATTGTTAAGAATACCGCATTGTATACTTGGAATTTGCCAGAGAGAGCCTCTTAAGTGTTCTCACCACGCGCCCCAAAAAGGTGGCCGTGTAAGGTGATGGATATGTTAATTGACTTGATTGTGGTGATCATTACACAATGTATATGTACATTAAATCATCACCCTGGATGTACTTTAAATATATGCAATTTTCAATAAGCCTGAAAAAAAAAAAAAGCAGTTCGAATTGATACAATTTTTCCCTTAGTGGATAAGCCCCTTTGACTTCGGGGAGGTTTAGAATGACGTGTAGACATGAAGAAAGTGAAAACTCATCATAGCTTTCACGTAAGATGTCTGCATTTGTTAGTATCTGTAATGTTTAAGACCATCTGCTGTAGGGGGGCCTGGGTGCCCCAGTCGGTTAAGCGTCCGACTTCAGCTCAGGTCATGATCTGACAGTGAGCTCCAGGCCGGCATGGGGCTCTATGCTGACGGCTCGGAGCCTGGAGCCTGCTTCGGATTCTGTGTCTCCCTCTCTCTCTCCCCCTCCCCCGCTCACAGTCTGTCTCTCTCAAAAATAAACATCAGAAATAAAATTTTAAAAAGCTTTAAATAAAAAGAATATCTGCTGTGTTAGAATGGCAATAGCTTACCATGATTTCAGTTTAAAAATTAGATGAGCAATTATTTTATGTTCGTGATTTGTTTGAAATCATACTAAGCTTATGTACAGTTATCGGGACATTTAAGAGACTTTAAGAATCACTGTATTTACAACATATTCATAATTACAGAAGTACTCGGGAAAATTTGGCAGACGATTGAAAAATTAGAAAGTATCAAATGGTGAATTTATAAATTCACTGTAAAGTGTTTTAAGGCAATCAATTAGTTGATCTTGTAAGGGGGGGGGGGCGGCAGCAAATGGACCCCTTGCATGATTATTAAAATGTGCTAGTCTTTGAAATCAAACAATAAGCTTTTGTAAAAGCTCAAAGCAGAAGTTTATGACTTATACATTTCATATGTATAATATTAATTAAAAATGAAGTAAACTCTGGAGTTCAATTTTTGATCACCTCTCATTTCTGAACTCTTAGAATAAACTCTGAATTCCCTAGCAATACCCCCAAGGCCCTACGTGATGTAGATGGGATTTAGCCAACTCGTATTCTCATATTCTCATATTGAGCATCTCATATTCCTGTTCTTCCCCGTAAACTTGCCACAGCCGGGTACATGGTCCTATTCGTTTCCTTACTTTTCAAACACAACAGCTCCTTTCCGACCTCCTGGCCTTTGCACTTGCTGTCCCATTCATGTGAACAGTCTTCCCTAAGGCTCAGAGCATTGCCTGGTCATCTTTCTACACTCACCGGAGTGGGCTTTCCTGAAGTGAGGTCATGGCAAGGTCACCCTGCTTACCCTTTGCGAGCATGTGTTTGTAACACATTGCCCTTTCTTAACAGAAGCCTCTTGATTTTCTCTTTCAACCAAGTAGGGAGTTCATCAAGTGGGTCTGTAATCAGCATGTCGTAAATACTCGGTTGTAAAATGAAGATGTATTGAGTTGAGAACAGTGAGGTGTTGGCCTGACTGCATTTTGGGAGTTGTGTTGAGATTTTCGGCCTGGATAATAGAAACGATTTACAATTGCGTACATGTTGGAAGAGAACAAGTCGCTGAAGCAGCTTATTTCCTTGGATTTTCAAAAGAGTAATATTTCATGCCCATGAGGTCACAGACACTAGGGACTTACTAAATATTCCGGTGATTTGGAGTAAGATGGAACTGAACTTGAAGCTTATCTACACCAGAACAAATGATGACTCTCAGATACTCAATCCTCAGTTTCTTGGTCTGTAAGATGGGGATGAGCCCAGTGTTCACCTTATAGGACTGTTAGTATTTATTTTTAAAATTTAATGAATTAATTTATTTTTAAAAATAAAGTTTGTTTATTTATCTTTGAGAGACAGAGGGCGTGTGTGCATGCAAGTGGGGGAGGGGTAACAGAGAGAGAGAGAGCTTTCAGCACAGAGCCCCACGCAGTGCTTGAACCCACGAACTGTGAGATCCTGACCTGAGCTGAAATCAAGAGTTGGGCACTCAATCAGCTGAGCCACCCAGGCACCCCAGCATGGATAGTATTTACAGGGCGAGTTTTAGTGTAATTAAATGGTAACCATGGCCATGGACCTAGGATGTTGGATTTAGTCCTGCTTGGGATCCCCTCTTGCCCACATGTTCCCAGGAGGTTTATAAACGCTGGTGTTTTTATGTTTTGGCCAGGTTTTGCTTTTGTTTTCCTCAGGGGAATTAGTCCAAATAGCTTAGCCTATAATTACTTAAATCATGTCTTAGTTGTGGTGGTTGTTTTCTTGTTGCCTTCCAAATTAAAAAAAATTAAAAAAAAATTTTTTTTAATCTTGATTTATTTTTGAGAGAGAAACAGAGTGTAAATGCGGGAGGAGCAGAGAGAGAGGGAGGCACAGAATCCGAAGCAGGCGCCAGGCCCTGAGCTGTCCGCACAGAGCCCGACGCAGGGCTCGGACTCACCAACCGCGAGATTATGACCTGAGCTGAAGTCGGACGCTCAACCGACTGAGCCACCCAGGTGCCCCCCAATTTTTTTTTTAATTGAAGTGTAGTTTACATACGACGTTATCGTAGTTTCCGAATGTACAACACAATAATTCAACAATTATATACAGTCCAAAATGCTTACTACTGTAGTGTAACGTAGAGCAGTTATCTGTTACCAAAGATTTTACAATGTTATTGACTATATTTTCTATGCTGTACCTCTCATTCCTAGGACTTATTTATTTTATAACTGGAAGTTTGTTGCTGTTGCTTTTCATAACATTACCTCTATCTGAAGATGGTGGGTATAGCCAGTGCATACCGTGTCTTCAGCTTTGTGTCTGCAGCTTTGTTTCTTTTTTTTTTTTTTTTCAACGTTTATTTATTTTTGGGACAGAGAGAGACAGAGCATGAACGGGGGAGGGGCAGAGAGAGAGGGAGACACAGAATCGGAAACAGGCTCCAGGCTCTGAGCCATCAGCCCAGAGCCTGACGCGGGGCTCGAACTCCCGGACCGCGAGATCGTGACCTGGCTGAAGTCGGACGCTTAACCGACTGCGCCACCCAGGCGCCCCTGCAGCTTTGTTTCTTTAGCTTGGAGATGAATTCCTTGGCCAGGGGCAGCTTAGGTGGAACACCACGTGATGTATAAAGACACTCGGTAAGCTCTCAGATGGTGATACCACGGTACAGGAGATAAGAAAGGCAAATCCAAATGGTTTACTCCTCGATGGTCTGAGCACCTCTATCTGTTTGACCTGCCATGAGGACTTGTCTCTTTGAGGTGTGGTGTTTTTATGTGTTCGCTAGGTTTTATTTTTGTTCTCCTCAGGGGAACTAGTCTTATCCCAGGCCTGCTTCTCACGTGGCTGGAAAATCAGGAACTTGGAGTCAGTTGGCCTTTGAAAGGAAGCTCAGTATTACAAAAGGCATGGAAAGTCCACTGTGCGTTGTAGCTGCTTTGATCATGAACAGGAACAGTCTCCCAAGCGGGGGCCAGTTTAACCTAGAATAGGAGAGGGGAGCAGGTGCACATCACAAGGGACATGTCTAGCTCCCCTCTTTCCTGTGTTCCTAAGGTCACTCGTATTCTCTACGTGAAGACGAATGAAGAATATTTTCTACATTGGTGGAGCTATAAACAATTTCCCTTAAGTCTGTTTGCTGATGCATTTGGCTCCTTGCTTCATTGGCCCAGCGATCGGTTTGGTATCCAGATCTATAGAGCAATCTGACCACTTTTCCTGGACACTACAAAGCAATCCCTTCTGAGATAGCACTGATTTTTCTGGCTTGATCTGGCTATTGATTCTAAGACACTCCATCCTCTTAGCTAGTGATCATGACAATGCTAATGAATCGATGAGATTTTTCTTGTCTACCTTTATTGCCTGAGGATGAGAGTCAAATCTGTCATCAGGATGGATCCTATGGGTAGTCAAAGTAGACAGTTTAGGGGCGCCTGGGTGGCGCAGTCGGTTAAACGTCCGACTTCAGCCAGGTCACGATCTCGCGGTCCGGGAGTTCGAGCCCCGCGTCGGGCTCTGGGCCGATGGCTCGGAGCCTGGAGCCTGTTTCCGATTCTGTGTCTCCCTCTCTCTCTGCCCCTCCCCCATTCATGCTCTGTCTCTCTCCGTCCAAAAATAAATAAACGTTGAAAAAAAAATTTATACAAAGTAGACAGTTCATTCATTCACTTTCACTGAGTGCGTATTTAAAGAACACTTTGGAAGGCATTGGGAGTTTACAACAGTGAATGAAATCAGCCATAATCTAGCGAAGAGTAAAATGTCAAGTAATTAAAAGGGTTACGGGTGTCATAAAGGGGAACTCTTTCAACTCTTTCAGAGACAGAAGCATTCGACAGCTGGTGCTCATTCGTTTACTCGTTTTTGCATTTGTGAAAACATACTCGTTGAACACCCACTCATGTGCCAGGCCCCGATTTGGCTAGTGGCATATAAGAATGAACATGACAAAATCTCTACCTTACAGGATTTTTATTAAGACAAGTGGAACAATAACATTTCGAGGTATGGATAAGTCCCATGGGGAAAGCAAGGTAAGGGGCGGGAGGTGATGGAAAAGAATGGGTGGGCATAGCAGGTTTCTCTAAAGAGATGACAACTGATGGAGGCCTGGTTGCAGGTAGGGAGGAGACCCTGTGGATACCTCGGGGAAGCGTTCCAGACAGAGGGACCAGCAAGCACAAAGTCCCGAGTCAGGGAAGTGAGTGCTCAGCACGTCTGAAGAACTGTAAGGGCACCGCAAGGAATCAGGTGCAGAGAGAAGAGAAGATCGAGATAGACAGCTAGAGGCACAGCCTGGGACCAGACCATGCAGGGCCTTCGAAGCCACGGGAAGGACTTCAATGTGATTCTAGGGAGACGTCTGGCTTTCAACGGGGGAGTGACATGAGCTGATGTATGTTTTGCAAGGATGGCTTTCCTGGCTACCTTGTGGAGAACAGATTGTATTCTTGAACCAATCTACTGCTGTGTATTTGAAAAAACTCTTTGGATTTTATTTATAGGCTTGCAAATACTAACTATGATCTATGGACTGCCGAAGAGGCACAGGTCCACTTTTCTCTTAACCAGAAATTTTCTAGACTGCTATGCCATGAAGGAGGCAGATTTACTGGCATGAAATAACTAAACCATGATAATTCCATTAGGAAAACCTGACGGTATCTTTATAATGGCTGGGACTTTGTAAACACAAAAGGACAAAAAGACATTATCCCCTTTTATAATATCTCATACTCTGTTCAGCTCCCATCCGTGAACACTCTATTGTTTTCCTTGATTGTGAGGCAATCACAAGTAAGTCAAGTTCAGTCCTCATTATTCATCATAGCCACATTCCATCCAGGAGTGGGCCCAGGGAAAAGGAAGACTGCTGGTGTCTCTGTCCAAGCAGTACACGCTCCACTTTAATATAAAAAGTGGGGGCAGGGAAGAGGGTCGAGAGTCTAGAGTGAACTTGCCATGGGCTGGGTGAAGAATTCGCAAAGGATAAGAGCGTTTTGTCGAGTAAGCAAGTGCTTTGTCAAAGCAAAAGTGCTTTATGAAAAGTGGCTGTGTCTTTTTTAAAAGGGCTGCCAAGTGACATTTTGGGCAGAGGCTATTACTTTTCTTTTAAATAAGCGTCTAAAGGAGAGTCATACCTCCCTCAGCGGAGTGGCAACTTAAGAAAATTGCAAGCAGCAAACCGTGAACAACCAAGACCTGTGATTCTATAATTAGTGCTGTTGATTTAACAGTTCCCTGGGCTGGGCATCTTGTTTGGGTTTGGTTTATCCTGGGGGCTAAGTCTTATTGAAGGTTTTCAAGTATGGGCTAGATTGCATTTTGGCAGAGTTCTTAAAGGGGCAATGGCAAGCATGGAAAGGATGATTGGATCTGATGACCTTTAAGATCTGTTTCAACCCCATGATTCAATGATTATAGGAGAGAATTGGAATTTGAAGTCCAAAGGTTTTGAGCTCTGCTTTTTGTAATTTTATTTCCTGGTGATTCAAAATTGATCAGTAGCGTAGCTTAGAGTTTCTACATGAGTATGACAAAAGTAATTTTCCTTCTGAGAAGAGAATATTTCGGCTCTAGGGGCGCCTGGGTGGCTCAGTCAGTTAAGCGTCCGACTTCGGCTCAGGTCATGATCTCACGGTCTGTGGCTTCAAGCCCCACATCGGGCTCTGTGCTGACAGCTCAGAGCCTGGAGCCTGCTTAAGATTCTTTTCTCCCTCCCCCACTCACGTTCTGTCTCTCTCAAAAAGGAATAAAAAAGCATTAAAAAATTAAAAAAAGAGAATGTTTCGGCTCTTGTATGTCCAATGAAGTCCTTTTTTTTTTTTTTTTTGATTTTTTTTTTTTTTTCAACGCTTATTTATTTTTGGGACAGAGAGAGACAGAGCATGAACGGGGGAGGGGCAGAGAGAGAGGGAGGCACAGAATCAGAAACAGGCTCCAGGCTCTGAGCCATCAGCCCAGAGTCCGACGCGGGGCTCGAACTCACGGACCGCGAGATCGTGACCTGGCTGAAGTCGGACGCTTAACTGACTGCGCCACCCAGGCGCCCCTGAAGTCCTTTTTTTAATGATAGAAACATATGTGTGTGAAAAAAATTGCGAGACAGCTGCTGTCCAAAGGACAGCAATGATATAGGTGCTTTGTATCTGTGATGCTGTATTCAGTTGCACTGAACAAGTGAGATTATTGAGCATTTGAAATGCAGCTTGTGCAGATGGGGAACTGAATTTTGATTTTTCCATAACTTAATTAATTTAAATTTAAATGTACATAGCTACATGTGGCTGGTGGCCAATCTATTGGAAAGCACGTTTCCAAGACAACCTGAAGAATCGTTCACCACTAAATAACAGAGAAGGATTGAAAATTCAAACATTTCTACTTTACCTAAGTCAAATAAGCATGGTTATTTACCCACATTTTATCTCTAGTCCTCATATCCTGGTTTATATGTATGCATATATATGTACATTATTTCTCTCTTTTCTCTCTCTGTCCCTCCTATGAGGTATATGTGTGTGTATATACGTGTGTGTATATATGTATGTGTGTGTATATATCTATCATCTTCACTCTCTATCATGTAGATAAAATTATTGTATTGTATTATTTTAGAGAGAGAGAGAGAACACTAGCGGGGGAGGGGGCAGGGAGGAGAGAGAGAAGGAGAGAGACAGTAAGAGAGAGAAAGAGAGACAGAATACCAAATAGGCTCCATGCTCAGTGCCAGACGTGGGGCTTGATCCCATGACCCTGGGATCATGACCTGAGCTGAAATTAAGAATCAGATGCTCACTGATTGAGCCACCCAGGTGCTCCAAATCATCTATCTAATGTTTTCTATAGCACAGTTTGCAACATGTAGAGGGAGATGTGATGGGCGGGAGAACAGGAAGAATATGATGAAGGTTCTTTGTGTTTGTTCCAAAGATAAAATTACCATGTTTTGTTTTGTTTCGTTTTGTTTTTTGAACAAAAAGTGGGCACAGAGAAGTATAAGAAAGCCACTTGGGTAGTTTTCGACATGTCATTAGGCCCAGTTAGCTTCAATGGTGCCTGGGAATTTATTTGGAAGATTGAGGTCACACTCCCTAGAAGGAATTCAAGATTTCAAAGATCTTTGCTAACACTTGTGCTCTGCGATACGTGGACAGAGCTAAGAAAAAGATGTGTTTGGAACAATGGAGTCCTGTGTTCACTTTTCATAACTCTGATGCTTTTCTGTAATGACTTTGAAGAATGAAGGCTTGTAAGGAGAGGGTTGTAGCAAAAGATTGATGGCTGGAGTGGAGTTTGATAAGAGCTTGTCAGAGACTGGGGTGTTAACTTCGTGGGCATAGAGTGGAAATAAATGATTAGAAATCTTCAGAAGGGATTAATTTCTTCCTTTATCTCCCCTGAACATGCCCCTCTGCAAGGAATCTTCATCTTAAACTCAAACCGTTGCATTTCCAGAATTTCCTTTCTTTCACTGATTCTCCTCATAGGCTGATTTAATTCTTTTACTCTGAACTTTAAATGGCTCCTCATGGCTCACAACGTCAAGACACATTCCATAAATATCTGCTTCTTACAACTTTTCACTGAAGTATACCTAGTGATAAGACCTGAACTTGAACTCTGGGAAATCAGGGGCCTGCTGTGAGACCCGGAAGAGCAACTGAGATAACTCTTTTGAGGTTTTGTGCTTAGTCGTAAAAATTCACACGTGACTGTCACATCCAAATCGTTCTGTATTTCTCTAACTGTAAAAATATTTTAAAATACTCTCAGGAGGGACGCCTGGGTGGCTCAGTTGGTCGAACGTCCGACTTCGGCTCAGGTCATGATCTGGTGGTTTGTGGGTTCGAGCCCCGCATCGGGCTCTGTGCTGACAGCTCGGAGCCTGGAGCCTGCTTCAGATTCTATGTGTGTGTGTCTCTCTCCCTGTTCTTCCCCCACTCATGTTCTGTCTGTCTCAAAAATAGATAAACATTAAAAAAAATTAAAACAAATACTCTCAGGAAAAAAAAAATAGACATGGACAAAAGTGTTTCCTGCCTGAAACCCTGTTTTATTGGGTGGCTGGTTTATGCATAAAATATTATGGTATTGAATTTATCAGTAGAGGGCGAGGCTGAGTTTGAAGAGTAGTGAAGTGATACATTAGGTGTGTGCCTTTCAGGCAATTTCACTGCTGCTTTTTGGTGTCATAATATTTCAATAACTCAAGACTTGAAATATATAAATATAAGTAGCATTTTTTTTTTCTCCATTCTTGTAAAAATTCCATCAGAGCAATCTCTGGAGAGAGAAGTCCAAACGTTGCCAGAGAGGTGAAGAGTAGTGATCCTTAGGTTGCTATTTGTGGACATTTTGATAAGAGTTCCTCCCTGAAGAGGCACCCGGGTTGAATGATATGCAGACTGGAATAATTTCTGATTCATGAGTCGGGTCTCTTTTGTTGCCTCACGAAACACTCCTCAGAGGAGTTTTTTTTGTTTTTTTTTGTTCAAAGCACTCCTCAGAGGAGTTTTTTTTTTTTTTTTTTCAGAATAAACTTGTTGTTTTTGATCTTCTACTTTGCCACTGATATTTTTTTTTTAATTTTTTTTTCAACGTTTATTTATTTTTGGGACAGAGAGAGACAGAGCATGAACGGGGGAGGGGCAGAGAGAGAGGGAGACACAGAATCGGAAACAGGCTCCAGGCTCTGAGCCATCAGCCCAGAGCCCGACGCGGGGCTCCAACTCACGGACCGAGAGATCGTGACCTGGCTGAAGTCGGACGCTCAACCGACTGCGCCACCCAGGCGCCCCGCCACTGATAGTTTTAATCAGATTAAAATGCATAAAAAGTTCCCGCACAGCAAAAGAAACAATCAACAAAACAAAAAGTCAACCCACTGAGTGGGAGAAGATATTTGCAAATGATGTTTTCTTGTAAGGGGTTACTATCCAAAATATACAGAGAGCTTATATAACTCAACACCAAAAACCAAATAATCCAATTGAAAAATGGGCAGAAGACGTGAACCAACAGTCAGTTCCCATGATCTACTTTTTTTTTTTTTTAATTTTTTTTTCAACGTTTTTTTAATTTATTTTTGGGACAGAGAGAGACAGAGCATGAACGGGGGAGGGGCAGAGAGAGAGGGAGACACATAATCGGAAACAGGCTCCAGGCTCCGAGCCATCAGCCCAGAGCCCGACGCGGGGCTCGAACTCACGGACCGCGAGATCGTGACCCGGCTGAAGTCGGACGCTTAACCGACTGCGCCACCCAGGCGCCCCATGATCTACTTTTTTTAACTAACTCTCAGATTTAATTTTCTTTACATTAAACCATTTTTTTTGTACAGAATTTTATAACTTTTCTCGGGACCATACATGCGCATGGTTAATACGTCCTTGCCATGCTCAGCCTATGGGGAAATGTGAGCGGATGTGAACGTGGGGTGAATTTCCAAGTGTGGGAGCTATGCTCTCAGTCCAATGGCTCCCCCTTCCTTAGGAGAAGCACTGATGTGTGTTTGATATACCAGGAGGACTTGTCTCCTTGAAGTGTGGTGTCACATCTCAGGTCACTGCTGCTGGAATATCAGGAGCTTGCAGCGGTTGTGATCAGGTTGGCCTCAGAGAGGAGACTCTCATTATTATCATGATTTTCCAGGCCATGCAAAGTCCGTTGAGCTGCCATTTGTTCATGGGTCCTTTGGACAGAAAGAGGTTGACCAAGGGAGCGAGATGGCTGACATTCTCTAAGCAGTTCATCTTCATCGATGATGGTGGGTATCTCGGAGGTGGGCACAGAAGAGGGGTCTTCCTGAAAGTTTCTCAAGGTTTCTCAAACCCTTTCACATGAAGGCTCTCAGCTGGTAAAATGGATCATATTTGGAACCTGTAAAGAATGATAACTTCTACTGACAGTTCCGAATATTTCAGATGTCGGGATCATCCAGCTTCTGGAGCTCTCCATCTTTGGCTTCCATCTAGGCTGGAGGAGGGAAAGGAAGAGAGGAATCCTTCCTGGATTTCAGGCCCCCTTTTCACCCCTGCCCCCCATCATTCTCATCCTTGCAAGACTGGAGTCTTAAAATCACCTCCTCTATTTCTTTCCTACGGCCTTCTTAAATGTCATCTTGGCTTTGCCTTCCTTGGCTCTTATCAGTCGGTCGACATTTCTCGATACATTTTCTGTCTTCCAGAGTAAGTTCTCAAAGTCATTTCCCATTTCATTAAAGATGTCTATAAGCACTCATTTTTTTTTTTTGTCATCTTGTTTGTTCTACCAAAGTGCCCATTTTTACCACCTCATCGAACACAATGAGAAAATCAAGAGGCAAGCACTCTGTTCTTAGTGAATGATGACACGAGTACTCATGCACTCGTTCTTAATGGCCTGGAGTTTGAGAAGCACCACTCCAGCAGCTTTGTCTTCACTGATGTGACTCCACACTTGCTTTCAAGTTCAATTATCCCGTTGACCCTGTATCCGCTAAAACACTCACTGATCTTTTCCCCCTCCTTTTCCTCACCAGCTATTTTCTATCGAGTCTGTTGCAAACTGACATGTTTTCACAGAGGACCACCATTACAATGACGAAATATTGAACATTTATTCTCTCATCCAGCTGTAAACAGACCTCAGTTTCTCAATCAGTTTTTCAATACACCTCTTGGGCATATTAAATTATGCCGTTCAAAGGTTTAGTTTGATAAAAACACATTTTACGCTTGTTCTCTCTCTTTAACCTAAAACAGATCTGCAAATGTCTACATCAAAGGGCTTCCTCAAATCTTTTACAACGAGTTTCACCTTTTGGTGCATTGTTGACACTGGCTTAAAAGTGATGTGAAGCCATATTTACTCTTTTAATTGTGCTTTGTGCTTGTGATTATATGCTAACAACTTTTCATGATTGATTTAAATATTGCTGCAAAAGTGATCTTTCATGTATTTATTGCTAACAGTTTTCTTGTAGAAGTATTAGTTCTGGTCACCAATTCTATTGCTTGGAGAGAGGATTTTTCCCTACACATCCAACAATCCTACCCTGGTCACTGGTTGGGTGTCCTACAGTTCAACTCAGTTCCGGCACTATCTACCCAGAGACAGCATCAGATCCCACAGGTGAAGGTTTCTGTCTTACAAAAGTGCCCCCCGCCCCTGGGATGCCAATCCAGGCTGTCACCTTGTGCTTCTGACTGGCTATAAATCAAAGTTTTCCAGGAACCATCCACCCGCCCCTCCCCCCCTCCGCATTACGTTGGATTAATTTGCTAGAGCAGCTCACAAAACTCAGAGGGACAGTTTTAATTACTAGATCTCCAGTTTATTATAAAAAGATATAATTCAGAAATAGCCAAATGGGAGAGAGATGCACAGAGCAAGGAATGCGGGAAGGGTATGGAGATTCCATGCCCTTGAGGACATCATGCTCCCCACTTCTCTGTGTGTTAACCAACGTGGAAGCTCTCGGAACCCATCTTTCTGGGGTTTTATGGAGGCTTCATTACACAGGCACGGTTGATTAAGTCACTGGTCATCGGTGACTAATTCAACCTCTAGTCCCTCTTTCCTCCTCCTTGGTCATAGGGTTGGTTCCTTGCCAACCAGTCCCTTTCTTTAGGCGCAGCCCAAAAGTCACCTCATTGACAGAACAAAAGACACCTTTGTCACTCTCACTACTTAGGAAATTCTCAATTTGAGGAGTTCTGTGCTAGGAACAAGAATGAAGACTAAATATATATGTATATTTCTTAGTACAAGTGACAAAGCACAATGAGACATTAAAATTAATTTCATTTGTTATTCCATTACCTTCTGATGGACATCTTGATGGCTACCAGTTTTTGGCAGTTATGAATGAGGATGCCGAAAACACTTGAATGCAGGTTTTTGTGTGAACAGATTTTCAACACACTTGGGTAAATACCAAGGATCACGGTTGTCGCATTGCATGGTAAGTCTAGGTTTAGTTTCGTAAGGCATTGCCCAAACTGTACGTGACTCCACCATTTTGCATTTCTACCAGCAGTGAAGGAGAGTTCCTGTGGCTCCGCACCTGGGCCAACATTTGGTGTTCTTCACAGGGAAGGAAAATGACACAGGTGAGAAGCTTGGACATGAAGAAAAGACAATCTTAGAGATGGTTAGAGAAGGAATTTGTGAAGGCAAGATATAATCTTTTCTTTTTCTTATTCTTAATTGATCTAATAGACAACTGTTCAAAATAATAACAGTAACAATGTATCGGGTACCTGTATCTTGTGACTCCATGAAACGAATACCAGCACTGTGATAAGGACAAGAGGGAGAGATTGGGAATGCTCTAAATTAGCACACTGTCTGTTATTAAACAACATAGTGCTACCATAATCAGAGTAGACTCAGATTAGTTGAAAATGTTCAACGAAAGCCTGAGGGAAACCACTCAATTAAAAAAAATGTTACTTATTTATTTGTTTTAATGTTTATTTATATTTAGAGAGAGAGAGAGTGAACACATGTGTGCATGTGTGTGTGTACAAGCAGGGGAGGGACAGAGAGAAGGAGACAGAGAATCCCAAGCAGGCTCCATGCTGTCAACGCCCAACACGGGGCTCCATCTGTCAAACCGTGACATCATGACCTGAGCCGTTATCAAGAGTTGGACACTTGTCCGACTGAGCCACCCAGGTGGGCGCCCCTAAATTTTTTCTTAAAGAAGCATGTCGATATGCTAAGAGAAGGGAGAAAATGGAAGTATTGTCTCTTTTACCAAATTAATCCTTAGCATGTTTTCAAATCACGTGATTATTTGCAGGGCAGAAATACATTTCCAGTTGGTCTTATTTTATTTTATTTTTTATTTTTTTGTAGTTTCCAGTTTTTATTTAAATACCAGTTAGTTCGCATGCAGTGGAATGCTAGTTTCCGGTGTAAGATTTGGTGATGCATGCTTATATATAACACCCGCGGCTGGTGTCATTTTGCAAAGGAATTCTTTGCCTTGTGAAATGACCACTTGAGACAAGAAAAAAAAAAGTAGAAGAAAGTGATACTTCGATGCTCAGAGAGGTCAGCCCACCTTTGCAAGCCTTACAGCTAGCGTGCGACTGGGCCATTGCACAATCCAGGTGCATTATCAGCCTAACCTGTAATATTTCCTCAGTTCTGTCTTTTGCTCTCTGTTTGGTAAAGATACAATCTGGTTTAACACACACACGCACACACATTTCAGATGGAGACAAGACGTGTGTAAAAGATGCACGGGAGTTTGAGACGGCACATGGGAAGTGACACAGTGGAAAAGGAAGCAGGTGGTGAAAAGATAGTGAAGAAGAGGCAGATGATGCTGGTATTCGAACAAGCTTGATGTTTCAGCTTAAAGTAAGAGGTGAGGCCATGTATTGACAGTGAGAACGTGGAGCCAGGGCGGGCAGACTTCCTTAAAAGAGGCTGACCGAATTTGCCATTGTGAGATCAGCGACGCCACAACTAAAGAAGACATTCGCATTGTTCCCTAGGTGGGCAATGAGAACAAACCATGGAGCGGAAGCACCCGAGGGGCTGAGGTCAGGGGAGGAGCTGTCCCTTGTGGCCACTAGGTTTGGATCATAATGAAGACAGCGGGATGAAGAATCACGCAAAGAAACGAAAAGAGTGAATTAGGCCACAGAAATTGGAAGAGACTGGAAAACTGATTGATGTCCGTCCAATTCCTGTTGCATGTTGACGTCATGTAGTTTCATCAGGCGCCGTTTGTTACGCGGCCTTCCCTCCTGTGAATTTATAGGGAAAGAAGCTGCTTGTACACGACAACGCTCCTTTTAAGAGGAGTAAGGACAGGAGATGTAGCTGCACTGACTAGCGGTAGAAAATGTATCTGCTTATTATGTGATCAGTTCATTGTTCGATACCAACAGAAGAGCTGAAAGAGACATGTCTCTGTTGTACTCCTGAAAAACTTCACCAGTGATTTTTTTCCACTGGCACTCGATCTCAGGGGTGAAAAATCCTAAAACCCACCGATAGCAAAAGGTGAAGAACAAATTTGGATTTTCATAGCTGCTCAATATGATAGAGCTTGAAAAGGAGAATTCAGGAGAACCTGGCCTTTTTATTCGGCAGTGTGGAGCTCAGCATTGACCTCAAGGAAAAAGATCTTTAAGAAAAGGTCTTTTCATTGTTTTCATCCTGGTTTGAATGAAAGCTGACCTTTCTATGACAGTCCACAGTTACGCCTAGTTGCCAAAACTCCACCATTGAAATTGGTGTAATGGGGGGCGCCTGGGTGGCGCAGTCGGTTAAGCGTCCGACTTCAGCCAGGTCACGATCTCGCGGTCCGTGAGTTCGAGCCCCGCGTCGGGCTCTGGGCTGACGGCTCGGAGCCTGGAGCCTGTTTCCGATTCTGTGTCTCCCTCTCTCTCTGCCCCTCCCCCGTTCATGCTCTGTCTCTCTCTGTCTCAAAAATAAATAAACGTTGAAAAAAAAAATTAAAAAAAAAAAAAAAGAAATTGGTGTAATGGGAGATTTATAATAAAGAAAAAAAAGAACTATAAAAATACTAAAATTCTTCTATTGTATATCTTGAAAAAGCTTAGCATTCTATAAAAAAAAAGAAAAAATAGTAATACCAATCTATTGTAACTACTATTTTTTAAAGTGGCCGCCCTGATAAAAACTATAAATACATTATAATGATTTCTTCCTCCCTCCCTCCCTCCCTCCCTCCCTCCCTCCCTCCTTCCCTTCCTTCCTCTCTCCCTCCCTTTCTCGTGCTTTCTCTCTCTTTCTGGCAAGGATGGAGCTATTCTCTGCAGAAGATTTTTACTACCATACATGGAGAGAGGTATATTTTTTATTTATACATAGATTTTTACTACCATACATGGAGAGAGGTATATTTTTTATTTCCTCAAATCTTTGTAAACTTTGCCTTGAGATTCTGGAGAGAAGATATCTGAACTGACTCCTGAAAGGTGAGTAATAGCTCCTTTGCCCGCTCTCTCAGTAAATACTTAGTGATCATTTACTGAATGCCAGGCACTGTTCTATGCTCTGGCGATAAGGGATGAGCAAGACAGATCGATCAGCCCTGCTCGCGTTGATCTTATATTCTAGTTGTGATGAGGTTCAATAGGTAAATAAGAAAACAAGGAACGTTCAGATAATGATATATCTTTTGATGAAAATAACTTCGTTTAATTGAATAGTGCTGAGCAGTAAGAAACTTCCTTAGATTAGGAGTTCATAGAAGACTTCTTTGAGACGGCGTCACTTGAAGACCATTTCTAATGTGAAAGGCAAGACGTGCAGAGATCTCAGGGAAGGGAGCCTGAGCAGAGCGTCAACAAGGAGAGGGCTTTAAGGCCGGGAGAGGGCTGTGGCAATCACAGAGAAAGAGAGCCTCGATCAAACCAAATTCCACATTGCCTCTGGACTTAGACTTACATGGCCCAACAAATATTTTTTAAAGCTACTTTGAGTTAGGTTTTCCCTTACCTTCATTCGAAAGCTTCTGATTTATATGTTATTCTCAGAAACTGTCAGCAGGAGCTCCCAACTGATGCAAAAGTACTCTTTAAAGGGCATCAGAACTTTGTGCAAGTTGGTAAACTGTTGTGGAGTTTACAGTGTAATAGTCTCTGGTTTTTCTGACTTCCTCTCAAGTGCAATCATGCTGGAAGATGATTTTTAGCTCTTGTCTCTTAGGAGAGGGCACAACACTAGATAGACAGGATGCCTGGCTTATATCTTGATCGAGTTTATAAAAATCACGGAGACTTAGTAGTATGTATTTATCTTTTCAGCAACTAAAATTCTGATTATTTTTGGCATTGTTTGCTTTTGGTTGAGGGATATAGGCTTTGTATGTAAAGTATACTTCGCTTTACATGTAAATTATACTTTAATAGTTGAGAAGAGAGAGAATTTTATTCTATTAGTTTCGTATTTTAGGTTTAATCCCTTGGAGTCTCAGGGAATAATGTAATGTTGCTCGTTATCTAACAGAACCAGGAAAAGTGTAAAAAAATTATTAAAAGATTGGAGATAGGTAGAAGGGATTACTAGGTGTCCTTGTAGTATCCTTGTAGGGCTGAAAGTTGTCTCAGCAGGCCTCCCTGGGAAGCGGTGAATATTTCAGGGATGTAGACCTTCGTGTGACTTGTATTTACCACTGACGAGAATATTTTACAACTCTGTGAGGGTTGTGGTTAAGTTGCAGCAAACTGTCAATAGCGCTGGTGATTTCTGTCGTGTAGGAAGATGACCAAAAAGAATTTATTTATTTATTGCTCAGTAGAACATTGAGCACTTTTGGGGCGCCTGGGTGGCTCAGTCAGTTAAGCATCTGACTTCTGCTCAGGTCATGATCTCACGGTTCATGAGCTCGAGCCCTGCCTTGGGACACACTTTGACTTTATGTTTGTGTTATGTTTTTAACTTTTTGAATTATAATTACAAATGTTCTTTTAACATTTATTTATTTATTTTTGAGAGAGAGAGAGAGAGAGAGCACAAGTGGGGGAGAGACAGAGAGAGAGAGAGGGAAACACAGAATCTGAAGCCGGCTCCAGGCTCTGAGCTGTCAGCACAGAGCCCAACGTGGGGCCTGAACCTAGAAACCGTGAGATTATGACCTGAGACAAAGTTGGACGCTTAACTAACTAAGCCACCCAGGTGCCCTGAAAATTATCATTTTTTTTTCAATATATGAAATTTATTGTCAAATTGGTTTCCATACAACACCCAGTGCTCATCCCGAAAGGTTCCCTCCTCAATACCCATCACCCACCCTCCCCTCCCTCCCACCCCCCTTGAAAATTATAATTTAATGAGATTTTTATAGATATAATTTTATTCTTGACTTTATTCTTTAAAATTATTTAAGGAACACAGCTTACTTTAATAACTTTATTTTTTTAAGTTAGTATGTAATAGACTTATGATTAGGTCAATGTATATATATCTTTTTCTTTTTAGATGGCTATATAATATTTTACAGTATGCATGACCATTTATTGTTGGTGAACATTAAGTGTAGTTCCAGCTTTTCTCTATGTAATAAAAACATAATACATTTATATAATAAATAAAGTAAATGCATTTTAAAATTTATAGTTTTAAAATAAACAGTGGACTCTCTTTTTAAAAACATAATTTAAATGTTTATTTTTGAGAGAGAGAAACAGAGACAGAGACAGAGCAGGAGTGGGGAAAGGGCAAAGAGAGAGGGAGACACAGAATCAGAAGCAGGCTCCAGGATCTGAACTGTCAGCACAGAGCCCGACACGGGGCTCCAACCCACGAGCTGTGAGAACATGACCTGAGTCGAAGTTGGAGACTTACCGACTGAGCCACCCAAGCGCCCCGGTACTGGGGTATTTTGAAATGTTAAGAAACAAGTATCCGGTTTGCCAAATAAAATTGGAAAAACGTTCTCAATCTCCCCGAGCTTCTATTTTCATCCTTTTTTCTATTAAAAATAGATGTCTAAATCATAGACTTTTTTGTTAGAATTGAATGAAGTAATAAGTGTCAACACAGTTTGTATAATACCATAGTATTATGTAACTTCAGTAATTTATTGCACGACTCTTGTTATGGGATGCATTGTGTCCCTCCAAAATTCGTATGTTGAAATATTAAACCTCAGAATGTGATTGTATTTGAAGATACGGCCTTTCAAGAGATAATTAAGGTAATGAGAGGCATACAGGTGGGCCCTAACTGAATATGACTGAGGTTTTAGTCTGCTCAGCTTACTTTAACACAACACCATAGACTGGTGGCTTATAAACAGCAGAGAGCTGTTTCTCACAGTTCTAGAGACTGGGAAGTCCAAGATCAAGGCTCTGGCAAGATGTGGTGTCTGTGGGAGTCCTCCTCCTGCTTTATAGATGATCTTCTCACTGTGTCTTCACATGATGGGAAGGATGAAAACCCTCTCCGGAGCCTCTAATCCCATTCATGAGAGCTCCACATACAGGACCTAATGACCTCCAAAGGCCCCACCTGCTAATACCATCACCTTGGGGCTTGGCATTCAATGTATGAATTTTGCTATTCAGACCATAGCAACTTGTATCCTTATAAGAAGAGGAGGTTAGCGCACACACACACACACACACACACACACACATACAGAGGGGAAGACCCTGTGAGGTTGCCCGGGGAAGACGGCCCAAGGAGAGAGGTTGCAGAAGAAACTTACTCTGCAGACACTTTGATCTCAGACTTGCAGCCTCTAGAACTGTGAGAAAAGAAATGTCTGTTGTTTAGGCCACCCAGTCTGTGGTACTTTGTTATAGCAGTCAGAACAAACTAATATAGCCCTCTTCATCTAATGAGTTCACCCCAGGAAGCATTTGGCTAAGGACAAAAAGCTTTGGAGAAAAATAATTATTATAAAGATTTTTTTTAATTTTTATTTATTTTTGAGAGGGAGACAGAGTGTGAGTGGGGGAGGAACAGAGAGAGAAGGAGACACAGAATCTGAAGCAGGCTCCAGGCTCTGAGCTGTCAGCACAGAGCCCCATGTGGGGCTCGAACTCACGAACCATGAGATCATGACCTGAAGTCGGACGCTTACCGATTAAGCCACCCAGGGGCCCCAAGATATTTTTGGTAAATAAAACCTATTTATAAGGTTTTCGCTCCTTACGAGCCCGTTCAAGAAAGGAGTTCTCTTCACAGATATAACACAGCAAAGCAATAAATATCCAGCATTTCTCTCTTCATTCACTCTCAGATTCTCTCTTTTTTCCCCTCAAGGTATTTTAAATATTTATTCATTTATTTAGAGAGAGTGATCAGGGGAGGGAGAGAGAGGGAGAGAGAGAATCCCAAGCAGGCTCTGCACTGTCAACACAAAGCCCGATGTGGGGCTCGGACTCATAAACTGTGACATCATGACCTGAACCGAAATCAAGAGTCTGATGCTTAACAGACAGAGCCACCCAGGGGCCCCCTCAAAATTTTCTGAACAGGCCTTAATCAAATTATTGTATCACCAATTATCCTGTTTTTGAGCATACACACACACACACACACACACAAATATTATATTATATATAAAATATGTATATAAAAATAAAAACATTTTGTTATTAATGTATAGTTGACATGTTAGTTTCAGGTGCGCAACATTGTGATTGGACAATTCTATACATTCCTCAACGCTCACCACAATACACGGTAGGTAATCACCATCTGTCACCTACAACATTATTACAATATTTTGACTATATTCCCGATGCTGTACTTTTCATCTCCATCACTTACTAATTTTATTTTTTTATTTTATTTTTTAATGTTGATTTACTTTTGAGAGAGAGAGAGAGAGAGCATGACTTACTAATTTTATAACTGGAATATTTTGATTGCTAATTTGCACAAGAATTTTCTGGTGCTGTTTGTCTTGTGCTCAGGAGTCTTTTTTTTTTTTTTTTTTTAACACAGGTGCGAGTTTAAACACAGAGTGAAGGGAAATATTGAGCAGTACTTGCCCTTGTGCTTTTCTTAGCAAGGGGCCAGGCCATGGGAAAACAGAATCGTGAGGGTCCCGACATTTTGGGGTCCTCCCATTGCATCACCCTCAGGCTTGGGTAATGCTATTTCTGGCCGACCAGTAAAGACCATCCGCTCAGTGTCTGCTTTGAAGGTCCACTTCACACAGGAAACCACTCTTGGGGGTGTCCGCACCTTGCAGGTGCTCTTTTCCCATGCTTCACTTCCTTCTTCAATAAGCTGTGCTTTCAGAACTAAGATTCAAACATTCTCACACCAGAGATAAGAAGTATTTGTGCCTGAAAAGGGAAGGGGACTCTGGGGTTTGAAAGCCCATGCTGGAAAGAGCTTCACTTAGGAAGAAGGCAGCAGAAGCTTTGGGGGCTTTCAAACTGTGGTAGGCACAGAAAAATATGCTCAGCGTGAGTCATTAGGGAAATGAAAAGCAAAACTACAATGACATACTATTTCCCACGTACTAGGATGGCTAAAATTAAAAAAAAAAAAAGATAATACATAAAAAAGGCACTGGCAAGGATGTGGAGAAATAGCCACCAAAGTGGTGCAGCCACTTTGGAACAGTCTGGCACTTCCTCAACACGTTAAACAGGAAGTTACCATCCGACCCCGCAATTTCCCTCTTAGGTGTAGATCCAAGAAAAGTGAAAACATACGTTCGCACAAAAACTTGTACACGGGTGGTCATAGCAGCATTCGTGCAACAGTAGAAAAGTGGAAACCGCCCGAATGTCCAACAACCGATGAACTGAGAAATAAAATGTGGTATGTCCATTCAGGGGAATAGCATTCTGTAATGAAAAGGAATAAAGTTCTGATATACGCTACAGCATGGATGAACCTTAAACATCATAGGCTAAATGAAAGAAGCCAGTCACAAGGATTATCTACTGTATGATTCCATTTATGCAAAAGGCCACAATAGGAAAATCTATGGAGATTGAGGGTAGATTTGTGACTGAAGGAGGATGATAGGAGTTACTGTTAATGGGTATGTGGTTTCTTATTGAGGTGATTAAAATGTTCCTAAATTGGCCATGGTGATGTTTGCACATATCTATGAATGTACTAAAAACCATTGAAGTATATACTTTAAGTGGATGAATTATATAATATATGGGTTGTATTTCAATAAATCTGATTTTATTTTATTTATTTTTTTTTCCAACGTTTATTTATTTTTGGGACAGAGAGAGACAGAGCATGAACGGGGGAGGGGCAGAGAGAGAGGGAGACACAGAATCGGAAACAGGCTCCAGGCTCCGAGCCATCAGCCCAGAGCCCGACGCGGGGCTCCAACTCACGGACCGCGAGATCGTGACCTGGCTGAAGTCGGACGCGTAACCGACTGCGCCACCCAGGCGCCCCCCAATAAATCTGATTTTAAAAAAGTAATGTTAGGAACCAAGGCTTCCTAGAGAGGAGATGCATTTGCTGAATGGCACATGGGTGTTAAGCAAGTGGTTTCATGAAGGGTGAAGGCCACAACCTTAGAAACCACAGTGAAGGTTTTTTTGTGCCCACACTTGGCATTTGAGTGGACCACGCGGACTGAAGCCTGCAGCCTTTCCCCGGAATCTCCTGGTACCGTTAGCCCCTTAAATCCTCATATGACATGAATGAATGTCATTCTTTCAACCCCCAACATAAATGAGGTTGAATTCCAGTCGCTCCAGGAAATCAGGATGTGGAGGCAAGTTTTATTTGTTTTCCTTCATCTCATTGAATAAAAACGCAATTTTTAATGTTTAAGAGTGGGATTCCCTGATCCTGCCCTCTCCCACTTCCCGTGTTTGAGTCATGATGGGGTGAATGATGTCTTAGGAAAAGAGTAACTGTAGTGGCTTCATTTTTTTAAAAACGATGCTTCTATACCTTTGAGTTTTGCAGCTTGATGGCATTTCTTTGGTTTTACCCATAACCTTACTTATTATATTTGCCAAGCCAATATTAGACTTTGTGAATTTCCCCTTCGTCCCTTTCTTGGGGAATCTGTCTACAGCATGCTTCTTATTAACTCCATGAGGACATTGTGAAATAGGTCTTGATCAATTTAACATTTAAACAGCCACAGGGCAGAGACATAGCCTTGTGTCTATTTGGCTATGGCTTTGTAGAAATGCAATATTCTTTAATTACAAGAATTACCTCCAAGGCACACAAAGAAGTTGCTGCTCTAGAAAGTCTAAGACACCCTAAAATATGAAACATTGGCGTTAAGGCTCTGTTGACTAGATGATTAACTGAGAAATGGGAATCAACTAATGTGAACCATTTGGGCAACGATTTCCAGAGAGAAACTCAGTAAGTTGATGTACAACAAGGAAATGGCTCTCCTTTGTAAGAAACCCTCCCCCCGTTTTAAGATACTGAGATGAAATCCTGAGAAGGACACACAGAGGTGAAAGCTGATGTTCCCCGAAGCGCACATTGTACATTCAAAGCCAAAATTCTTTCGACAAGATTAATAAGTGCTATTCATGGCGTTCCCTTGGCAGAGCAACAGTGTGAAGAGCGTAGGTATAAGGCTACAAAATCCTCTGTTGTCTTCAAATGTGTTTGAGGGGCAGCCAACCGTAGGAGGAGCGCTGATCATCTTTTGGTGGGGAGGCAGCAAATGGTGGAGGGCCAAGCTATAAAACACAAATCATTTTTAGGCAAATCTGATGGTTAATTAAATGGCTGATTTGTAAGCTAAAGACCTTGACTCGAGAACATACAACTTTCCTAACTTCTAATTTGTGACGCTTCGGAACGGAAAAAGTGAGAAATCCTCCCTAAAGGGCTGCAAACACTGGGGAAGTCAAGTCCACCCAGGTCGGACAGAGACATCAAACATTAGACGCAGAGGGAAAGAAAAGAATGTAGCAGCTTCTGTTTCTTTTCCATTTTCATTACTGATTAATAATTAAAGTTCAATTCAGAATTTTATGTATTTAAAGCAACAGTTGGAATGCGTTTCTAAGTCCAGTAATAATGTAGCTGCGAAATAAGGGAAGTAGAAAGGGGAAGTGGATTTCGGCCTGCCCTTTCCATGTTGTGACTCGAGGCAATTTTGTTCACTTCTCGAGGATTCAGCATCCTTATCCACATAAGGACGGGGCTTGGAGATCCTAAGATGCCTTCGATCTCATGATTTTATGATTTATGGATCTTGAGTTTCAGAGCTGGCTGACTCACTGATGATTTATCTGAGAAAAAGAATCTTCTTGACTCCCAAACGAAAGACTAATATTTCCTGTGGGTGAAAAATTAATTTTTAAATATCATTAATGTCAAACCAAAGAAAATATCCTGACTCCAACAAGAAATTTAAAGAGTCTGCCCAAAGATAGATGGCTAGGAATTAGCAGTGTGTGAGTTTCCGTAATTAACTAAAACTCCACATAGGAATGTTTCCTAATTTATTAAAAAATTCTGTGGTTCTTTTTCTTTTCCAAACCAAATATTCCCAAGGAAATGAAAATATGTTTAAGGAGCATACTTAGCAAGGAGCTACTATATTGTGTTTTCCTGCTTTTCTTGTCTGACCCTTTAAATGATGAAACTATTACAGAGTGAGAATGACATGCCATTTGTGCTTTCCACTGAGTCTCCAGGAAGAAAATGAGCCGTCAGACACTTGGCATGTATACATTAAATGTAGGTGCTATGAAATTTGGACTAATTCAATAGATTCTCCTGAGGCCATTCACATGACTAAAAGTGACCAGCTGGTCGCAGTGGTTTAGCTTACTGATTAAACAAGTATGTAAAATACAGCAGTGAGTGTTTAAGGATTTCTCAGCGAAGACGGTTTTGGTTGGGAATATCAACAATTTGAAGTGACTTAAACATTAAGGCCAGTCCAGAAGGAAGATGGCATTTGGGGTTGACGTAACTTAGACCTTGTCTTTGCTTCCTGGTATTCTTCTCCCTCACGTGTGCCTTCATCCTTGGCTTGGACGGTGTGGCTCCAGACTCAGACCCTCATAAGTTTCTTTCTACCTCTGCCTCTCCTGGACAGATCACAGGGCCTGGAACACAATGAACACGCCATGAATAACAAAAATAGTTGTAAGGGCTGGTATTTATCAAGCTCTCGTTACATGTCGTAGGCGTTTTACGTGCACTGATTCCTTTACTCTTGACCATAATCCTGTAGGGTGGTGTGGTACTTTAAAAAATATGTTCGCGAATTCTTTGAGATGCGTCTCTGCAACAAGTGAGCTCTAATTCCCCTCTTCTCGAACATGGGCTGCAGACCCACGCAGTGTGACTTCTGAGTTCACGTTCTCAGCCCCTGTTGTACATAGTCATGATGTGATGGGTGTCTGTGCCCTGCCTACTGTATTTGAAATTCTTAGTGTTTCTTTTAAGTGGCCCCCAAATTTTAGGATTAGTGGGTAATTTGAGGGATTAAAATGAAGAGTGAACCGAAAGTGTTAAAGGCTTCTTCAAACTCATCTTATTTGAAGTTAAAAATGGTGATTATATGTCTTAGGAGCCATCTGGCACTTCCGTTTCTTAGAATCTCATATTGCAGAGAATAGATGTGAGAAATGGGTGATAAATTTAGGGAAAGGGTAAGGAAGTGACCGACCTTCCACACCCAGGAAGAGATTTGGGTTCAAATTCTGTGTAGGTACCAGTTTCTACTCAATGGACATAAGCTGATGAGACGGAAGTGTATAGTTTTATGAATTCTGGTAAGCATAATTCCAGCAACGTTAGGTGTTGAGTGACATCTTGAGGCGTAAAGGTAAGACTAGATGAGATTATTTGTGTTCTGAATTAAAGTGACCTCTGATGTGAAAATCGTGAAACTTCAGTATTAATTTCTGCATCATTGCTGAGGTCTCCCGGGGAAATTCCCACGTTGTGTTTTTCCCTTCTTTGCAAATCTCTGTTTCCTGCCTCTGGCTGGAGAGAGAAAGAGGCCTGAAACCTCTTAGTTCTGTCTTTCTTGTTTCCAATTCCTCAGTTGGGTGAGGACCAAGGGACAACAAGTAGACTGTCCACGAGGTCCTGGGGCAGCAAGGGACCACTCCTGTTTTACATGGAGAGCTCCCTCCATTTTCAAAAGCACCAGAGCCCAGGGAGGGGAAGTTGCCTGCCTGAAGTAACTTGAAGAGTGAGTGATAGCACATCATGGTTGGGTTATCTTTCCACTGCTATATAGAGAATTTGCCTCCAAGTCTTACTCATGGATGGGATGGTTCTTTACTCAGCCCTGGGAGATGATCTATAAAAGGTCTATCTTGTATTCCTTGTACCATGATTACTTGTGTCTCTCTTAGCTCCTTAGTGGATTGGAAACTCTTGAAGGCAGAAAAAAAATGGAAATATTGCCTTGCTTAGATCATAGCTCAATACGTACTAATGCTACTGATAATTAAAAGTGAAGGATGGGGGGGGTGCCTGGGTGGCTCAGTTAGTTGAACATCTAACTTGGGCTCATGTCATGATCTCACAATTCATGAGTTCAAGCCCAGGACTGGGCTCTGTGTCTCCCTCTCTCTCTCCTTCGGTGTCTCCCTCTCTCTCTCGGCCCCTCCCCTATTTGTGCACAACCTCTCTCTCTTTCTCTCAAAAACAAACAAACAAACAAACAAACATTTTTAAAAAGTGAAGGATGGATGGATGGATGGATGGATGAATAGAACTATAAAGCACCTTGAATTTTCCTGCTAAAGTTGTCTTGTTAGATGTACATTGAGATAAGAAAACAAAATCTTATGCGTATTTTGAATTTGCAAAACAGGTAAGTTCAGAGCAGGCATATTAGTTTAAGCAAAAATTGCCTTAAGAACAAAGTTGAGTTCCCAAAGGTCACTTTTTAATCAGCATTTCAGTAATTGACCTATTGATGAACTTGTACAGTAAACAGTGATATACTGGTTTACTCAAAATAGCATAGAACTTAAGGCAGAGACTATTTTCCAGATGGGTAAGATGTCCTATTTTAACAAGGCTACTGTATTTTGTCTATTTTTATATGCATTTTTTTTTTGGCTGGGAATGGAAAGTTAATTGATGATTGATATATATCCTGGCTTTCCCCCAAAGGATTAGAAGCTATTTACTGCTAAATTGTAATTCAAAATATAAATATATGTGGCTCATAACCGTGAGGTGCTTTTTGGTGCTTATAATGTTGTCTATACTGAGTGCACCACATTAGAGATGTGTAAATGAATGGCATCAGAGTAAGGAACAAGCAGTAAAAAAAAAAGTCTTCTATAACCAGAGAAATAAAATGTGTTTGGGTGGGATCATGCACATTGATGCCCACTGGGAACATAGAGAATGGACTTCGGTTGGGTCCATCTAGGTTGTTGGCCAGTGAACGGAGAATCATGACTATGAAACCCAAATTTTGGTAGCCATATTTGCAAGTAGGTTTACATGATAAAAGGGCCTTTCTCATCAAGATTTAATCAACATCAAGATTCACCATTTACTAAATGCCTAAGACTCTGTGTGACACGTGTTAGGCACCCAGGAAGCCAGCAACAGCACATTGAATCATGCTTCTAATCTCTCTGACTTCTTCTGAAGCATCTCTTCTGTCTCCAACCAGAGAAACCTCCCCACTTTAAAGGGATCTTATCTGACTGAGGCAAGCCCATCTAGACAATCCCTGTATCTTAAGGTCGACTGGCTTAGAACATCAATGACATCTGCAAAGTCTTTTTTGGCATGTAACATAACATAATTAGGGGTGTAACACCACAGGGTGAAGATTACGTGGGCCAGAATTCTGTCTGCTACAGCCACAAATCTAGAAAGTAGCAGATTCAAATACTATTTGAAGTCCAACTGGCTCCAAAATCTACATTCATTACATTAGACCACAAATGCTTTATTCACAGATGAAAATAGGAAAAACCATATTAGAAAACAGTTTAGCAGCCCCAATAGGATATGAATAATTCATTGTTGTTGCCATGACACTACCTTGGATCCTTCCTGAAATAAATGACTTGAGAATATAATCCAGAATAGATAAATCAAAATACTGACTTCGAAAGGGTAACTGTTTTTATGATACTGGACAAATTACCAAAGCTTTTTGTTATTTATTTATTTATTTATTTATTTATGTTTATTTTTTTTGAGAGAGAGAGAGAGACAGAGTGTGAGCAGGGGAGGGGCAGAGAGAGAGAGAGAGGGAGACACAGAATCCGAAGCAGGCTCCAGGCTCCGAGAGCCCGATGCAGGGCTCGAACTCACAAGCTGTGAGATCACGACCTGAGCCGAAGTCAGATGCTTAACCGACTGAGCCACCCAGGTGCCCCAAAGCTTTCTCTTATTTAGAATGCTCGTCTAAGGGGCGCCTGGATAGCCCAGTCGGTTATGAGTCTGACTCTTGATTTTGGCTCAGGTCATGATCTCACGCTGGTGAGATGGAGCCCCACGGAGCCTGCTTTGGATTCTGTCCCTCCTTTTCCTTCTGCCCCTCCCTCACTTGCATGCTCTCTCTGTCCCAAGAAATTAAATAACGAAAAAAAAAGAATGCTCATCTGAAATATGGATATGATCATAGCTCCTCACTTCATGGGATTGCGCTGAAGACGGCCTACGGTAAAGCACAAGATACAACTCCTCGTGCATAGTAAACACTCAATCAGTACTGGTTATTTTATACACACAGCAGTGCCCTTTACTTTGTCATAACATTTACCATACTTTCTCTTACTGCTTGTTTGATTACCCGTCTTCTTTTCTTGACTGTAAAACTCATAAGAACAAGAAGCACGTCTTTTTTCATGAGAGCACTTTTTAGCATCTGGTCCTGAGCTTGGGATGTATGAAGGTACTCAGTGAATGTTTGCTGAATACATGAATGAATAATTTGGGGTGAACTCTCTCGATTATTTTTAACGTGGTGTGGGTTAAAGAAGACGCCTATGAGGGCCACATTTGGCCTATAGACTGCATTCCACCAAAGAGTACGACCATGATAACTTAACAAGGAAGTTCTTCAGACATGTATCATCAATCTTCTATAGAGCTCTAGAAGACTCAATCAATTCCATAGTATGTCTGATTTTCAGCAACACAGATGCTGGGGAAACTTTGACAGTTCAATAGTTCAGAGGATTTCAAGTATTTCCCTCCCGAACTGTAAGAATGACAAAGTTGTTTTATTACAACTCCCTTTGAATTAAAACCAATTCTCCCTGTTGTAAAAAATGGCAAAGTGTCTTGATAACTCTCTGGTTGTAGCTTAGGGCGTTTTGCTCTTTCTCAGGGATGTGTTTCATCTGTTATTTATTCATAACACTGAGCTGCTGCCCTTGGAAGAGGACCAGAAGCTATACAGGGGGAGTCTCCTCAGGTTAGTCCTTGGGGCCCGTGCTCTGTGTTGCTATTGGTCCCTGAAATGCAATCTCACTACCAAATACTTATCTTCATGGCATCTGGGACTTCGATATGATCAGAAAACAGCAACAACAAAAATGACTTAATGCCATTCAAGAAGGCAGTGAAAAGATTCCTCGGAAAAAAAATTAGTGTAGAAATAGGGAGACACATTTCCTAAGGCATCATTAGGACCAGGGCCAGAAGTGCCTTCTAATTTAAAAAATGTTAATTATCAAAACGTTGACATAATTAAAGACTCTTGTCTCAGTAACCCTAACACATTCCCTATATAATTATGTGCACGAGTATTTTAGTCAAATTTCAGGTACTGTTGAGACAGACTGGTGGGATATCTCAATCTGGAATTCAATTAAATAGAGGTTTTAAAAACCTCTAAAAGAGGAAAAATACTGTATAGCTTTGGTGTATTGCTTTTAAAGATGTGGTTTGGAGAAGAACGGGCATGCAAAGAGGGAAAGAGAGAATGCCAGTTCTAGAAACAAGATTTTGGGCAAAAGAGAGTGAGAAAGAACATGGCTGGAAGCCGCTGTATTTGTAAAACCACTTTGGGGGATTATTCTGACTCCAGTTGTGAACTGGGTCCATGTTAGATTTCTTGTGTTTGATGGTAAATAGCACTAATATTTTGAAAAATGGCTTCTCTCTTTCCTCTTCATTATCTCATGAGTTCGGTGTGGCCTTTTCTGTCGTCCTTCCAAAAAGGAGGTCCCTGCATTTATGTCCTTTCTTTCGTATTTTCTGTTTGTTAGTAGGTTTGCAAATAAAAACTTCACGTTTTAGAATGTGATTTAAATACAGAGCCCGTAAGAAAATCCCAGCTTCAACATGGAATCTGGAAGAATCAGACCCAGTTAAGTGGTCTACAGAGAAGAATTGGGGGGAAAAAACCTGATCAAAGTGTGGTTTTACAGTTTATGATGGAAGGGACGATTTGTCACTTCTGACACGAGGTCTGAAGAAAACTTATAACTTCTGCCTGAATCTCCTGGAGCCCGTTTTGTGGGGGAAGCTGGCTGCCATGTAAGGAGAGTATCCTGAGACCGCCATGCTGTAAGGAAGCCCAGGCACTGACATCCTTTCTCAACGCTTCATTTATTGGGATGACTCCACACGTATACACCTGGCCCAGACCTCCCCTCTGAGCCTCAGAGCCATGGACCCGCGGCCATGTATCCACATCTCTGCTTGAAAGTCCTGCTCCACGAGCATCGGTGTGAGATGAACACTTGATGTCTAGTGCCCCCCAAATCTCCCTCTTCTCCAGTTTCTCATCTTGGGAACTGGTCTTGACATCCCCCCCACACAGTGCTTTAGCTAAAAATCTAAGAGTCTGCCTTCCTTTCTCCTTCTTTCAAACCTCACGCCTAATCTATCCGCAAGATACTAGTAATTCTGCATCCACCAATGTACCTAGACTTTCCCCACCAGTTTTCTCCTCCTCCACTCCCTGCATGGTCACCTCTTCCAACAGCCTCCTTAGCAGCGTCCTGTCTCCTTTTCTGCCACCGTCTTATTTATTCTCCACTTACCAGCTAATGTTTTAAAAACGTTACTTGGAGCCTGTTTCCGATTCTGTGTCTCCCTCTCTCTCTGCCCCTCCCCCGTTCATGCTCTGTCTCTCTCTGTCCCAAAAATAAATAAACGTTGAAAAAAAAAAAAGCGATTAAAAACGTTACTTGGATCTTCCCATGCCTTTGCATAGACACTTAAGTGCCTTGCTAGGCATCTGGGTACAATCTGAACCACATACCATGACTTGAGTGGTCCTACTTGGTCTTCTGTCCCTCTCCCTCACTTGGCCCTGTCAGCACACCAGCCCTTTCTCACCCAGCCACCTCGCCAGTGATTGTCCTCTGCCTGGACCACTCGTACGTGCTCTTCACGTTCTCCTTAAATGTCAGAGAGGCCTCTGGCGATTGCCACGTCTAAAGTCGTTTTTCCTAGCACCCACATCCATGGCACCGTGGTGTTTGTAACCACCGGAATCATTTCATGAGTGTGTGTTTGCACATGTAATATTTATTGTCTAGCTCTTTATAGTCTCCTTCAAGCACAGAAAACTCATGGTCCATGTCGATTTCATGTTCACCATTATGTCCTTGGACTTACCATAGTGCCCAGCATACGCGAGATGCCCCATTAATTGTTTTCAATGAGTTATTCTGTTGAATAAATGAATAAGTACCCAAGCCTTAGAAAATCTCAAGTGAACCACATCCATGGCTTAGGGAAGAAATCATCAGAAGCATAAGGGGGAAATTGTGAGTAAGTGTTCTCTTCCATACTGAGCTAGAGTGGAAAAGTGGAAACAGAGGACCTGGTTTGAAGTGTGTCCCCAGGGCAGTTCACTGGGGAGACCCAGTCTCCATACATCTCCTGCCTTGCCTCTTGGGCAAGATGCCCAGCCTGTCACCACCCAAGTTCCTCATCCTGGGAATCCCGCTCCCAAGTCTGACCTTCAGTAGCCCTTCCCTCTCCTCACTCATTTCCACCTGCAACACCACCTTACCAAATTTTCCTCCTCATGCCAGGATGTCCCTCCCAGCAGCTTGAAGCTTCAGATGGCCCATCTTTCCACCCAGTGAATGGGGGAACTGGGCATGGTGAGGGGGGCAAACCTTCAGTTCCTGGTCTTAAAACTGTACCCTCAGCACCCCATTGACTCAGGTAGAGAGGAGATGTCATGGGTACGTGACTCAGGCTCAGAGGAGAGGTCCGGACCAAAGGCATGCAGTTAAGGGTTATCACCATGGATGAAGCCTTGGGAAAGGATGAGCTCCCTAGGAAAAGCGTTACAGGGAGTAGGAAAGAGGGTTGATGACAACTATAGGAAAAGTGGGTAGCTGGGAGGAGAATACAAATCTGTCTTCTTCTCCGACACTCAGTCCAAATAGGAAGAGACTATGGCCAGAGCGCGTGAGCCCCTGATATAACCTCTGCTTTGCAGACATCAGCCTGGGGAAGTGGGTGCGAAGGGACCTCAGTGTGTTTTTCCGGCTTTGCTCCTAATGTTACGATATCTCGTCTCCTACAATTTTACCCATTTCTTCCATCCAGCCCATGAAGGTTTTGAGGGGTTTGAAGAGTGCTCAAAAACTGGTCCTTTAGGCTATCGTGTGGAGTTCACTATTTTTCTCTGTCTGACCCTGACTCTCTGGGGCTCTGCAGCCTGAGTGGCCACAGCGGTAGACCCCAGCCATAGGTCACCCTCCTGGGGGGCCCCAGGGCTGGGAGCAAGGCCTTCCTGTGAAGCCCTTCCTCTGAGTTGTATCCTTTGAGAGCCCTAGTTACCAAAAATGCTTGCAGATTCTCTTTCCTTTTGTGTTAATCTCTGTATCCAGAGAATCACAACTGATACGTTAGAGGTGACACCATCAAATTTGAATTTTGTGAGGTGACTCGTGAGTCCCTAAAGATGAGCCTTCCACCAAAGGAGAACCCTGCTTCACACACACCTTGGAGAAAAGATGCATAATTGAAGAGCCTGAAAACTTAACATCTGCTGACCTAGGACCCTCTCCTCACAGGGTAACTCCCTGGGGTGAGAACAAGGCCATGTACACTTTGGGGTGAGGATTGGGCTTGCTCTCTTGCCTCTCTCTGAGAGAAAGAGGGTTTGGGTGACCCAGGGCTGGGGGTGTCTGAGGCTGAACAAGTACTACAGGGACTCCTGGTTACTTTACAGCGGGAGTTTTCAATCTCTCCTGCATATGCAATTTTACTAAGTTTTACTAAATACTCATAATGTCGGCATTTCACCCCCATAGATTCTGGTGTGATTCATCTTAGGAGCAGCTGGAGTACTCGACGTTCAAAAGCTTGTGTGCCAGGGGCTCCTGGTGGCTCAGTCGGTTAAGCATCCGACTCTCGATTCCAGCTCAGATCATGATCTTGTGGTTTGTGGGTTCGAACCCCAAGTTGAGCTCTGCGCTAACAACCATGGAGCCTGCTTGGAATTCTCTCTCCCTCTGTCTCTGCCCCTCCCCAGCTCATGCTCTCTCTCTCTCAAAATGAATAAATAAACATTTAAAAGTTTTTGTGAGGTTGAAAAACAGTCTCTTGGGCAGCTCTTCAAATATCCCCCCGTAAGTCCAAAGTGCCTCCTTATAAATCGAGAACTTCAAAGCACAGCTTGAGCGAAACTGTGGAAATACAGAATGGCTAATAGCTGCATTTTAGCCCACGGATGAGGAAAGAAAATAAGGCCACAAAAATATGAATATCAAAATTCTTTCATGGGATAAATGGTTATGTTTATGGGAAGGAATGGATTGAGGACAATCAGGAAAAAAATATTGTAATCTTGGGCTGGGGTGGGCAATCTCATCTATAGAATTTTTATGACCTTCCCCTCCTCCCCATAAATCCAAGCTTAAGATGAATCCCAATCCTGGGGCGCCCGGGTGGCTCAGTGGGTTGAGCGCTGACTTCAGCTCACGTCACGATCTAGCGGTTTGTGAGTTCGAGCCCTGCGTCGGGCTCTGAGCTCTGTGCTGACAGCTCAGAGCCTGGAGTCTTCTTCAGATTCTGTGTCTCCCTCTCTCTCTGCCCCTTCCCTGCTGGTTCTCTCTCTCTCTCTCTTCCTTAAAAATATAATAAAAAAAAAAAACATTTAAAAAGATGAGTCCCAATCCGGTCTCAAGGGGTCCCAGACATTGCAAAGCCAGTAATATCTTCTGAGACTCTGAGCCAACTTGATCCCCGTTGCCTCTTTAAGATAGAGCTCCCCCCGGAGGGCCATGCGACTACGAGAAAGAAGAGATATGGCCCTAATGATACAGTTTAACCCAAATTTTGTGTTTTAGACCCTCTTGAAAGATATCGCCACTGTCAGTATTGATCAGGACATTTACCACAGCCAGTTAAGGACCCTCCAGGAAATTCTTATTTAAAAAAAATGTTTTTTAATGTTTATTTATTTTTGAGACAGAGAGAGACAGAGCATGAATGGGGGAGGGGCAGAGAGAGATGGAGACACATAAAAATGAAAAGCCCCTAATAAAGGCATTGCATACACATTGTCCAGGAGCATTTCACAGAGGCCTTTGTCAAAGAAGGGGAAATTAAAAAAAAATTTTTTTTTTAACATTTATTCATTTTTGAGAGACACAGAGAACAGAGCATGAGCAGGGGAAAGGCAAAGAGATGAGGAGACAGAATCCAAAGCAGGCTCCAGGCTCCGAGCTGTCAGCACAGAGCCCGATGCGGGGCTTGAACTCATGGACCGTGAGATCATGGCCTGAGCAGAAGTCGGCCGCTCAACAGACTGAGCCACCCAGGCACCCCTCCGGAAAATTATTTTTAAGGTTTAGGGAGAAAGCATGATATTTTATCCCCTGCTGGTGAACTTCAGCATGCCAATAGCTGGTGTAGCTATTGAGAAAGATTGAGCTGGATTGACTCACAAAAATAATGAAGTGTGGTATTACGAAAAAGAGAAAAGAGGAAGAGACAAGTAGTGTAAGTGTAAAAATGTTTTTCAACGTTTATTTATTTTTGGGACAGAGAGAGACAGAGCATGAACGGGGGAGGAGCAGAGAGAGAGGGAGACACAGAATCGGAAGCAGGCTCCAGGCTCTGAGCCATCAGCCCAGAGCCTGACGCGGGGCTCGAGCTCACGGACCGCGAGATCGTGACCGGAGCTGAAGTCGGACGCCCAACCGACTGAGCCACCCAGGCGCCCCAGTATGGCACGGAACTTTTGACAAGAATTGTAAATCCAATTCATTTATCCATGAAGAAAAAACAAGGACCGGCAGTAGAGGACCTGGTGATAAGTTAACCCTGATACTAAGAAAAGAGGCCAATGCACAATCTCCCATGGCAACTGGGAACCAAATAACGACCTCTGGGTAATACGTGATCAGGCTGCCTTGGTTGCAAAATCAGTAAGACACTGGGCCACTGTGAAAAGCTGCAGTCACTCTGGACCGAAGAAACGTGGGCCGTGCGAGTAGGAGTGGTATTGACTTGGTTTTCAACTCTTGCAAAGGGCGGCCGGATTGGAAGGTGGGTGGCTCTGTGTGTGGCATATGCGACATATTTAACTCTGCAAAGCACGCAGAGGCTACTGCTTGGTATTCTAACACTTCTTCTCTCTTCAGATGTCTGCTTTGACTTTTGTTGCTGCCTTTAGCTTCTAACCTAACAACCTCACAGGCCTTGGAAGCGTCAAGAACCCGAATCATCGGGTCAAGAGTGAGAGTTGTTAGGTCAACGAGAGGATGTGCCAAGGGCTGTGTCAAAGCAGGTCATGATTTTACGAAGTTCTGTTCGAGCTTGACTATTGCTCGCCTTGAGCGCTTTGAACCTCCCAGTGTCCTTGGGGTCAGGAATAATGTAGGAATTTTAACATGATCCTGGCGCGGTGGCTGATTTGAATTTCTAGGACAGTAATTAGGGAAGAGGACAGGCTCCTGGTTGGAGACTGCTCCTTCCAGGTGTTTATCTCAAGTGGAATGGCTTTCGTGGTGTTACTTAAAATGCCAACGGTTGTATCCTTTGAGGGACCACAAAGAGATCAGTTTATTAGCCTTGGCACCCGTTGCTAAGTTAAGAGCTGCCTAAGCTTCTGGCCAGTGATCACAAGGTGAAGGAAATTTACCAGCCTTGCCTCACCCTCCTGTAACACACACTCATGTAGCTTGCTCGTCTAAAGCCCCGCTGGCAATCTTTGAGAAGAAATCTATCTGATTAGCGGTTGTGTAACTGCAATTTCCTCTGCTATCCGGATCAGAAATTCAAATGGAATGAGCTGAAATAGACATCTTTTTTTTTTTTTTTTTTTTTTGAGAGTCAGAGAGTTAATGAGTGCTTATCAAATGCTTACATAAATGGTAATTTGATGTGGCAAAGAGCTTCGGGGCAGAAATGTATGGGCTGGTGATATTTAAAAGTCAAGACTTCTAGATTAGAATCTGGGCCATAAATACGCTATTATCTTCTTGGTGCCTGTTTCAAAAAATTATATGCAGCTTGATTTAAAAGTTTAGTCTAAGTTCCAGTGACCTGATATATAATAAACTGTACACATATGTGTGTACCTATGTATATGTATATATACATATATGTATACACACATATATACATACATAATATATATGCACACACATATAAAAAGATATAAAGAGTATATAGAAATGATCCCTATATATATCCTTTTACATCTACATCCTTCTCTCTCCCTCTACATATATATGTGTGTGTGGTATATATAAACATATGTATATTTTTTTCCTTCTTATATATGTTCTTTTCTTCAGGGAGAAAACACTCTTGATGTGGCTGAAGTGAGGGAAATGTAGAAACTTGTCAGCTAGCTCTCAGAACAAGAACTGAAATCTTGGCAGGAGCCAGGAGAGACACTGAATAGAAATAGATTGTTCTTAGAAACATCGTCCACTCAGCAGTTACATTGGAAAGAAACATTGTTCATTGTAAAGGCAACGGGAAAAGAAAAAACTTGGCCCATGGTGGTGGCTGAATCAATTTGCTGAAACTTCACAGTTGTCTCTGCAAACTGGACTCTTTTTGACATTGAGGAACATGTGGGTGAATACCAGACACAGAAGAATGTCAGCTTGGCTTTTTCTGTGAAGATAAAGTCTTATAGCTGCTTTTAGTCCTGAGAAAGTAGCTTAAAAGGAAAACAAAATTACACCTTGTATTTCTTTTCCTTCCTTCTTTCCTTCCCTCCTCCATTCGTTCCTTCCTTCCTTCTCCCTCCTCCCTCCTTCCTTCCTTCCTTCTCCCCTTCCTTCCTTCCTTCCTTCCTTCCTTCCTTCTCCCCCTCCCTTCTTCCTTCCTTTCTTCTCCCTCCCTTCCTCTTTCTTTCTTTCTTTCTTTCTTTCTCCCCTTCTTTCCCTCCCCTCTCTTTGGAGGATGTGTAAGTTTCATGTATTTACTGCTAACTTTTCACCATGGCATTGACCTGTCGCTTCATTCTTATGTCTTGGTCCTTCATCATAACAGTTTTATGGTGTCCAGTCTCGGCAGGTCTCCAGTGATGCTCGGTAACCATTCTGTTCTCCCTCTTAGTGTAAGGCATGTCTCTGGGGCCATCCGGGGAAAGGCGGGCTGTTTCCTCCTCAGCAGCAACCATTTGATTGTATTGCTAGTACTCTACCATTTTGGTAACTCGCCACCGTTCCCCTGGTTTCCTCTGCTCCTACTGCCCCCTGCTGACCAACTCTTTGAATCTTGAGTTCAAAATCCCCGAGCAAGGCCCCATCCTATTAGCCAGCCACCACCCAGTCCATGTGGATGGTGGATAGACTCGAAAGAATATTTGCCATTGGTGAGACCTCCATGCCTGGTCTAACCCGGATGGGATCAGAGTGGTGGGGTCAATGTGGTGCAGTAGTCACTTCCGTGAAAGGAAGGGCTTAGTGCATTGGGATCCATTTTCTCTCAGGAGGGGTTTGAGCATTTCTCTGGACTGTCACTGATTCTGGCCACATAGAGGAGAGTATAACCCTGCCTCCCAGGGTGGTTGTAGGGACAGAGAGAGAATGCCAAGTGCCCAGCGTGGTGAGGACTTAGCAAAGCTTCGGGGCTCTTCCTACCCTACTGTCTTTGGACTAGAGCTTGTGGAAAATGGTAACTTTTTCAGATTTTTAATGCTTTTTAATTTCTCACAATTTGTTTGGTCTTTGTCCTTTTTATTAATATATGTCAAGAGTGATGCAGGTGAATCATATTTAGAATACAAAAGCAAAATAATATATTTTATCTTTGGATGATGATGTAATTATCATGCTCATGGCCATCGATACTGAATGCTCTCCATGTGCCAGGCACTGTGTCAAGCACTTTGCATGAATTATATTTTATTTTTTATGTTTGTTTATTTTTGACACACACACACACACACACAGAGACAGAGCATGAGTGGGGGAGGGGCAGAGAGAGAGGGAGACACAGAATCCGAAGCAGGCCCCAGGCTCCCAGCTGTCAGCGCAGAGCCCGACGCGGGGCTTGAACTCACGGACCGCAAGATCATGACCTGAGCCGAAGTCGGACGCCCGACCGACAGAGCCAACCAGACGTCCCTCGTATGAATTATCTTCTTCATCTTCGCCTTGATACTGTGAAACGCTTCTGGTTTTGTCCCTATTATACTGAGGAGGTACTGAGACTCTCAGGAAGGTTAAGTAACTTTCCCAAAGTCACACGGTTTGTGGATCAGCTTTTGAATTCCCCTGCAGAGCTGAACCTTTAAACAGCAAGCAGATTGAATTTTTCATTTCCGGAAAGTTATTTTTGTGACTGTGCCACTGTTAGAGAATCATTACCTAGTTGGCGAATTTATAATCGCCCACTTCCCCAAAGTGGCTGATGTAGGAAAAGCACATACAAAACAGACTTTTAAAAATTACTGGCCAGCCAGCTTAACGGTTTAAAATGTCAGAGAAATCAAGGTTTAACGGAGACAAGAGTACTTATGACAAGGGCACTTCTGCGCGTATACAAATAATAGAGAAGTTGGTAAAGTTGTATTTTTGGAAACGAATGCGAAGATACAACCGTAAGTCATGCGCCTCTCATGGTGGTTGTAGAAACTGATGCTCTGAATTTACTGCCGATTTGGATTAATTTACATTCTAGTAGCAGCCCGTGTTTTCTTTTTAGAAATGTGATGTCCAACCATTGCAACCAGCACATCTGATGCCTTATTTGTAAATGATCTTAATTTAAATGTGGAATATATTTTTTTAAATTTTTAACGTTTTATTTATTTTTGAGACAGGGAGAGACAGAGCATGAACAGGGGAGGGTCAGAGAGAGGGAGACACAGAATCTGAAACAGGCTCCAGGCTCTGAGCTGTCAGCACAGAGCCCGACGCGGGCTCGAACTCACGGGCCGCGAGATCATGACCTGAGCCGAAGTCGGCCGCTTAACCGACTGAGCCACCCAGGCGCCCCTAAATGTGGAATATTTTTAAACAAACATCTCATTTTCACGATCTGATTCTGTCATCAGTGGTATGAATACATTGCTTATTTCCGTGTCTGGAGCTTCTGCTCTAAGGATAGATATGAACAGTTATAGCATCCTACTACCTTGACCACTTTTTTTTTTTTTTAAGAAAAAAAGCAAATTGTTTTCTCTCCTCTCCTCTCTACCTACTGCCGATACACTGATGCCGATTACTTCTAAATCAGATGATGAACATGTCAATAGTTCCTCTCTTCGAAAAAGTCAAGAGATGTGGGACATTTGGATATTTTTGAGGATATTTAAGATGTATATTTTTGTATTTCAGGTAACAACTTTCTCGGCTTTCATTGAAAGAAAACCAGAAAACATTCCCTGCATTTAGTAATTTAGGTCAATTTATGGCAAAGAAGTCAAAGAAGTGTCAGACTAATGGTTCTGGAAATAGATGAGGAATGGACTTCCTATTATGGCTGGGCGTAATCAAAAGGACAAGGGTCGGCAGTGGCGTTTCCATAACATTAAAATACGATCGGTGTGAAATACGCTTGTGCGTATCTTGCAATAAAGTGCTGTGGCAAGCGTTGTAAATTAAAGCCATAAAGTTGTATAAGTAGAATTTATATACCTGTGTACACATTCGTAAGTGATAACTGTCTACGGAGTGAATGAATGAATCTTAGAGGTACTGCAGGATTGTGTTTAACTGCAGACGTCACCACTCGACGTCCATTCCTAGCTTTGCCACTTTCCAGCTGTGTGACTTTAGCAAACAGCTTAACTTCTCTGGGTGTTTTTCTTATATGTGTACTAAGGATAATAATGGTCCCTACCTCATAGCATTGTCATGTGGGTTCATAATTTACAAACATTTAGACAGTCTCTGGCATGTAGTAAGCTTATATGTGTTTAGCTCTTGTTATAGGATTAACTTTCATTCTTCTTCTAGAAGGAGTGAAGATGAAGTTCATAATAATAGGACTAATCTGTACTGAAATCATCAAAAACACTTCAGCATCACAAGAATAAACTTACGAAAGTGGTCCAATCCCAACGAATTAATGAAAATATCCCACACTCAGAATGAGAGTGACCTACGAGCAGAAAACTAAACATCATGAACTCCCACCAGTTCATTGTGAAGGCTTGAAATGATGAGTTGGCGGGACCCCTGGGTGGCTCAGTCGGTTGAGCATCCGACTTCAGCTCAGGCCATGGTCTCATTTCATTGCTCGTGAGTTCGAGCCCCGCATCGGGCTCTGTGCTGACAGCTCGGAGCCTGGAGCCTGCTTTGGATTCTGTCTCCCCATCTCTTTGCCTTTCCCCTGCTCACGCTCTGTTCTCTGTGTCTCTCAAAAATGAATAAATGTTAAAAAAATTTTTTTTTAAATTTCCCCTTCTTTGACAAAGGCCTCTGTGAAATGCTCCTGGACAATGTGTATGCAATGCCCTTTATTAGGGGCTTTTAATTTTTATCACTAAGTAACAATTTTTATCATCCATGAAGATATCTCTGCACCACCGCCTTTGAGATCCCCAAGGGCCTTTTCTAATTCTACGATTTATTCTCCCTGACAGTAACTCACTAATCAGTGGAATCTGCGGGTCCTGTGAATCATCTTAGCAATGGTTACTATTCACTGAAATCACGTATCAAACATGTTGGGATGCTTGAAGGAGACTGAAAAGTAAAGCATTTTATATACATTATCTCACAAAGATTTATAAGGTTCCTATAAGGTACCTGTCATCAGTATTTTCCACATGAGGAAATTGAAACTTAGACAGATAAGTGACATTTCCCAGATGAAGCACGTAGGGCTGCTTGAGCTGGAATTTCAGACATATCTGACTCCAGAGTCAGAGCTCCTCACGTTGGTGGGTTTTTTTCGTGGTTGTTTGCTCGTTTTTGTTTGTTTGTCTGTTTTTGTTTTTTGCTTGTTTTCCTGATTAGTTTGTAGGTACTCTTTCTCTTGATACAAGGGAATGGTTTTATGCCCTTGGAAATTCAGTTCCATTGGAAAGAGAGGCAAACAGCAATCCGAATGGCCAGGTAATCAGGAATCGGCTGGTAATCAGGAATTATGAAGGAGCTGAGTGCCAAGCCTGGGAGAGACCAACCTTCGTCCTGGGTTGTGGCACGGGACAAGCAGGTGGTCCAGGTGCTACCAGCCCTGGGTAAGCAGAGTACCCCCGGGCCAGGGTGACCTTCCTCCCAGGTCTGGGTTTTGGATTTTTGCAGGAGCAAGCAAGGAGGACCGGGCGGGGGTGTGCTGGAAATGGAACAGCATCAGGAAGAAGGAGGAACCCAGATAGGACCGGGGTTAGATGGTCTCTTAACATTGGTAAGTTCTATATAACAGATGAAGGTTCTCAGGAAACAACTGAAGAAACCTACCAGGTTCTTAGTTTCTGTAAGACCTCAAACAGCTATGCAAGCGAACACAGAGCAAAACCTGTAAGAGTTCACGTGGGGTGCACAGGATAGCAGGTTGATGGTAGATGTATAGTCGAGCAATGATGGAAACTACGACCAAACTCTGCAGCAAAGAACGCTCCCGCTCAGCGGCAAATGGTCGTGACCGAGAAGTAGGAAAGGCTATAAAACAGGCAGGATCATCTCCAAATTTGATAGATTTTGGAATATTTTCGCATGCTTGGACCTCATCATTATCCTTTTCCTTAAAGACAAGTTTTGATAAAAGTATCTGTGAACATGGGAGTGAAAATGACAGCATAAGCTTTTAATTTCTGCTGGTGTGGATGTGGGTCACGAGGAAATGGGGCCCCTGAGAGCAGCTGCCAATCATAGGCAGAACTGTTCTCTTCCCATCCCCGACCCCCTGAAAACCCCAGAACCCCAGTGTCTCTCCCTTGAGATTTTACATAGACAAGCAAGTTGCTTAATGAGATGTTTCTTGGTTTAATGAGATATTCCTTGGGGTCCAGAGGGACTCCAGTGCTCATCCTAGAAGCCCACAGAAAAAATACATAGGTTTATATATAATGAAAATGAGGGCAGATATGTGAAAGGCTGGCATCAGCTACCATTGTCCTCTGAAGTCCAAATACACGAACATACGCAGAATGTCAGAAATGGAATAGGCCACTCTCTGGGCTCTCCAGACACATCGACGTCATGAACAGTAAAAAGGGTGATGGCGAGAGGCTGTCCCACCTGCAAAGAGACTGAAGACACATAATAATCGAATGCATCATGTGAACTTCGGGTGGACCTTGGATCAGGAAGAAGAAAAGGTATAGAAGACGTTTTTGGAGACAACTGAAAAGAATTTCAAACATGGACTCTTTATTACGTAATGTTACTGACTCATTAAATTTCTTCAGCGTGACATTGATAATGAGGTTCCAGAGAAGACGGCCCTTATTCTTGGGACCTAAATACTAAAATACTTCAGGGTAAGCTCTGTCCAACGATGACTGCAATCATTCTAACTGACATACAGAGATGAAGAAAGTAGCAACATGTTAATAGCTGGCGAATCGGAAGGATGGGAATGCAGGGCCAATTTGTTTTTTCTCTTTTGGCTTTTTGGAAGGTTTGAGAATTTTCCCAAAATAAAAATCGGGGACACCATGATCCCGAGTACTGTGCCTCTCTTCTGGAATGCCCCGGGCACAACTCATCTCACAGATCAGAAATAGTCACCTTTTGAGTGACCTTCATGTGCAGGAGTCTTCTTGAGACGTGGTCTACTTTTTTTTTTCTTCTTTTTTTAATCATTGCAGAAACTTCTCTTGGGCAGTACTGATGCTGCTCAGATGATTCTTCTTCTCCTTCTTCCTCCTCCTCCTCCTTTCTTTTCTTCTTTTACTGTTTCTTTAATTCTATTTTGTTTTTCCCAGAATGGTTCCGTGCTTGTGCACATACTCAGCACTTTGGAAATACTGTTGTAATTTTTAAAAAGTGAATTCTATTTTGTATAAATGCCACTTGTCATGTGAATCACCTTGAGCACGGTACTTGACATTTTGGAGGGTCTGAAGTTCCTCATCCCCGAAAGGCCCGTTTGTGAGAATTTGATCTTCAATTTTCCTCTCTTGGGTGATTGGGGTTTCAGGTGCCCAGCGCCCATGCTCTCTTCGGGAGTGGCCACTAGATGGCAGTGTTTCAGAGGATTGTTTTACTCGGAAGGTGGCGGGGAGTGTGGCTGACAGGCAGAAGAGGGGGGCATATATACCAGTAATCTCATGGAACTCTATGAAGTTGTTTCTTCCATGAAGTATTTTCCTGTCTGCCCCAAACACTTCTCGTCATTTCTTCTGGCTGTTTATGTTGTCGTGTATTAATGCCAGGGCTTCACCTAGCGTTTCTCTCTGTTAACCCATGACCCATTAAGTTCAATGTAAACTACATTCGACTCTCTACTTGTAGCATGGATTCTGAATGCAACTACCAGTGGATATGCTTCCTTCCTCTGGGCGTCCGTAGAATTATGGATGTGCGAGGGTTTCCATGACACTTCCATTAACCTTCAAAATCAAAGCAGAAGACACTTCTCGCTGAAAACCTTTACAGAGGATATCGTCTTTAATAGGCTCAATCTTCAATATTGGGCTTTCACAGTCTGTGAGGAGCTAACGATTGAAATGTATGACTCCTGTGTTCCTGTGACAAAGCAACCCAAGGTCATTTTTGTCCAAAGTCCAGTGCGGACTCAGTAAATTCCAGAGGATCCTAATAGAAATAAAACTTGATGGCTCTGCAGTTGTCTTTGGATGAGCTTCAAACTGAGGCTATAGATCATTGTAAGTGTCTAGGAGAGTTCAATGTTGGTGAAGCCAAACCCAAAGCTTAGAAGAGGTGAGGAGGCTGCCACGGGACCCTGTCTGCGAGTGTGGTCCTTTTGCTCCATAAATCTGCTTTCAGGCTTGTCTCCGGTGCGGGCTCTTTGGCAGGGAAGGGACCCTTCTCAAATCCGCAGGGTAAGCTCAGTGTCTGGAGAGGCATCACTTGGGTTCTTTTCCTCTGACAACCTCCTGATAAATTCTCCCCCCCAAATGAACAGACGCTTGAACAACTATGCTTAATGGATGTTCTTGTTAGAGCAGCGTAACTTTTGAATTACCCGAGGCTGAATGAAGTGCAAACATTTGTCTTTCACTAGGCGAACCCACAAACTGAATTAAGCCCCAACTCATTTATCAGGTCAACTGACTAAATGTACTTCCCACTGTGTCAGGATATAGTGATGTGCATAGACAAGCTCATGCTTGGACTGGTATCCTTGAACCCAAATAATGATAGTCTGCCTTAGAAAGTAGAGTATATTTTCCCATTTCAAAATTATGGATGACCCTTGGTTTCTGGTTTTCTAAAACCTCTGTGGATTAATTGTGGATGAATTATCACGGAGTCGATAATTTTGCTTATAAACACCCGAAGCCAGTACTTTGCCTCCAACATCAAGACATGCTATTGTTATCAAGATTCGGTTCCTAAGATTTGTATTGACTGTAGATTGGTTGTTCCCCAAACTGAACTCACTTTATCACTCTGTAAAATGATGACTGCAACTAGAGTTTGCATAACAGATCTTATCTTTGCCGTTCAGGAAAGGACCAGAAAAATTTAGAAATGCTTTAAGGCAGCTCTTTCTTGACCAGTTGCATGAAGTTACTGCAACTTCTAACATCTGTTCCTTTCAATATGTTGGCAAATTGCAATATCGTGTATCCGTAGGGTAGAAACTTCCAGGGAATCCTCTTTTGCCTTTAAGCTGGCTCCCGTGTTCCGCGAGATTTAAGGATTCCAACATTCAACAAGAGCTGGTGATAACCACGCTTTCAGAAGGAACGATTTCAAGACAACCGCTTAAGTGAGAAAACGTCCCTCGTTACGAGTCAAAGAACGTAACATACAAGATAGTGCAAATATGAAATGAATCAGAGTCGTCTTCTTTTTTTGAAAATTTTTTTCTTGGAGATAGACGGCACGAGCTGGGGTGGGGAGGGGCAGAGAGAGAGGGAGAGAGAGAATTCGAAGCAGGCTCTGCACTGTCAGCACAGAGCCCCCGCTCACGAACTGCGAGATCATGACCTGAGCCGAAATCAAGAGTTAGATGCTTAGCCGAGTGAGCCGCCCAGGCGCCCCAGAATTGTCTTCTTTGGAGAGGATATTCATGCTAATTCTCACAACAGAGATTAGCTCCGTGTTGGAGATTTGGCGATAACTACTTGACTACTTCCTTCAAGCCACAGGTCCCCTTGCTGTCAGATATGTTACCATCATCTTCTCTTAAGATGTTAGCTATTTCAGATTTTTGCCCCTAGAACAACTCCCCAGGTCATTCTCTGTCTCCTTCCTTTACTCCTAATAGCTAAGGAGGAAAATCCTTGGCGTGTTTCTTTTCAAGTACAGAAACATCACAGAGTCTGAACCGGGACAATTTTTGGTGACCTGTCCCTGTACACCTAAGCCCTCCTTCCCAGCTCTGGGAATACAAGAGTGAATGTGACAGTGTCTGTCATACAGTGACAGAGGGCCAGACAGACGTTGTGGATGAGATCATCTCTCCAAACGGGCTTACCAGGACTACATTTCTGGATGACAGTTCATTTGATCCAGGCCTTGAAGGAGATGCAGTATTTTTTTTTTTTTCAACGTTTATTTATTTTTTGGGACAGAGAGAGACAGAGCATGAACGGGGGAGGGGCAGAGAGAGAGGGAGACACAGAATCGGAAACAGGCTCCAGGCTCCGAGCCGTCAGCCCAGAGCCGACGCGGGGCTCGAACTCACGGACCGCGAGATCGTGACCTGGCTGAAGTTGGACGCTTAACCGACTGCGCCACCCAGGCGCCCCGAGATGCAGTATTTTAAAAGGCGCTTTGGGGAAGGTGGGCTGTTAATCAGGAGTGGCAGTGAGGGCCCAAGTGAGGAGACGGGAAAAGTGTATGGCAGCGTTTGGTTATGCTGGGTAGCCTGGCGCACGCGGATTGAAGCGTGCATGCGTCTAAAGCACAGAGTTTTAGACAAACCCGGAAGGCTAAGGCTTAGAGCAAGGATGGCCCAGAATGCTGTACTGAGGGGTTCGATTTGCAGTCTTTAGGCAATAAGAGCCACTTGCAGCATTGGAAAAGGGAGTGCCAGAAAGCCCACTTGAACAAGTCAGTAATGAGGCGCTTGCTGTATGCATAAAGCCCGCTTGAACAGTCAGTAATAAGGCGCTTGCTGTATGCATAAAGCCCGCTTGAACAGTCAGTAATATGGCGTTTGTTGTATGCAGAAAGCCCGCTTGAACAGTCAGTAATAAGGCGCTTGCTGTATGCAGAAAGCCCGCTTGAACAGTCAGTAATAAGGCGTTTGTTGTATGCAGAAAGCCCGCTTGAACAGTCAGCAATAAGGCGCTTGCTGTATGCAGAAAGCCCGCTTGAACAGTCAGCAATAAGGCGCTTGCTGTATGCAGAAAGCCCGCTTGAACAGTCAGTAATAAGGCGCTTGCTGTATGCAGAAAGCCCGCTTGAACAGTCACTAATATGGCGCTTGCTGTATGCAGGCACTGCTGTAGTGCTTCTCATATATGAATACTCGGCACTTTCTCAATATTCCTGTGGAATAAATAGAACTGCCCCCACTTAGGTGGAAACGTAGAGAATTTGAGCAATTTCCTCAAGGTGACATAGCTGTGAGTGGCAGAGCCAGAACCCTCACGCAAGCAGCCTGGCTCCTGAGCCCGGGCTCTAAACTGTTACAGTGTTGGTGGGGGGCAGGATCGGCACGGGGAGAGCCCAGAGGGAGGGGAAGGTGTTGCAATAATAGTGAGACACAAGGGAGGCTCAGACTAGCACAAGGGAGTGCAGGGGGCAGACGTAGAGATGACAAGAGGGGCAGCTGCTAAGGAACCTGCAGAGGAAACAGTGCCCTTGGCCTCGGTAGGGAAGTGAAAGTCAACTATCCACACACACGTCAAGGCTTCAGATCTCTGCGGTCTCCTCTTCACTCCTCCCCCATGCACCTCTCACCTGGGCCTCGCTGCTTCACTCCATGCTCTAAGGAAGGTCTCACTTGGGCAGAGTCAAGGAAGGACACTACTGACTTCATTCTAAACACATGACATTTGGGTTGCTGTTTCACTGTTCCGGAAGCCACGTCACCTTGTTTGATAAAACTTCTAAGTCTATTCCCAGGATGACTGTGACACGGCTAGAGAGATGCTCTTGTCATTTTTTTTTTTTAATCCAAAGGAAGATCTTATGTTTATTCCAGAACTGTCATGTTTCTAGAAAAGACCTAAAGACCAGAATGAATGAAAATGGCATCTCTTTCAGTTTGGGAACTGTCTACGTCAACTTTGGACTATTAATTTGCAAGATGTAGTTTACGAATCACTCAGAACAATCCATCTCGTTTCCCTGCCAAGTCTTGTTTTCATGCGACACGGTCCCTCAAGCTAGAAATTATTATGACAGAGCTTCTCGCTGAGAACGTTGAAGCATGATGTTAGTGTGGTGTCTCAATTTATTAAATTTGCCTTAAGGCAACTGATATCATCATAACAACATTGATGACGGCACATCCTGGATTTATAAAGGACCTTTCTACTACTAACTCATTGGGAACCATCAGAGGAAGACAAGAAACCCAATAATTTAAGTAAATTTGACACCAAGAATTTCTACACTTTTCTTGAGTCAACCAAGTAAAAAAAGGAAAAGATGCCATGACATTAATACAGTTATTGCACAAAGAGCTGAAACGGGGCTGTAGTTCACCAAGGTTATGAAGCAATAATCTAAGAAGAATGGTTTAAAGAATGTCTGGGTGGGTACCCTGTCATGGAAAATGGAGAAGAAACCATAGAATTGGAGTTTGTGGCATGTGGCCCGAGAGTGGCCTCCTTGGGGTTGATTCTAGTCTGAGGAAAATTTACATTTATTTATTGTCTTTTGACAGCCGTGCCTATTCCGATACCATTACACCCAACCACGCCCTAAGAGCGAAGTATTTGCGCCTCAGAGCGACAGAACAGTTGTCCGTAATCCCACAGTTCTGGTCAGTGATGGAGCAAAGCCTGTGATCCAGGTCTGCTGACTCGATAACCAAACCTTTGCCTCACGTGGCTGAAGGCAGTAACCCCCCTTCACAGCACAACAGGGTTGTTAGCTGCGGGATAGACTCTGTCAATCATTTCAACATAATGCTTGTCAGCGATATACAGAAACAACGTCCCTTTGAGCCATGGTGCCCATTTTTCTTTCTCTCCTTAGGGATACTTACATGAAAACGTCTTCGCTTCTTAACAAAATTATAGGAACATCTGTGTCTGACTTGAATTTTCCCTGAATCCTGAAGTGGTTCTGGTGGAACTTATAGGTCGATGGTAATTACAATCAGCGGTAATCGTGAAAAATGTAATAATCATGAAAACAGTGAACTGATATACCTTAGGCTTCCCATGTACCATTCGACTTAATAACTCTAAGGGGAATTCATATAACTTTTGATCTACAGAAATCCAGGCAAGAAGAAGAGACCAATAACATCCAGGGACTTCCTGGTTGTGCCTACACAATGCACTAATCATCAGAACAAATTCATTTCATGTTATCTCCCTTTAGCGATAGTGCCCATTTTTCTTTCTCTCCTTAGGGATACATCTATACGAAAACATCTTTGTTTCTTTTTCTTAAAAAAATTTTTATGTTTTTTTTATTTTTGAGAGAGAGAGAGACAGAGACACAGCATGAGGGGGGGAGGAGCAGAGAGAGAGAGAGAGAGAGAGAGAGACAGACAGATTTGGAAGCAGGCTCCAGGCTCTGAGCTGTCAGCACAGAGCCCGATGTGGGGCTCGAACCCACAAACTGTGAGATCATGACCTGAGCCGAAGTCAGATGCTTAACCGACTGAGCCACCCAGGTGCCCACGTCTTTGTTTCTTAACAGTTTGTTTTCTCCTCTTTTTGAGGGTTCTCCTCCCTTTGAAAACAGTGGCTTTTGTCTCCAAGCCCGGAGGGATGGGTCCCATACTGTTCTGCTTGTGGTCACACAGGTCAGTCGCTGGCAAAACACATAACTTCACAGTTTACTTGTCTAGTTAAAATAGATAAGATTTTAGTGTAATTGGAACCTACAATATGCACGAACAATATCTTTTGCTGACAGATTCTGTATTGGTTCATTGAACTCTCTTAACTTCTTCCCAAGGGGTCTGCGAGCCTTCTAACATGGGCTGTTGGCTACAAAAAGATCTTGAATCCTGACAAAGTATAAAAGATCTCTTTAGAACCTCTTTAAGGTGTCTTGTATCCTGACAGATTATTTAAGGATTCTTGATAATATTAAGCGTAAGTATGGCTAAACGTTGAGCCCTGGCTTTAAAGTAGGCATTGTGCCAAGCACTTAGCAAGCGTTAAAAGGCTAAAGGTGAATTGTTAATTACTACGGTCGTCGTGGATAGGTGTTTTCATTGTTTGCACTTTGCAGATGAAGAATTATAGTAGAAGAGAGGCTAGACAGCCTGCCCAAGGTAGTGATCTGAACTCGGGGAATCTGTCACTCCTGGTGACGGATCCTCCTAATCTTCATCGCCCTGGTTATTCATTTGTGGAAGTCAAATTTAAAAAACCGGATAAAGAACTTGCGAATAGGAAATTCCATTGGATAAGCAAATTTTTCCCACAACGGGCTTCAGGGACAACAGCCTTTTCACTGCCGAAGAAATAGTTCTTTCTTCCTAGAGCTGCTACAGTGAGTGAGTGTTCTTGAGTTCAAGTGGGTTGTCTCATTAGGGGTGTGCTTCTGTATATACATAAGTGATGTAGGAGTCCTTTCAACATGGAAAAGTAACTTGAACTTGCAGTGAACTGAAACAATAAAGTAAACTGATGTAAACAATATTAACCTTTTGACTTCTCTTTCTTTCTCTTTTAGGAAGAACAGAACGATGCTTTCTTGTAGTTCGTCTTTTTCCCTGAAAAATGCCTCAGGATAAATCACACGCATGCCACCAAGGTCTCCACAGACCTAGTTTTCAACTTGGCTGGATTAGATTTGGTCTTTTTCCTCATTGTCTCCACCATTTCAAAGAACACCGTATATTTATAACTTTTGCGAGAACTCTCTTTAATAAAAACAAAAGTAATAATTAACAGTCTCAGTCGGTCGGCCGCCAAGAGTTCCCGTGGCTCTTTCCTGCTTATATATCTGCAAGAATGAACGCCACATACAAACATGTCTTTTCAACACATTTTCTGTTTTTACTCTTCCCCGTGAACCTTGTAACCAGTTCGGGATTATTCATGTCTGATAGCAAGGCTTAGATTTTTTCCATGATTATGACAGAAAATCAATGGATCAAATACATCTCTTAAAAGCAAAACGTACTTTTGAGTAAGAGGCATTTTATTTTATTTAAACATTTTTTCATGTTTATTTATCTTTGAGAGAGACAGAGAGAGGGAGAGAGGAGCGCAGAAGGAGACCCAGAATCCGAAGCAGGCTCCACGCTCTCAGCTGTCAGCTCAGAGCTCGATGCGGGGCTCGAACTCACGAACTGCGAGTTCATGACCTGAGCCGAAGTTGGATGCTTAGCCAACTGAGCCACCCAGGGGCCCCTGAGTAAGAGGCATTTTAATGGGATACTTTACATCAGAAGTTTTGTTATCGGGCTGGACCTCTGTGTGTGTGTGTGTGTGTGTGTGTGTGTGTGCGCGCGTGTGTGTGCATGCATAAGTGTGCACAAGTGTGCTGGCTCAGTGAGTACCTGACCACTCGCAGTACAATATTTCAGGAGGCGCTCGCGTTCAGGGCTGTGCAATGCACGATTGTTACCTGACAGGGAGTGTCCCCTTAAAATACTGGCCCTCCGTGTCTCTCTTACCACACCCTCGTCCTGGCCTTGTTGTGGATTCTCTGACAGAAAGGTGCGGGTGGAGGGATTGCTGGCTTAGTTTTTCATCTCCTCGTGTGGAGTGAGGCCTGGGACACCACACCCGGGTAAGGTCTGTGAGACCCTGGAGGTGTGGCAGGATACTCCCCTCTTCCAGGAGATTCGAAACGAAAGAAGCCAGGGCCGGGTCACAAAATTTGCGATGAGGCTAAAGAGCTTGCCATATATCTCACCGGTGCTTCAAATATACCCCCCGATACAGTGTATGGTAATTGTGTCCTTCAAAAGCAGTTTTATGATTTATAAAAATGTGAATCCATTGCACACTCTAGGTGATACAGTTTATTAGTCGGATTTATATTTAAAGCTCTCACGTGGAAAGCTGTCTTTCGCACCTGCCAGGGTATCTTTCCGGCTGTATGCATCTAGTTGTCAATTAGGCCAAGAGTCTACATTTGAGACCTACGTGGGGCTTAAGGCAAGTGGGGCTTAACGTAAGTGGCAACTGGCCCCTTACCTCCCCTGCCTAGATCCCATATTGGAGGACAGAACTGGCAAACAACTAGGGGCAAAGTCGGTGTTGAGAAACACGCTCAATCCCAACAACCCGTTGATGAAGGGGGCCCTGCACGGAAGCAAAGTCATGGGTGATTCCTGAGAAGCGGCAGCAGATGGAGACTCCAAATGGAGTTTAACTTAAAGGTGAAAGAAGGAGACTGGACCAAGGCACTCCCTCCAGGAAGCAGGGAGCTGGTTTCCCTCAGCTGTGTATTAGAATCTCCCGGCGAGCTTTATAGACTACTACTTGCCCAGGGGCCTTCTCAGACCTACAAAATCAGAATTTCTTTCTTTTTTAAGTTTATATATTTTGGAGAGAGAGAGAGAGAGATGAGAGAGAGAGAGAGACAGAGGATCCCAAGCAGACTCTGTACTGGCAGTGCAGAGCCCTACATGGGGCTTGAACCCATGAACTGTGAGATCATGACCCGAGCCGAATCAGGGTCAGATGCTTAACTGACAGAGCCACCCGGGCACCCCATGAAATTAGAGTTTCTGAGGTGAGTTTGTATATCTCCATTTTCACGAAACTCTCCAGGGGACTCCAATGCGTTACAAGGTATCTGATGAGGAGCTCGTAGAGATTGACCTGGTCCTTTTTATCAGTTCTTTCTATAGAAATCTGTGTGACCTCTGTTTGATACAGACAAGGAGGGAAGGCTCTGAAGGGCAAGGAAAATGGAGAATTCCTAGAAAAGGTGCCATTTCCTGGTTCATAAGCCTTGGCCGGGGGCAGGAGTGATTGGGAATGAACGGGAAACCCATTATATCCTGTCAATGAGAAATGGATAGAGGAAATGACCCATATTCCCTAGTTTCATTTCAGATCCCCTAACTTCTTTCCTGCAGCTGCAATCATTTCCGGACCTTATGCCCAAAGATGAGTGAAGGCAGGGGACAGCTAATGAAACTTTCTTTCTGACGATCCAAGGCAGCCATGATGACTGCTCTTCTGTGCAAGACCCAGTGGCCAGAGCTGACGCTGGCTCCCAAATGTGAAAGATTCAGTTGCCTGGCGATGCGATTGTTTATTTCTGTGATTTAAAACTTCACCCCTCTCTCTAGCTCAGGTGATGCCCAAAACAAAGATACAAAACCAACCAGAGGATCCCATAAACTATTCTGGGAACCTATAAAGCATTTAGGTTGTATCTGAACAAGATGGGAAACATTTCCCAGCATAATTGGAACCTTTCTTCATTGGTTTTATCAGATTCTCAGGAGACTGGGTTCAAATGTTTGTGGCACGTCTGCCGTTAATATAGATGTTAAGAGGGGACCTGTCCTAAGATGCTAAGGTTCTGGAACCGTGGCCACCTAGGCACTTTGCCTTTGAAATACTGTGCAGGCGTATTTAAGAATGGCTGAAGAATGGGTATGGAGGAGGGCACCTGTTGGGATGAGCACTGGGTGTTGGATGGAGACCAAGTGACGATAAATTTCATATTAAAAAAAAAAAAAGGATAGCTGAAGAAACCCCCTCAGCGGGCATAAATGCCAGCAAGTGGCCAGAGTCCTCTCTCTTAGATACACGGACACATTTTCCCTTCCCAAAACCTCTGATATTCTATATTAGACACTTATTTTTCCAGAGAAGCATTGGTATGCTTAGGCTTCTACACTGCAGAAAAGCAACTCTTCGTGTATTTATGAGACGTATGTGGAAGAGCCTCGTGGAAAGGACATGAACATGATGTGTATGTGATTTCATTTCTGATTGGGCCATGTACCTGCTATGACTGTGGGTCCGTTACTGGTTCTGTCACTGCGATGCAGATAAGAAGAATTTCCTGGCATGTGCTAGTCACTCAACGTAAGCTATTTCTTCTTTTGCCCTCTCTATCATTTAATGAGGCAAGCGTAAAGTGTTTAGCACAGGCCCCAGCACATAGTAGGTGCTCAGTAAGCGTCAGCTCTTATAGTGTTGTGGCACCAACAGAAGTGCCTAGCATATAATAATATATTCTAGAACGTCTTTGTATGAATGATGTATTTAAAATACTGTATAGAAATACATGTCTTTACCATAATATGTAATTCTTACATAGTGCTTTCCATGCGTGAGGCACTATTTTAACTGCTTAGCTTATGTGAACAAATTCAATCTTCTTAATAACCCTACGATATAGGTAATACTATTAAACATTTTTAGAGGCGGGGACACTGGGGCAACAAAGATTCAGGGAGAATTGCCCAAGGAAGGGCCTCTGTGTTATACCTTTATATACAGGTCTTAAAATTTTTTTTTTAATGTTTATTTATTTTGCGAGAGAGAGGGATAGATAGCAGGGGAGCAGCAGAGAGAGAGAGAGAGAGGGAGAGAGAGAATCCAAAGCAGGCTGTGCACCGTCAGCACAGAGCCCGACGCGGGACATGATCTCACCAACCATGAGATCATGACCTGAGCTGAAACCAAGAGTTTGATGCTCACCTGAATGAGCAATGAGGTGCCCCTGCAAGCTTATTTTTATACTTAGCTTCTGGAGACAACAAGCTCAGACTGAGCGGGAGAATTTCGAGGGGGAGATTCGAACTAGGGTATAGAGAAAAGAGGCACTAGGGTGGGGGGCAAGTTTTTCAAAGCCTCAGAGTCAGACAGGGGCTTGAAGGGCCTGGGGGACTCTGGGAGGCTTTGTCCTAAGCACTTTCTAGGCCATCTACTGAGGTCCTTTCCCCTTCCCCCCCTTCCTCACACAAATATGGAAGATTTCCCACAAATCAAAGTCAAGTCAGCAAGTGGAACTATTTACAATGCTTGATCCCTGCCATGGAGGGTATAGCGTTGTCTTCAGGTCAACCTAATTCTGTTGGCCAGCCGTCTCCTTCCCGGCCGCCCCTTCATCATGGTGGGGTGTTAGGTGATTAGCTGGCTACTTGGTCCCCTCCCAGTGGACCTGGCTGGTAACCACATCTCTGTGAAGTCAGAACCCTTGTTGCGTGAGGAGCAAAATAGTCCCGTGTAAGGAAGGCCAGTCACAGAATAAATGAATACCCATGTCCCATACCGACAGCTTGAAGAACCCACGTGATAGAAATAGACGCTGTCTTTGTAATAAAGCTCATTCCTCACTGTTTCCATGGCCTATTTGATTTGACTCCATGCTTCGGGAAATGGAAATGCTGTGGGTAGATGTGGGTCATTGAGGAAAAAAAATCATAGTTGTCACTGCCTTGTGTTATCTAGTTTTTCATTATACAAATTGAAAACCCTTACCTTTTGTCCTCCCAAGTAAAAGGGTTGTGTGTGTGTGTGTGAGTGCGCGTGTGAATGGGAGTGTGTGTTATTTTAAGCCTCAGCCAATAAAGGCAAGTTGGAGGAGGAAAACCATAATTTAAAAGTTCCAACTGTGAGAACAGAAAAGGGGCACTTTTTTGATTATGATATCATGTGTGGAAAGTCCTGAATTTTCATAAATTATCACTCACGGAAGAAACGTCACTGTTTTTCTCTGTTCCCGTCTGCCCTCCTCGAGGAAATGATCTTTTCCCCGATGGTTCATGCCTTTATCAATGGCAGATGCGTTCTCTCTCTTCCTTTGGAAATAGCGTTTTAATTGAAAAGTTGGTTGTTTGAATTGCATTTGGCTAATGAGCTGAGTCCTAAGATATAAGATGAGGCTGACTGATGCTTTTTTCATTTTTTTTTTTTTTCCAAAAGCAAACACATTGAGGCAGGGTGCCGGGCATTTGCAGCCCACATGTAGCTCGTTAAAGGTTCCTTAAGGGACTCTTAAATTGAATTTGTTTGGGTAACCAGTGTTTATATTTCTCTAGTTGATGATTTATCACTTAAGCTACAGTAGCGCTCCCCATCAGACGTGAGCAGCCCGCGGACCGTGACTCAGACTTGCCCACACTTCTCGTGTCTTCGTCTTCAGGTCACCTGGACGCGGACCATCCAATTTGCTTGGAAGTTTCCTGGCTGCCATTCCAGAAGGAAATGTCCTTGTAAAGGCAGATTCTGTAATATAAGCAGTTTCAAGCACAGAGATTTAAGAGCAAATTAGTGGCTTACTTTGTCTGAATGAGGGAACTAAAATGTCATAATAGTCTTTCACATGATGTGCTTAGCAGACCTTTCACATGACGTGGCTTAGCTGGCCGTTTAGGTTTGAAAACTGGAAAAATGCAATTTGCTTAGCACGATCGCCGTTTGTCAAGCACTTAACAAGCACACCGTTTTTGGATTCTCAAAATAGCTCTGGGAGGCGAGTAGAGTGAGGACTATTATTTCTTTAGATAAATGTGCCATTGGGGCTCTTGGAGGTCAGGAGGCTGGACTGCCATTCACCTAACAGCTGTAGAGCTTCTCAACGGCTGAAGCAGAGTTTGGAAAAAACTGTTTCTCTTGCTCTCAACCCATTTCCTCATTTTTATATAATATTTTCTACTCCCCTGATTATAGCAGCCATTTGTTGACTTGATAGGGGAAACTCCTTTCCTCTTTGTTCCTTGTGAAGGGATCGCCATTAGAGCAACATTCCTGGCCCTAAAACTTTGGCCCTAAATAAAGGTACTTCGTGAATTTGGGGGACGGAACTGGACATGCTCATTTTTTAATCAGTATTAAAGCTGACAATTTGATATCTATCTCCTAGACCCAGTGTTTATACTCCACGATTCTTAATTTAGTCAGGGAAGTTATGGTGCCTGATTTTTATTAGAACTCGCCTCTCCACCCCGTAACCCTGGCCCACAAACTGTAGCAAAAGAGTTTTTTCCCCTTAATCAAATTGTTGGCTTGCTATACATTTGCTTTTCAGATTTTTACGGTTGGGGGAGTGTGGTAAAACTTTAAGATGCCTTTAAAATTTCTCGCTGATATGTTAACTTGTAACCAACCCAGGGATTTTTTTTTTTTTTTGGCAGGGGCAGGGACAATGTCTTATTTGCCTTTGTAGCTTCCTGGACGTGGTTTAGTTCCCAGTGTTTGGAAGGTTGAATTGCTCTGAACAGGAGAGACAGTTATAACGTGAGTGCCGCCCTTTGGGTGTGACTATTCTAATGGAGCCCTCTGTCCTTTAATACACTTGAAGAAAAAAAAAAAAATATATATATATATATACACCTATTTTTCTGATTACATGAGTTAGAGTTATTTGCTGCAACATGCAAAGTATAAAAGCATGGCAAAAGAGAATTATCAACAGCCATTAGAGGCAGCTCATGAGTTGGGGTCTGTTTGGCATTCTTCCCTGAAGCCACGGATCCGTTGGCTTTGGAAAAGACGTAGTGGGAGAAACCCTCTCTGAAGCTTTTCAAATCACTTTATTTTTAATTTTAGATTTTGTTTATCCATTCACCCACCAATCTACACCGTTGGCTGTTGTGGAGATTCTACAAACATGAACGTACAAATATGTTTTGGAGGCCCTACTTTCAATTATTTGGGGTGTAGACTCAGAAATAAAATACCTAGCTCACACGACAATTCTATTTTCAGTGTTTTGAGGACCTGCTCTTCTGTTCTCCACGGTGGCGTTTCTACCATTTCTCCATTTGCATTTCTACCAACAGCGCAGGAGGGTCTCAATTTCCCCACCTCTTTGCCAACACCGGTGTTGTTGTTATTATCTGGTTTTAATGTTTAGTTATTTATTTTTAGAGAGAGAGAAAGAGAGAGAGAGAGAGAGCACGAGGGGGGGAGGGACAGTGAGGGAGGGAGACAGAGAATCCCAAGCACAATCCATGCCCACAGTGCAGAGTCCCACACGTGGCTCCGTCCCACGAACCGTGAGATCATGACCTGAGCTGAAACCAAGCATCGGACTCTTAGCTGACTGAGTCACCCAGGCGCCCTTATTATTATTTTTTATAGTAAAATGGTGTGAGGTGGTGTCTACATGTGGTTTGATTGCTATTCTCGATTGATTAATGGTGTTGAGCGTTTTTTTTTTTCATATGCCTATTGGCTATTTGTATATCTTCTTTGGGAAATATCTATTCAAGCCCTTTGCCATTTTTGAATTTATTGGTCGTCGCGGTTGTTGTTGCTGAATTGTAGGAGTTCTCTATGTAGTCTGGATAGTAATCTCTTATCAGATTCACAATTTGCTGTATTTTCTCCATAAGATGGGTTGCCTTTTCACTCTTTGATCATTTCCTTTGATGAGCAAAGTATTTAAGTTTAATGTAGTCCCATTTGTCTCTTTTTGTTTTCATTGCCTGAGCTTCTGATGTCCCATCCAGGAAACAATGGCCGCATGCCTCGTCATGAAGCTTCCTCCAGGCCATGTTTTCTTTAAGAGTTTACGGTTGTGAGCTCTATATTTAGGTCTTCGATCGGTTTTTGAGCGGATTTTTTGCATACGGTATAAAATAAGAGTCCAGCTTCATTCCTTTGCAGGTGGACATCCAGTTTCTATAGCACTATTTGTTGAAAAGGTGATTCTTTCCCATCGAATAGTCTTGGCATCCATGTCAAAAATCTATTTGTCACACATGCAAGGGTTTATTTTGGGCTTTCTAGTTTATCCCATTGCAATATATTGATATATCTCTCTATATCTATCTATCTATATCTATATCTACATCTACATCTATATCTAAATCTAATCTATATCTATCTATATCATCTATATCTATAGCATCTCTATCTATATATCGTTATGCCAGTACCACACTGTTTTGATTACTGTAGCTTTGCAATAAGTTTGAAATCAGGAATTGCAACCCCTCCAACTTTGTTCTTCTTTTTCAGGATTGTTTTGCCTTAACACTGTTTTTAAAGCAAATTTATACTAAATTTATAATGTTTATATGTCATGGCAGTTTTTCCTACCCTACTCACCAGATGCAATTTCCCACTGAAATGGCTTTTTGACAATAAGTAGCTACAAATCTGTTGGCTATTTTAGGTGTCTTGCTTTTTTGAAATTATCTGCTTGTCCTTACGGCTTATTGGAAAGCACACTGCTTTAGGGTCGGGGGATTGGACTTTCAGGCCTGAGTCTGCTACCAATAAGCAACTGTGTCCTCAGACAGGTCACTTGATAAAGTGCTTAGATTTCTCCTCCATAAAACATAAAGGTTTGACAAGATAGGCCTAAGATCTCTTTCAGCCCTCAAACTCCAAGTCTTTAAACATTAGAGTCTTTTTTTTTTTAAGAGAGACTGAGAGAGGGAGAGCTGGGGAGAGGGGCAGAGGGGGGAGAAAGAGAGAGAGAACAGGAGAGAGAGAGAGAGGAGAATCTTAAGCATACTCCATGTTCAGCACAGCGCCCCACACAGGGCTTGATCTCGTGACCCTGGGATCATGACCTGAGCCAAAATCAAGAGTTGGATGTTCAACTGACTGAGTCACCCACGTGCCCCAGCAGTAGATTCTTGTTAAATATTCTTGTTTATCGTGTATATGTACCACGATCTGCACATTCATGTGTGTGATCTATGACGTTTTTCCTCTAATGAGCATGACTGAGAATCTCACATATGGAGCCAACTAGCCTCCTAAGGTGACAAAGCAACCTTATTAATTCTCACCACTTCCCATTAAACTTCATCAATGGAATTGCCCTTTTTCAACTTTGGCTAAAGCCTTGGGTGTCTCAGCAGATCCTTCTCTCCAAGATAAAGAAAATCCACTTCAGTTGAATAGTCACACGATACTATGCTCATTACTTGAGAGCTTCAACTCTCTTCTGGCTCAGGCAGCCTCCAACCCAGATCCCTGCATTGTGTGTAATGGAGGAAATGCTGTCACGGTCATTGGATGTGTAAAAAAATTTTTTTCTAAATGTTTATTTTTGAGACAGAGAGACAGAGCATGAGCAGGGGAGGGGTAGAGAGAGAGGGAGACACAGAATCGGAAGCAGGCTCCAGGCTCTGAGCTGTCGGCACAGGGCCTGACGCGGGGCTTGAACTCACAAACCGTGAGATCTTGACCAGAGCTGAAGTCGGATGCTTAACTGACTGAACCACCCAGGGGCCCCATCATTGGCTGTTCCTCTCTTTCGAGGGTCCAGTCCCTTCCCTACTCACTAGCTGCTGTTTGGAGCCCTGGAGGAAGAGGGATTAGAAGGAAATGTGAGGCAGATATTGAACTTTCTGTGGAATTGTAATCTGGGGTTGCTTTCATCCAGTGTGTAGCTTCCAAATGCTGATTCTTTTTCTCTTTGCATGCGTCCTTGTCCTTGCAAACTCTGAAGTTCGGCCCAAGTTCATGACCTTGCAGCCCCACCTCCTCACCTTTCGGCAGGTGGGGCTCCAATAGCTATCCCCTTGGCTCTGAAACTCTAGAGCTAAGTTATCTATGAGTTTTCATAACACCTTCCTCATCTGGCTTACAGGAAAGCCGAAACAAGTGGATCAAATCAGAGTACTGTCTGCAAAGAAGATCATGCCTGGATACTTCAAAAACCCAAGGAATGCTCTGTTTTCAGCTATGCAACCTGGAGGGAAGTGAAGGGGCCACTCCTGCAAAGCTGTTTTAATGCCTTGGCCTGTCCGTCCAGGGCACTCTAGACTCTTGCTATTTGAAGTGTGGTTGTTGGGCCACAGGCATGGGCTTTACCCAGGAACTTATTAGACACGTAAACGTTGAGCTCCACCCTCAACCCACAGAACCTGCATCATAACAAGATACTAGGTGATTTCTAATGCATATTAAAATTTGAGAGGCAATGATCAAGAGCTTAGCATGGACGGTGCCTACAAAAGTGCTTAGGATCCTCTGCTGAGGTCTGGAAAACTCTTGTTTAATACCTTGGTACATACACATGCGTCGTGAGGGTCTAATCACAAAATACTGAGATGGGAAATGGCGGAGAAGCGAATGGAAAGAAAGAAGAGGTGGCACATTTTTACACGAATTAGGTCCCACGGAATACGTTTTTAGATCAGCAAGAATTACATCTGATGCTGTCACATCGGCATGTGTAGAGGCTTCTTTTCAGCTGTGTGTCGGTCGCATGTTGGTTTTTTCCCCATCTTTCCTTAATTGCTTTTCCTACCATGTCTTAATCTTCACCCTCCTAAACCCTTGTGCTAAGTCAGCAGTTTGGGTTCTCTGTTTGTTTAGTTCATATGATTCAGAGGATTTCTTTTTGTAAACTCGGTAAACTTTTCCATATTTCCAGTTACATTGTTAGTGGGTTTGGAGAATTTTTTCCATTTATAGAACCCCTTGTTGAAGCTGTTGAGTCTTGGAATTGCTAACTATTCAGTTATTTGTCATAAAAATATGGTGTGTGTGTGTGTGTGTGTGCACGTGCATGTGCGTGTTTAATGGGAGTCAGTTAAGATAATTACAAAGAAATTCCCCGAATTAGAATTTTGTTGTTGAGGCTTAAATAAAACTGTAATTTGTCGTTTTGTCAGTGAGCCAGAGTGCGCTACTTACACATTAAAAGCATACACGTTTCAACATTTTTGTTCCCTTTAATTTTAACTGACTTATCTGAAAAGGTTTCAGCTGGGCTGGTTTCTGTATGCCATCTGTTACCACTGGATTCTACACCATTCTGTTCGGCTCGGGCACGTAGGGCACCATTCATTTCTCCATCACTCATCTGAGTGCAACTGTTTATATTACATTTTGTCGAAGTGAACTTATTTTGATAGATTAACTTTTTCTTCTAGCCACTCGAACCTTTACCTTTATGTCGCATAAATTTTTTTTTAACGTTTATTTATTTTTTTGAGAGAGAGAGAGAGTGCATGCAAGCAGGGGAAGGGCAGAGAAAGAGAGGGACAGAGGATCCAAAGTGAGCTCCGTGCTGACGGTAGGGAGCTTGACGCGGTGCTTGAACTCACGAACCCACGAACCGTGAGCTAGTGACCTGAGCTGAAGTCGGTTGCTTACCAACTGAGCCCCCCCAGGTGCCGCTATGTGGCATTTTTAACAGTTGAGAAGCTTCAGGTAAGCAAACAAGGATTTTTTTCATCTGTTCTTTATATTTCTCTGCTTACACCCTGTAATTGGCCTTGTAATGAGATGTTGTTTTTTTTTTTTTTTTTTTTTTAAATAAGCTTTTGATTTTGGAACAATTTTAGATTTACAGAGAAAGCGGCAGAGAGTTCCCATGTATTCTTCCCCCACTTTTTCCTATGTGACATTTGACATGACTGTGGTATATTTATCACAACTGGGAAACCGACAGTGGTCTGTAACGAGTAAGCAAACTCCAGACTTCTTTGCATTTCACTAGTTTTTCCGTGCATGTTTCTTTCTTTCCCAGGATCCCCCTCGGGATGTCCTATCACATTTTAGTTGTCATCCTCCTTAGCCTGGGACAGTTTCTGGGTTCTTCCGTCTTTTCCGTGGCCTTGTCAGTTCAGGGATTTTGTAGCATGTCCTTCAACTCTGGTGTGTCTGATGTTTTTCTCGTGGTCAGACAGGGCTATGGATTTTTGAGAAGACTGCCCAGGTGAAGTCCCTTTCTTGTCACATCTTATTGGGATGGCTGATAATGGTTTCACTCATCACTGGTGGAGTTAACCTTGCCCCCTTGCCCCAGAGCCTATCGGCCAGGCAGCCCCTTGTTTTAATCATCACCTCCCATGGCCACGATCCACACCATAACCCCTTCTTCTTGCTCAGGGCAGAGAATAATTCTGTTTTTCAACTAATATAGGTCTCTCAGGAAAATATTTGAGAGCGTTTTATACAACCAAGAAAACATTTAAATGTTGTTCTCTTTCCAGGGATGCTGAGGTCCTCAGCTTTATCTCTGATGATGGAGTCATGAGAGAGAAAACGTGTTTGCTGTGAAAATCATTGTGGCCATTGAGAGGTCTGATAGGCAGCTTGGCAAGGGTTAATATTTTCCTGGGCCATCAGACAGGCCCAGGGGAGCTGAGGGATCTGGGAGGATTGTGTTCTCCTTCCAGAACCTTTGACACTGTTCTAGTTAATCGGCTGCCTTCCTTTCTAAGCAGTAAGTTCCGGCCCATTGTAATACTCTTCAAAAAGAAGTAGTAAACCGTGGCCTGGGCTAGGTCTAAGTGAGGTCAACCTTCCGTTTGAGAGAAGAACAGGCTGGGGTGTGGGTGTAGGATTGGGTTTCCCAGCAGGACAATTTTGTGATGCAGACTTTGCATGCGGCTGTTTCTGAGATCATTGCTTTTAATCCTCCCTCCTTTCTTTCTTTCTTTCTTTCTTTCTTTCTTTTCTTTCTTTCTTTTCTTTCTTTCCTCCTTCCTGTCTTTTCTTCTTCCTCCTCCTACTTCTTCTCCTCTTCTTTTTTGTTTAATAGGTTTCATTTTCTAATCTTCTTTGTGTCTTTCATGATTTCTGCCTCCCATCTGTTTTGCATGCAACTGGGACAGATACCTCGCACCCCACACATATTATTGCCTCCATTCTAGAGGTTACCAGGGAAATATACTTACACTGCTCCGTGCATCTCTGCCTGGGGTGTTCTCTGGTGGATGACACCAGCCAGAAGATGAGGTAGGTAAGGTTACACAACTGATCTTTATCCAATAAGGGATGAAAGTTGGTAAAAAAAATTACCCCAGCTCCCTTGCCCATTGGATGGGGACAATTCTGTGATGAGGTCTACACTAGCCCAGTCCCAACAGAACTTTCTGTGATGGTGGAAATATTTTTTTCATCTGCCCTGTCCAATATGGTAGCCATTAGGCACAGGTGGCTATTGAACGCTTAATACGTGGCTAGGGAGAATAAGGCATTAACTTCAAATTAGATTAAATTAAATTTCAAATGTAAACTTCATTACAAGAAAATGGTTCTCACAGTGAAGGAAACAATCAAAAAACTGAGTGGCGACCTACAAAATGGGAGAAGATATTTGCAAATGACACATCAGATAAAGGGTTATTATCCAAAATCTATAAAGAACTTACCAAACTCAACACCCAAAAAAACAAATAATCCAGTGAAGAAATGAGCAGAAGACATGAATAGACACTTTTCCAGAGAAGACATCGAGATGGCTGACAGACACATGAAAAGATGCTCAACATCACTCATCGTCAGGGAAATACAAATCAAAACCACAATGAGAAACCACCTCACACCTGTCAGAATGGCCTAAATTAACAACACAAGAAACAACAGGTGTTAGCGAGGATGTGGAGAAAGGGGAAACTTCTTACACTACTGGTGGGAATGCAAACTGGTGCAGCTCCTCTGGAGAACAGTATGGAGGTTCCTCACAGAACTAAAATAGAGCTACCCTACAATCCAGAAATTGTACTAGTAAGTATTTACCCAAAGGATAAACATATACAGATTTAAAGGAGTGAGTGCACCCCAATGTTTATAGCAAACTTATCAACAATAACCAAACCATGGAGAGAGTCCACATGTCTATTGACTGATGAATGGATAAAGAAGATGTAGTTATATATATACAACAGAATATTACTCAGTCATCAAAAAGAATGAAACCTTGCCATTTGCGACAATGTGGATGGAACTAGAATGTATAATGCTAAGCAAAATAAGTCAATCAGAGAAAGACAAAAACCATGTGATTTCACTCATAAGTAGTATTTAAGAAACAAATAGATGAGCACATGGGAAGGCGGGGAAAAGAAGAGAAGGAAAACAAACCACAAGAGACTCTTAGAGATAGAGAACAAACTGAGGATTGATGGAGGGTGGTGGGTGGGGGATGGGCAAGAGGGGTGGTGGGTATTAAATCTTAACAGAAACCCATGGGGGAGGGGAAGGAAAAAAAAGAGGTTAGAGTGGGAGAGAGCCAAAGCATAAGAGACTCTTAAAAACTGAGAACAAACTGAGGGCTGATGGGGGTGGGAGGGAGGGGAAGGTGGGTGATGGGTATTGAGGAGGGCACCTTTTGCGATGAGCACTGGGTGTTGTATGGAAACCAATTTGACAATAAATTTCATATATTGAAAATAAAATAAAATAAAATAAAATAAAATAAAATAAAATAAAAATAGAAAGGACACTTGTGATGAGCACTGGGTGTTGTAGGTAAGTGATGAGTCACTGAATTCTACTCCTGAAACCAATGTAGCATGGTATGTTAACTAACTAAAACTTGAATTAAAAAAATATTTTTAAAAAATCGAATTTAAGTAGCCACATGTGACTCCTGGCTGCCATGTTGATAGTTGGACAGGGCATATGCACAGTGTCTCCGAGGGTCTTGGGCAGGGTTGAGTTTCAGTTGCCCATTGTGGTCCTCCATCCACTCAGGAACATACCCTGCACTGGCTTTTCTCCTTTCCTGCCTTACGTCCCCCAGCCCCCACCACCACCCCCCCCCCCCAACCCGTCCATACTTCCTGGGATTACCTCCTGTGATGTTTGGTCCTGTGTGTCATTTTGACTAGGCTAAAGGAGGTCCCAATTGCTAGTAAAACATTTCTGGGTGTGTCTGTGAGGGTATTTCCAGAAGAAATTAGCATTTGAATCGGTAGACTGAGTAAGAAGTTTGCTTTCACAAATGTGAGCAGGCATCATTCAATTTATTGAGGGCCTATAGAACCAGAGTTGGGGGAAGGGAGAATTTATTTACTGCTTGAGTGGGCACATCCATCTTCTCCCCTGGACCTTGACTTGGCTGGGATTAAACTGTTGTCTCCCTTCTCCCCGGTTTTCAGCCCTTTGGTTTGGATTGGAACTACACCACTAAATTTCCTGGGCCTCCAGCTTGCAGGTGGCAAATCATCAGACTTCTCTTTTTTTATGCATAGGTTATGTTTAATATTGTTTTTAATATATTGTGTTTAATATATATATATTACGTTTAATATTGTTTTTAATATATATGTGTGTTTTAATATTGTGTTTAATATTGTCTTATATATAAATATGTTTAATATTTATTGTCAAATTGGTTTCCATACAACACCCGGTGCTCATCCTAACAGGTGCCCTCCTCAATGCCCATCACCCACTTTCCCTTCTCCCCCACCCCCCATCAACCCTCAGTTTGTTCTCAGTAACTCCATAGTCACGTGAGCTAAATCCCTAATAATATTGAGGCCTATAATAATATATAGGCATATATATATATATGTATAAAATACAGAAATATCTTTATATATATCTTGGTATATCTATCTATCTATCTATATCTGTATTTCTTATTGGCTTTATTTCTGTGGAGAGCTCTGACTAGTATATCTCCCCAAATAACTGCTTACAAACCCTTTCCTCAAGGACTGCTTTGCAGGAATCCCAACCTAAGAAGCATCTACATCAGCCTCCCCAAACCCTACTCTGTCTCTCTGCCTGTGTCTCTCACCTTCTCCTGACGCCTCTGTCTCTGTGTTCCTGCAACCCACCGGGTCTAACTGTACTAGGGTGTCAGTGTGGGACTTTCTCATGCATGACGCAGGCATAAATCCAGTGCGGTGCTGAGTGAAAACAAGCCTCAAATGTTTGCTTACATTCTGAAAGGCCACCTCCCGAGATGCTGGTGTGTACTACAGAAGAGAAGCAAAAGAAAGAATTTTCTTTATTTCTTCTGATTCTGGTTTTATTACCACAGAAATGCACAGAAATCAAATCATCGGTGCCCTTGGGCTTTTGCTGTAGATCAGATTCATATCTTATAGGGAAATAAAAACACAAAATGAAATAGAAATAGCTACTGCATATGCACAGAGAGGTGTTTTTCAAAAGACTAACACTGTCTACTTATTTTTTTTTTTTTTTCAACGTTTCTTTATTTTTGGGACAGAGAGAGACAGAGCATGAACGGGGGAGGGGCAGAGAGAGAGGGAGACACAGAATCGGAAACAGGCTCCAGGCTCTGAGCCATCAGCCCAGAGCCTGACGCGGGGCTCGAACTCGCGGACCGCGAGATCGTGACCTGGCTGAAGTCGGACGCTTAACCGACTGCGCCACCCAGGCGCCCCTAACACTGTCTACTTATTAAGAAAGACATATTACCTTGTGCAAACTGTCCATTTCTCAGTTCCATACTTGCTTAGGACTGACGTTCACTGTAGAGAAGCGTATCACCTCCCCCTTCCCCCCCACACACAAGGGAGAAAAGAGCCCACAAAGGTGCAGGTACAGAGAAAGTGGGCTTCAAAGACACCTGATGTTCCCCCTTCCCCTCCCCTCCACCCCAGTGCTCCTCCAACTTCACTGTGCAGGGAGTTCCGTTCTGCTTGTACTCACTTTTTGGTCTGTTGATTACTTGTATTAATTCATAGCAAATGTGCTGAGAGCAAGAATCTCTAAGCCAAAGTTTAGTATGACAATGCTGTGATCATGCAGGAGGCTTTGATAATGGGAAGGGGACTCCAGAATTAGACACAAGTGATGCTCGGCTATCCAAAAAACAAAAGCAAAAACAAAAACAAAAAACCACTTTGGCTTCAGGAAGTAATACGCTGTTTGTCACTTTGGGAAGCTAACACTAAGATTAACATAAAGACATGTTACTTTTGAATACGATGGAATTTTCTGTTATCTTATATAATTTTTTGTTACCTTTATTTCTTATTTATTCTAATCCTAGAATTGGAAAGGAGGAGGCAAAGGTGTCATTCCCAGATGACATGATTGTGAATGTAGAAAATCCTAAAGAATGTACAGACAAGCTGTTGGAATTCACAAGTGAATTAATCAAGTCTTCTTTTATATTTTAGTACATCAGCAACAAACACAGAGAAATGAAAGAACCCTGTATAAATAGAAAGCACGAACCAGAAGGCTCAATATTATTAAGACACCAACTATCTCCAAGTTGATTCTTAAATTAATGTCATGCTATTCTACATCCAAGTAGTAACTTTTGTGTCTGTGTGTGACTTGACAAGCTGATTATAAAAATTTATTTGGAAACGCAAAGGGCCAAGAACATGCAGAGTGCTCTTGAAAAAGAATAACAAAAGTGGAGTACTTTAACTACAGCTATGGAAGTGAAAGCTGTGGTGTTGGATTCAAGGAGACAAGCCAACCAACAGAGGAGAAGAGAGTCCAGAAACATTTCATCTGATTTATGGCAAATTAAACAGTGCGGTGCAGCAGGGAAGGATGAGTCAATTGGATATCGATACGGAAAACAAATGTATCCTTGACCTCAAATTCACAACTGTACAAAAAAATAAATTCCAGATGACCTGTAGATCTACGAGCGAGAGACAAAACAATAAAGCATTAAAGGAAAAGCATAGATGTGCATTTTCACAACCTTGGCATTGGCAATCATTTCTTTAAAAAAAAAAAGACTCCCCACAATATCTACCACCAAATAAAAGCTAGTAAATTGGACTGTATGAAAATCAGAAACTTCTGCTTACAAAGGTCATCACGGAGAAAGGATGAACAGTCAACCCAGAGTGGGAAAAGGTATTTGCAATACATATGTTCAAGATATACAAAAAATGCAACAAATAATAAAGAAAAAGGATCAGTGGAAAACTGGGTAAGAGACATCACCAAAGGGGACATTTGAATGGCCAGTGGAAAGGCACTCGACCTCAGTGAGGTTAGTCAGTGAGGAGATGCAAAGTGAAATCACAACGAGATGCTAAGCACACGTTCCAGAGCAGCCACAGTAAACAAAGAATGAAAATGCCAAGCGGAGGTTTTTTGTGTGGAATGTTGAAAGTTTATAAATTCTTCCAGTTATCAGTGTGATCTCATCTTTTGTCAAGGATAATAAGTTAGATGAGGGTAAGTCTCTTTTATTTTAATAGATAAAAACAGGACAGAGCATCCATCACGGAGTCCACACACTCCCCTTCCGCCATGTATATTTCAGTTAAGTTTCATCTGAAATGTTAAAAGGAGGAATGTTATCTTGAAATCCACAGAGGAACTGAGCCTTGAAATTATTAAAACTCATCTTCTACCAGAGATTTAAAATTGACAAAAGAATCTATTTTATCCCTTTTGTTGAGATCAATGACACATTAATTTGATATTTTATTCTGTCAATGGCCACTTCAAAGATATTTCAGTAAGAATAGATAATTGTACTTGTATTTATATTTGTATTTATTTATTTATGTTGTATACACGGTTAGAATTCTTCATAAGAGAATATTCTTTTTCTTCCTCCCTAACACCCCACCCCATCCCTGTGGCTCCCTTTCTTGGTTTCTCTCTTAAACCCACTTGACTGGAGGAAGAAAAATAATCTCCTTACTGTATCCTATCCAGTAGGTTATCTCTCTTGTTAAATTTATGGTTAAAACTCTCTTGTTAACATTCCATCCTTTGCTCTTGTCCTTTCACAATAGGATATTGGGTAATCTATATTCTCCTACCTCTTATTCATCACTGATTTTCCTACAATATCCCACCATTTATTTAATCCAATTCCAGCTTAGCTTTAGGTGAATCTTTTCCCACCACCTGTGCTTTAGTCATGTCAAATTGCTTGGGATGCCCCAAGCCTGCTTGGCTTCCCCGCCTCCCCTGATTTTGTTTACTTTGTCTGCAATGCTTCCTTCCTTTGCTGGGAATGGCTGGTGGCATCCCCTCCCTTCCACCGGCCACAGGTACATTCATTCTTCAGGGCCAATTCACCTCCTCAGCTTTCTCCATTGTCTTAGCACACTTAGTGCCTTTTTCAAGCCTTTACCATGCAGCCTGTGTTTAGATTAATTGCAGATTTTTTTTAAACCAGTTTCTTCTATAACAAAATTGCAGTCTCTTATTGATGTTGATAATTCCTTAGTAGCTAGCATTGTGACTTGCACATAACACTGACTAATTTATTTCAAGACTTCTAAATTAATAGGTGTGCGCGCGATTGATATCTTCAAGGTGGTAACATGGCTTCTAGGATGTCTGTTAAAGGGATTCTGAACCAGGATATGTTGGAACGAATGTAGCTGAGTCACAAAGTGGTGTGGCCTTAACTCTGACAATCTGTTCGAATTAAAAAATTTGATGGCAGGAAATACACATCACTAATTCAGACAAATAAGAGAGGAATGGCCAACCCAAATGATAGATTAATTAAATAAATTCTATTTTGTTAGTACCAAGTACACACAACTAATAGATGTAGATATAAAAAATTTTGACAAATAAAGTATTTTAGTAACTTCCTTCAATAAAGAGGTTATTTATGATAAATACACATTGTTTATGTGAAAAGGAAGGTTCGTTAAATACTTTAAAGACGTCTAATCATGAATAGGTGAGGTAAGATTGTATCCAACTCTTGTCGACACGAAAATTTGTTTCCAAACCCTTTTGTGTAGTTGAATTACAGGTAAATTTCACTCCACATCCTAATTCCAAATTAACAGCATGCGAATTAATGAAGATTTTTCCAAGAGCATTTAAGAGCTTACCCACACACGAACTGAAATCAAATCACACAAAGAGAGCTCAAAATCAGCAACACTCACTTTTGAAAATGTTTCCACTAAAAAAGGAATAAAAATTCAGTTCTATTGAATGACTAACTATTGCCTCAAGTGAAAGAGCCATGCTGTTCTGAAATACTGTAGACTATGTTTATGAATACAACAATTTATGGGCCCAAGGTGCCATTATTTCTGCTTCGGGTAGAATAAATTGGAAGAATCAACTAATGAGTTTTGTACAGGTTGGATGTGAATAAACTTTCTTGAACTCTTGTTTTATCTAACCCTCAAAGTTTCTTACTTTTAAATCTTGTTTACTTTCAGCCAAACGTGACTTCTTTGCTTCAAAGTAAACAGGCTATAAAAAGTCTCATAAGTCATCTTGGGATTTAGAAAGCTCTTACCAAACAAAAATCTTAATGGGTTCTGTGTCCATGATTCAGAAACATAAGGATTGAATTTCCCTTAAAATACACATGAGCTTGGAAGTTAAGGGCGAAAGTGGTTGGCCAATTGCACTTGGGGTTTTGAGGGAGCCAAAACCTTCGGAAAGGCACTTGAGATGCTTTTCTATACCCTCAGAGTCAACCAGGTTTTCCAATTTGGAAGGAGCTCCTTGTAATTACAAACGAGGCATGTAGGCAGCTTGAAATGTTCCCACAGAGGTTGTACAGAGACCAAGGGCATATGGCACATTATGTAATCAAGATAATTTGCTTCCTTTTTATAAAGACATCAACATACATCACTCATGGCCTTTTATCTCCGAGATGAGAAGAGCTTAGTCTTGGATGCTACAAGCTTAACAAAATTATGACCCCTAGTGAATAAATTTATTGTCGGTGATATGTCCCGACAACTTAGCTTAGACAATTTTGCGAGTTGCCAAGCCATCTCTACTGTTTTCTTTTGAAAAGGGAGCCTTCATAAAGTCTTGTGTCCTGAGAGCTCAAACATCACCTAAGTCTTCCGTTAGGAGTGCTTATGACAGATATCTCCGCAATAATATATGTGCAAGATACTGAGACAAATTTTGGTAAGTGATCTGAGCAATTGATCATATTTTTTTTTTAACCATTTTCAGTATATCTTTGAATTGAAGAAATATCTAGCATAGAGAGTCAATACCTCTTCTTCTTGTATATATAGCCATGGGAGGTTTTACATTCTTTGGAATCTGGAAGGTGGTTTCTTCACTGCTAGGAAAGGGAAAATGCTAATTACATTTTCTAGTTTGAGATGAGATCATTTATTTAAATGAAACTTTTAGTGTGGTGGTACTTTGCAATTGTTTTGGCTCTGTAAACTCTGCTTGAAAGTTGATATCTGGTTTGGTGTGGAAACATTTAAGGAATGTATTTCAAAGAAAGTCTTTGAATGTGATATGACGTGGCCCATACTTAATCTGGTGGGATGCCATGCAAACAAAGGAATCTGGGCTTTTCTGAGCAGAAGAGTAACTTGTGAGCTCTGCCTGGTGGCTCCCGGCTGGTCAGTGGACAAGGCCCAGAGACATTTCCATGTGAATCAAAGCGCTCAATCTTTCTTCTTCAACAGAGACAACTAAAAGGTGATCAGCTGGAGGGCTTAAAAGTAGAAAGTCTCGCTTTATGAAACCTAAGTAAAGTGATCGGATAAATATTTTCTTTCGCGTTGGAAATTCTTTTCATCTATTTGTCTATTCGTCTATTTGTGTCTATTTGTGATGGGCTGAGTGAAATCGCTTCGTTTAAAAACTCCTTTATTAATTTTTTATGGCTTCGAACACTTCAGAAGAGAAAAGAAGCTCAGAGACAGCTGTCTTCACACACGATGTTTCTACATCACTTCTGTAGGTAAGTACGGGAATAAGGTTATGCTGAGACAAAAAAGCAATCCCTGCATCTCAGTGGCTTAAAAAAACAAAGGTTGATTTTCACTGAGAGATGTCTGAGGGTTCTGCCCCCACACCGACAGTGTCTTCTGCTCAGATTCAGGTTTCAAGGCCATACTTCATGTGGAGTTGATGCAGTTCTACATGTGCCCAGAAGGAGAGAGCCAGACTAATGGTGAGAAGTCCCAACGGCCATCACGCTATTTTGTATACTTACAATCCATAAAAATCAATGTAATTTTCACTAAGGGTTTTATTCGTTTGTGTATCTCCTGAGAAGGTCTTATTACTAGAAGTGAGAGATTTGAGACCCTTGGAGACTATGCCTTGTTCTTTCTTGCCACAGGTAGAGAACCAGGGCTTGTCACAAATAATACAGTAACTGACCAGAGAAAGCCATTTCCATAACTGGAAAATCTCCACTTCATTTAGGTCCCTAGGAGCGTGGCTAAGGGCACTGTCATTTTTTTTAAAGAGCCCAAATAGTCAACGCGCAAGCTTAGAGCTTCTGTATTAAAATGTGTTTTGTTATGTAGGTTGCAATGAAAATAATAAAGTAACAATTATTTTGTTGAAAGAAGAGACCATTACTCTAGTGCCCAAGGCACTATTTATGATTAGATATTACCATAGTAAACACTGGTTTGCTCTAAATACATTTCACTTAAAATTTGATTTCAATTATTAAATTGGTATCCATTTATTTCAAGTATGAAATATTAATATTTACACATGACTATTTAAAATATTAACAATTTAAATAAGAATTTAAATACGTTTTCAAAGGTTTAGTTAAACTTTTGCTTTATTTAATTGCCACTTGGCTAACTCAAGTTTGTGCCTTCTTCACTTGCCTTCACTTGATATCTGTTTCATCGTCCTGTTCCCTCTCAATTGACTTAAATTGACATTCACTTGATGTCTGTTTCATTGTCCTGTTCCCTCTCAATTGACTTAAAACATTTCAAACTAAATGTTACAGTGACTAGGGAGTCATACAGTCATTTTCATGGGCAATCACTAGCATATTTTTTCTAAACAGAATAGCATAGGAGAAATTAGGATTTATCACACACGGTAAAATGGGTGTCTAATGAAACTTCCGTAAAGTAAATCACGCATCTGCCTTTGTGTATGTATTTCTGTGTCTAGGTTGTGATATGGGTCACCGTCAAAAGGTTTGAAAAAATGAACCAAGGGCCTATCTTGTGCACGAGGAGATTCACATTACAATCTGAATGATCAGTGTGACCTTGAGTGAGAAAACAGGGCACTAGAAGAACACATTTGTTGTCATAATATAGTCCCAATCTGATTATAAACTAGAAGAAAAGTATAAATGAAAGGTAGGAGGGGTAGTGTGGGCAATGCAACTACATCTCCAATTCTAGCAAATTCGGTAGCAGAGAACAGTTAACATATTCTTAAGTCATGGTTCTGCCTGCACATCTATTCTAGAATCTAATTAAAGTTACATCAGAAGCAGAGAGATGAGAGTGTACCCTTGGTTTGTTTAAAATTCAAACACTGAAACAAAACACACTTTCACGTACCACAATTAAGACAAATCATTTCTGAGATTATGTAACTGAACCAGTAAGGTTTGAGTCAGGAGGGAGGGCGGCAGGCTTCGTGCTTCCCGACTAAACTGCTGTTCTCAAGGCAGTTGTGTGCTTCCCTGTTGAGCAGAGCTTCGACTGAACAAAAATCCACAAATGCGCTGGAGTTTGGAAGCACTTTCCCCAGATGTCAGTTGTCTCCGTGTCCTGCCTGGAAATTGATGGAGCACTCAAAAGGGATGACCGAGGAGAGATTGACGAAGGGGGTATTTGCAAGATGTGGGAAGAGTGCTGTCAAATGAATAAGGAGGGAGGAGACACCCTCGGTTGAGCAATTAATTCAGAGAGGTGTACCTCCCCAGGTGGAAGAGGCAAGGCGAAGAGCTTGGCAAGAGCTTTGACCGTAGGAGGCTCAGCCAGGCAGGAGTTGTGGCTTTAGGTGGGAGAACACACTCTTGACAGGCCACTGCTTAGGAGGGAGGAGCCAGAGAATTAAATGCACGAGTGGGGGAGAGGCAGAGAGAGAGAGGGAGACACAGAATCCGAAGCAGGCTCCAGGCTGTCAGCACAGAGCCCGACGCGGGGCTCGAACTCACGGACTGCGAGATCATGACCTGAGCCGAAGTCGGACGCACAACCGACTGAGCCACCCAGGCGCCCCTAACCTTCTCATATTTATGATGGAAAACTCCTAATTTTCTTCAACTATGAGTTTATTTGTTCTGAATGTTAAGTTACTAGTTACTTCCGTGGGGTGTAACTGCGTAAAAATAGAAGGCGGTGCTGGGAATAGGCAAGGTGGGCAAATCTCAAGTTAGAACGAGAGTTGAGGTTTTACCATGATATGATACGATTGATACGACATGATGAATGTGCTGAAGGCAGCTGAAGGACAGGGAGCTGTGGCCTTAGCGTTGCACTCTCAGGAGGAGGAAGCAGAGGGATGTTGCCCAGGCGTTGTTCTGGAACAGAGCTATTCTAGGATAAGGGCTCAGCGCTGTGCTCCTGGGAGGAAGGAGGTGAAGCCAGTAGAAGAAGACATCTATTTTATGTTCTGGGCTATGGATGTAGCCATTCTAGGAGTTTACACATATCGGGGAACTTCCAAAAAGCGTACTCAACAAGCTAGCTTCCGTCATTCAGTCATCTTTCTATTCAGGTGTCTAAGTTCCCTCCGGGATTCTAATGGGGTATACAAAACTGTGCCAGGAGTGCAGTGTCACAGCATGAGAAAGGCTTGATCATTGCATGAGCAAACGAATGAAAAAAATAATGCTTTCACATTCATGGGATTGCAATAAAGCCAGACAAATTTGCTAGCTAAAAAAAAAAAAAAAAAAAAAAAAATTGAAAGCATAGGAGAAAGAACGTATAAAGAGCAGAGAATGTTAAATAGAAATCAGTTCTTATTATTAGGTTGATGTAGATAAAACACCACGAATAATCTCTTATTGTGGTGCTTGTATTTAATTTTAGGGATTCAAAAACATATTGATAAATCCTTTGAGTGCATTCATGACTTGATCCTCCTACTGTCATCTTGGATAAGATCTTAAATTTCTCCACCTTAATACCTCAACGGGGATCTTTCAAGAGTTTTATGGTTCTTTACCTTGAGGCCTTACGTGGATAGTTATTCCAAAGAGTGGACACACGAGAAGATGGATTTTAATGATTCTAATGAACTTTACTCAACAGATTCTTCTTTCTTTGAAATTCTAATATTGGCATTTTATGCCTTTATGACTTCATAACCTCTGGGAAGAGATGTACTTACTTTTCCTTGAGGTTTGATGCAATTTATCTTTAAGAAGTAAATTTGTATCCATGGGATCTACAAGACGATCATCTTTACTCCAAGATGACATAACGAGTAGAGGTGACTCTTCTTGAGAACGTGGAGTCTGATAAGACAAAACATCAAATGCGTAGCATCGTCTAAGGACTCCAATCTGCCAGTGTGAGAAGTCTTTAATAACTGATTTATACTTATCTACCTCTTTAGCTCACGGAGTTCCCCAAAGGATTGACCAGAGACAAAAGTATGGAGTGGACTTTCGGTTTCCAGAAACGACATTGTTACTTTTTATTAACACTCACACAGCCTTCAGATTCACTTAACATTCAGATGAATTCATGATACGTGTATTGAACACCTACTATGTGCAAGTCACTGTGGCAGATAGATGGAGACTGGGTAAGTCAGAATTTATAATATGCTTCAAAAATTGTCCGGGAAACAAGAAGCGATCCTGATAATTCTATACATCAAAACGTCTATGGTGCCTCATTGCCCTCAGAATATAGTTTTCACACATTACCTTGTTCAAATGTGTTTTCACTCTGATCCTAACCTGGGTGCTTCTAATGTGGAGTTATATATTTCGTTTTCTTTTCCTTCTTCCCCGTCCCACGGGTCTCAATTGCCCCATATTCATATATATTTTTCTCTAGTCTTGACTTTAAATTTCTATCATCTATCTGTTATTATATATATCTATGATAGTATAAGCTACAGATTATTTTAAAAAGAAATTGTATTTCAGCCGCTTTTTAAATATGTCTGTGAGCAACTTGAAGACAGGAATTTTGTCATTGCATTTTTGTGCCCAGAGCCTGACACATAGTAAATGCTCCAAAAAAAAAAAAAAAAAAAAAAAAAAAAGGCTGAATGAATAAAATAAGTAAAGATAATAGAAATGCTCACATAATTACTCTACAAATCAGTATGTTGTATATGTGCTGTTGAATGGAATGAGCCAAACATTATAGAACATTACAGATTCTGGGACTATTTCTTAAGTTAAGAGCCTCAAGGAAAAGTTAAGAGAAGGGATAAATATTGAGATGGTCTTTGGACCATCAGGACTTTGATAAATGGTGATGGGGAAAAGGCTTCTTGCTTTGATCTTTTCTCACTTTCAGTTTCCTCTCAGTTACAAAATCCTAAGGCAGAGAAGACAAGCTAAGTTCTCTCTTCCTTGCTAGCTCTGAATCAAAGTAGTAGCTTCCAGGAGCATGGTGTGGAGAAGGATGCTGAGGTCCAGTCTGGGCTGGGCAGGATTGTCTTCCTAGGTGCTGAGTAGGAACACAGTGGCTCACATTTATGTCACAGGATGGAACAGCTCTTTTTAAAGAGTAGAAATTGGGGCACCTGGATGGCTCAGTCGCTTAAGCTTCTGACTTCGGCTCAAGTCACGATCTCCCGGTTCACGAGTTTGAGCCCCGCGTTGGGCTCTGTGTCGACAGCTCAGAGCCCGGGGCCTGCTTTGTGGATTCTGCGTCTCCCTCCCTCTCTGCCCTTCCCCCACTCATACTCTGTCTCTTTCTCTCTCAAACATAAATAAGACATGAAAAAAATTAGAAAAAATAAGGAGTAGAAATGGACTTTGAGCTACATTTTGTAATATAAGGGGTCGTGATGGAAGTTCTGAAGGAAAATGCCTGCCCCTTGTGATCTCTTAATTCTGTTCTGACAACTTATTTCTTTATGCTATGGTTTTTCTACTTCTCACCTGAATCCTTATGACCAAGCCACCCCATCCATGATTTCGGGGGCCAGCATAACACATTCAGGCTTCCTAGGTAAAAAATGGAAACCCCCAGGGTGTGCGGCACATGCTTTTGTACCTCGCAGGGTTTTGAATGAAATGATTAGAGGGGCGCCTGGGTGGCTCAGTCAGTTGAGCGTCCGACTTCAGCTCAGGTCATAATCTCGCGGTCTGTGAGTTCGAGCCCCGCGCTGGGCTCTGCGCTGAGCGCTCAGAGCCTGGAGCCTGCTTCCGATTCTGTGTCTCCCTCTCTCTCTGCCCCTCCTCTGCTCATGCTCTGTCTCTGTCTCTCTCTCAAAAATAAATAAAACATAAAAAATTAATTAAAAAAAACTAATATTATGAATGAAATGATTATACATAATCATGGGTGTTTCCAGCCTCCTTGTTGATTCTAAGGTCCTGTGATTGCAAACTGAACGGTGGTGTCTCTTCTAAATGGTTTGACAGAGGTCTGGGGAGAAGAGCGAAACAGTTGGCCAGCAGTGTGGTCCGTGCTGCCTCCTTGGGTGGAAGCCCGCCTTGTCCCTAGCAGCATCAAGACGCGTCGTGCGTCCAGGCTGTCATAATATTTATTCACAACAGCTGGCGTGTGACAGAAAGTGAAGTCTGTGTCTTCATTCAAATTAGATCCGTGGCTTGGTTTATTTGCACTGGTACGGAAAAAGAAAAATCTTTATCCAAAATGACATCTGGGAAGAGATGTCCTTGCCTTTCGAAACACCAATGGCATCATAAATTCATGAGTTTCTAGGGCGGCTGCAGATGTCTGAATGGGAAATAATACCAACAGGAAATTGAAAAGTAAAATGGGTTCCAAGGGCATCGTATGCTGGTTCCTCAGGTGTTTCCTACAAAAATGTAAGCTAACTGCTGCTTTTCTGCCTTTAGTCAAGCAGGGGAACAAGGGTAGGGTGCGGCATAGTGGATCTGATGCTGGAGCCTCACCGGCTTGACCACTGTGGTCATGGCCATCACTGAGACAGTTGGGCTTTGGGAAGTAGCTGGCCAGACAGGGAGGGTAGGAAGAGGACTTGTCTCATCTCCAGTAGAGTTTCCAGGATGCTGTCCATGTCAAAAGTGTGGTCATCTGTAGACTGAGTTCCACTGGGAAGATGGCTGGGGTGTACCTGCGTTGCCCACTTTATTTAGAAAATAGAGTAGGAATATTTAACATTTTTTGTTCCGTGGGCCTCCTTGACAGTCTGAATGAAGCCTACGGACCACTTCTCAGAATATTTTTGAGGGTATAAGAGACAATACGTTGATTACAAAATTTTAACTTTTTTGAGACACCGTTGCCGAAAGCGCAAGAAGGACAAATATCTCATAGAAGAATATTACGTGCTTCTTTACTAATGCATTCGAAGGCAAGATCAAGCAGAGGGTTTAGGAACATTTGTATCTCAACGTAGTGATAAGTACAGATGATATTTTGAGGTATCTGTAACATCTGTAATGTGAACTAAGATGGTGTGATTTTGGGGGGGTTAACGATGTCACAAATTCTTCAATACCTCTATGGCTTTTTGCCTGCAATGATACTGCAGGAAATGTTAGATTCCAGTCAAAAGTTGGTGGAAATAAAGATCTGTTTTTTTTTTCACATTTGAATGCACAGAATTCCCGAATTCTACAGATCTGCAGACCCCAGGTTATGAATTATTGGTCTACAGGCAAATTCGGGAGATCTTTTGAAAGCGGACTTTGTAGAACTTGATAAAGGATTAGAGTCAAGGGTTGAGGAAGAGGATTAAGTCGGGCATAACTTTCAAGTGTCTGACCCCAGCCATAACCCCAGAGTGTCATCCCTTCAGGGAAGAGTAGAAATGGAGAAATCCAAAATGTTCACATTGTTAAAGGAGACAAATAAGGAAAAAAATAGAAGCCTCTGGAGCCTTTCTTCTTTGCAGAAAAGAGGGTGGTCACCAATGCTAACAGTTTCTGAAACACCAGGGAAAATAAGCTTTGAGCAGTGACTGTTGCACGAAGAACAAAGGTCTTCAGGGAATTTGACAACAGCGTGCCATTGGAGTGATGGGGAGGGCTTCGGATCCCAGCGAGCTAAGAAGGGGTAGGAAAATGGAGCAAAGTTTTGAAGACATTGGCTGTGAAGGGAAATAAGGAGAGAAAGGATGAGTGCTGGAAGAGATTTATTCCAAGAAACAGAAACCCTAAATCAAAGTGGCATAAACACAAATGGAATTTATTGTTCCATGTGGCTGAAATTAGGCGGTGACGTCATCGAAAACTGAAGGGGACGTGGTGAGACTGCGTGTTTGGGAGGGGGGTGTGGGGCAGGGGTGGGCTGCTGGAGAGGAGGGAGGAGAGCAGCCAGGGGAAAGAGTCACAGCTGATAGGAGGGCCAGTGAAGGCAGGAGTTGGGGATGTGACTTATGAACTACTGTTTCCTCTCGTGTTAAGGTGCTTTAAGATACTAATCACTGACTAATTTTTGAAGCGATTTTGACTTTGATTCAAATTCGAATCAAATTTGAATCAATGACTAATTGTTTACTTTCAGTAAACCTAAAATATTACCGTGAGTTCATAATATCCTTGTGTATTAACGTCCCTTATTGCTGAATGATGAATTATTACAAACTCAGCAGCCTTGAAACAGCATCCTTTTCTTACCTTCTTATCTTAGTTTCCACGTGTCAGGAGTCCGAGTCAAGGTTTACTGGAACCTCAGCTCAGTGTGCAAACAGGCTGAAATCAGGTGCTGGCCGGAACTGCGTTCTCAACGCGAGCCACACATTTTTCTACTAAGTTCATGACTTGTTGGCAGAATTCAGCTCCTTGCGGTTGTAGGGCTGAGGCCCCGGTTTTTCTGGCTGGCCGTTGGATGGGGACCGATCTCAGGTCATCGCTACGTGGCGGCTTACTTTTCAAGGCCAACGGGACAGCCTGTCTCATTGTGATGTGGACGGAGGCTTACAACTTGCCATCTGATGTCGGTGTCGCCGTCACACCCTCTGGTGGCCAGCATGAGACACGCGAAGCAGAGTCACCTTGCCAACCTGCAGAGTCGAGCGTATAGCTCTGAGGTTTTGTGGTTGTTTCTTACCCAGCAAGAGCTGAATGATACAATGGCTTACTACAACATGCCTTAGGCCGCATTCTTCAGCATCATCAACTAAAATATGTCAGGTTTGAGATTCTTGGGGCAAGGAGGGGAAGTAAAATCTAGATAGAATCCTAAAATTAGAAGGACGCAGCGTTTCTTCTACAGATGAGAAAAATGGGATCCAGAGAGGTTAAATGAAAGATCCCAGCTCGCCCAGCAATTTAGAGAGAAATAAAAAATAAGTTAGACCAGTCTGGGTCTCTACCTATACCTCTATAGACAATAGTGCAGATACTGGGAGGTGCCTTTTACACAGGAAGTAGATTTTTAAGTCTTTTATTCAACTTTTATTCATAACTTTTTAATTAGAACCAGAGATGGGATCACTTTAAAATGGAACATCAATTTTATTAGAGTTGAGTCTGACTTTATAGTATTTTGACTTTCTGAGATAGGAAGTTTGGAAAGAATTAAAAGCAGGAGGAAGAAAATTCGGGTATGCTGGAAAATACATAGAATTATAGAGATCATAATGTGGAAGCTCATACAATTTGCAGATGTGTTTTGCTTGGCAGAGAATTTTTCTAAATTGAATGTGATGCCTTCAAGGAGGGGTGGGTGTTCCCAAGCCCTCCTGATCCCACCACCCTCCATTGTTTTATACCGGGCCCACGTCGCTCATAGATTGCACCTCCCTGGCCTCTGATGGTACCTGAGTTTGTAACCCTGATCCATACTCATCTATTATGATGTTATCTTCGTCTCCCTAGGCCCTCGGTTAATGGCTGACATGTTGCGGCTCTTCGATTCACTATTGCTCGCACACATCCGTTTAAGGACATCTACGCGTGCCAGTGTGGACAGACACTATTCCAGGTGCTTGAACGGAACTGACGGGGGTTCCTTCTTTCATGGAACTTCCTCTCAACATAATAGACAATAAACATAATAAGTAAATGATCTAGAATATTAGAAGGTGATAGATACATAGCAAAAGAAAGAGCATGGGGAGGGGGAAGAATTAATTTTGCAATTTCATATCAAATGGTCTGTGTAGACCTCACGGAGAGAATAATATTTGAATATTTGAGCAAACGCTTGGGGGAGGCAAGGGAGATGGTTTCTGAAGTGAGAACATGAGTCGAGGAATCATTCCTGAGAGATGAAACCTATTTGTCTCTAAAATACTTTTGGGGCGCCTGGGTGGCTCAGTCGGTTAAACGTCCGACTTTGGCTCAGGTCACGATCTCGCGGTCCGTGAGTTCGAGCCCCGCGTCGGGCTCTGGGCTGATGGCTCAGGGCCTGGTGCCTGCTTCCGATTCTGTGTCTCCCTCTCTCTCTGCCCCTCCCCCGTTCATGCTCTGTCTCTCTCTGTCTCAAAAATAAATAAAACGTTCAAAAAAAAATTAAAAATAAAATACTTTCTCCAGATAATGGCTTTTCGGCTACCGGAAGACTAGCATGGGAGTGATACCCATTGCTTACCATTTTAAAGTTCAGTTTCCTCTCCGTTTCTGAGCATTTCTAATGTTTCAGGCACCATCGTAAGCAGCCCACTTGCGGTGGGTTTTCCTAGAGTTTCTGGGTCACCTGGCTGACGCCGGGACTGTGCAATGACGTGTGGACTTACTTTGGTGGGCGGGGGGGGGGGAGTGAGATGAAGGGTTCTCCTTTAAGAGAGAGATCTGTAGGTACTAAGAGGGTCACGGGCACCATTCCATTCAGAAGGCATCAATGGTTCTATTGTGCAAGGGGCACATTTTCCCCTCATGCGTGGCTTCCATGGAACAGAGCTGGAGCCGAGCCACAGACAGAAAACAATTTATGTCAAAGGTGGCAGAATAAAACATCGACAGCCCGTTGAATCACAATTGCAGGCTTTGACTGGTGCAGCCAAGTCTAATTGAAGCCATCGTTTCACTACTGAGAGGAACTTTCTCTGGAGGAGCTGAGGTATGCATTATCAAAACAAACCCGATCCAGAACTCAGAATTTCAGAGCTACAGAATTCGCTCTGTTGGAGAAAAATGTTTCCCTTTCAGACAGCTATACTGTACTAAAAGACCCCTGGGATTACAGCCGATATCTGATCTAGCATTTAATCCTGGAACATAGTATTTGTACCCAGACCCGGTGGCCTAACTCCTGAGATTCAAAGAGGTGGTTACGATGTTTATGCTTCAGAGAAGGAGGCTATGAGAATGGGCACCATTTCAAAAATGTTGATTTTGGAGAAGCGATCCTAAATAAAAGGCTTTTTGTTTCTGTCACTTAAGATGAAATGGCACTATCCAGCCCTCGCTAGCCTTAGGCTGAATGATTGCAAGGACTGTTTTGTGTGCGTTTTCTCTTAGTTGTCAATACCAAAGCAAAACCTAAAGGAAGCCTTGTCACTCCTCAGGAATTCCTGGGATGTGTAACTCACTTTTAACTTTTCCAGGCATGTTAAAGGGCCTTGGGTAATATTTTGGTAATTTCTAACTAACAAATTGCTTTCTTTGAATCTGGTAGTGGGTGGAAAAGGAGAATGGGGAAATTTCAGCTGGATGAGGAGCCATGTTGAGCGTTAAACTTGGTGTCCTGTCTCTTTTGCAAATGAGCCGTGGCCCTCCTCCAGCAGTGTGAGGAAATGTGAGAAAGAAGGACCCATAACCAGCTGAATCCAGGAGGAATGAACTGATAGGTGGAAGCCAATACACGGGTTTGGGTTTCCCCCAAAGCAGATGCTGAGATAAGTGTTCTATTGTGAGTAATTTACTTGGGAAGGGAATAAGGACATGGGTCATGGAAGCGATGGTGGCCAATAAAGGCAAGCTATCACTGTGGGTGGCTAGAGTTTACTTTCTCTGGGAGATTTTGGGAAATAAAATAGCCAACTCGGCATTTTCTCCCAGCACACTAGATACTTGTTAATCCATTTATTCAACAAAGCACAGGGAGGATACATTAGTGGACAAAGCAAAAATGTATGTCCTTAGGCAGCTTTCACTCTAGAAGGAGAGAAAGATAAAAGCAGGATAAATAAGTGAAGTTTAGATCTAACCAATATGGTAGCTTCTAGCTGCCTGTGGCTACTGAGCACTTCAAATGTGGCCACAAATTGAGATATTCTGTGAGTGCACTGGGTTTTGGAGATATACTGTTAAAATTGTGTAAAATATCTTATTAGTATTTGCTTTATTGGTAACATGGTGAAATGCTTATTATGAAGATATATGGGGTTAACTAGAATATGGTACTAACATTAAAATATGTTACTATCGATAATGAATACCTTGCTTATTAATTTTTAAATGTGTCTACTGGAAAGTTTAAACAGACATATGTGTCTCACATCTAAAGAAAGGGATGGAGAAAAGCCATGCAAATATATTCGGGGATACGAAGCCATGGGCAGGTTTTGAGCGAAGGTATGGTATTAATTTGGCTCTCATTTCAACAGGGACATCCTGGCTGCAGTGTTGAGAAGAAATTGTAGTGGGTCGAGAGTCAAAACAAGAAGTCCAAGGATGCTACAATAATCCAGTCAAGAAATCATGGTGGCTTGAACTCGAGTGGTAGCAAAGGAGACCGTGAAAAGTGAACAGATCCGTTGTTGATTTTGAAGGTAGCTTCAGCAGTATTCTTGGTAGAGTAATCAAAACATTTTGGCCAGAACAAGTGGGAGAATGCTGGTGTCATTTTCTGAGATGGTGGAGACCAGGAAAAGAGCAGATTTAGAGTACACATTAGAGGATTGGTTGGAACAGGTGTAGATCGAGATACTTGTCGGTATTAAGTAGAGTTACGGCAAGCAGATAGATAAGTGAATCTGAGATTCAATAAAGAGGTGTAGGCTACAGATATAAATTTGAAAGATTTTGCATAAAGGGTATATTTACTTCCAGGAGGTTGAAAGAGATTGTGAATAGAGAGAAATGAGAAAGATGAAAACCTGAACTCTGGGACATTGAAATATTTACATGTCAGGTGAAAGGGAAGAACCAGGAAAGGAGACTGACGTGTGGTCCAAGAGGTCAGGAGAATCAGGTGAGTGTAAAGGCCTAGAAATCTAGTGAAGGAAGTGTTTGGGGGAGTGAAGGGTTAGCATAGATCATAGAATACTGATGGTCACAGAAGACGAGTTGTGAGAACAACTGCAGAATTTGGTAGCATGGAATTGCTCAATGATCCTGAGAAGAGAGGTTTTGTGGAGTGTAGATGACAGCCAGACCACCAGACTTGATTCAAGTGCGAATGGCAAGAGAGAAATCGGTGGTGGTAAGTGCAATTAACTTTTTTTTTTTTTTTTGCTATAAAATGTATGGAACTGTTAAAACACTATGTTGTATACCGGAAACGAATATAGCTTTGTATGTCAACTAGACTTTAATAATAAAGAAATAATAATAAAAAAAGAAAAGGAAGAACAGAAATTCGGTGGTAGTTGGAAGAGGAAAGTGGGTGTCAGAAGAGCGTTGATATTCTGGGAGAAAATCAGTATGCACGGTGACAATCCAGAAGAGGGAAAAGTTGATGATGTGGGGGAGAGGGAAGAGAAGACTGTTGGACTGATGTCCTTGAGTAGGTGATAAGGCATGGGGTCTGGTGGACAAGCGGAATAGTCTTTACAAGTTGGGACCACAGAGCATTCATACAGGATCACTGCTAGTGACCAAAGGCGGATATGGTGGAAGCCTCAGGAAGTCCCTTTGATTATTTCAAATTTCTCAGCAAGTGGGAAGCAAGCTCACTCTCAAGGGTGATGATGAGGGAAGAAGTGGCCATTCATGTTGAGAGAATGAAGGTATCACAAATGATCCAAAAGGGTGGGAGAGAGAATGGGCTAACGATGTGGAGCGGGATTATGGGGCAGCACTGAGGACCCGTTCAAGGATCTCATTCAAGGTCAATGATTGCGGCAATGACTGAAAATTGTCAACCAAAACCCTTTCTCAGTTTCCTCCACAGTCACGGTTTTACCTGGGTACTTGGCTACCCAGCCAGTTTTACATTCATGCTTCCTTTGTAGTTTCATGTGGCTATTTTAGTAAGTTCCTAGAAACAAACCACAAGAAGAACTACCTGCAGCTGCCAAGTCTGAGCCTGAAGCATCGTCCCTGGACTCTTTCATGTTCTTTTCCCTGTTTTCTGGCTGAACTGTTGACATAGAACCTTCCAAGCTTTGTTTGTCCACACAGACAGCAAGAATACCCCAGTGGGTGTCAGAACAGTATGATGGAAGGTAGCTGTATGCCTGAATGAATATGAGGCAGCGACACTCTGCCAAAATGGATTGTGATGTGTAAGAGAATAAATTTCTCTGATACTTAATCCAACGATTATCACGTGTCTTGGTTTTGGCAGCTGAGCTTGAAGAATGATGCAGTGGCTGCGACTTTAAAGGTGAGCCAGTCAGCTCTTTGATCTAGCTATCTTGAAAGTGGATCCTACGTCCTCCAGTGGAGCCTGTCTAGCTGGTTCCATGTGGAACCGAGACAAATCATTCCTGTCAAGCCATAACCAAAGAGCAGATTCAGGAGTAAAATAAAAGATAATTGTTGTTTTAAGCTACTAAGTCTTGAGGGTGGTTCTACAACAATAGAAAACTGAAAAAGATTTAGCACCCGGAGTGGAATATTTCCATACAAAAACTGACAACATTTGACGTTGGTTTTGAGACTGAGTAGCAAATAGAAGCTGGAGAGGCTCTAAGAAGAATGGTAATGAGAGCCTAAAAGACCTAAAGGAAAATGTTAGTGAAAGTTGGAGAGAAGTAAATCCTTGATAATCAGTGAGTGGTGGAAAGTTTTGCAATCCTGTCATCTGAAGCACTATGGGAAACAGTAAATATACCTAATAAACTCAAATATTTAGAGAAGAAGATCTCCAGGCACAATACTGAAACTTCTCCCTCTTAGTGTCTATGACAAAATGCAAGAATAGAGACGTGAGTTGAAGATCTGAAATGTTAAGTATAACGGAGCCGAGACTTTCTCACCTTCTCCAGACCTCAAACAAATTTCAACACAAGAATGAACCTTAGGCTAAGGGTAAACCCAAAGTGGAATTATAAGGTTTCTTTAACAGACATCATAAAAATCCAACTCCATGCCTTTTAGAATCTTTCTGTGATTCTTAGGGCCTCCAAGGATCTTAAGGGAATGACTCTCTTACAGATTTGCTCCATTAAACAACAGGGCTTTTGAGAATCTTAAGGGCATTGTCCACCAACTTCCTGAAAGAGATGTAGAGAAGGCTTACTCTGAAGAATTGTGTGGTTGTGGCTTTTGTCTTGGGGCAGAGGAAACCCCAATAAGGTTGATAGAAAACCCACAATGTTTTAAAGCGAATTTTCTGAAATAAATACGTCCAGAGTGGATTACAGAAACTCAGACATACAACAAAATAAAAAGAGGGTTTTAAACCACAAAACTTCCATTAATTGGGCTGAGAAAACCACCCAGCTTCAAACATGTGCTACTTTCAGTAGAAAAAGAAAGATGACTCAGGAGGAGGAGCTAAGAACTTTGGAAGATAACCCTAAGGAATAGGATTTAGTACTAATCAAGCAAGTGGCGACATGTGCCGAGCTGGATTTCAGAATTACTGTGGATCAGTGACAGCTACGTACCTTGTGTCTTATCATTTTTGAACAGTAATATCTAAAGTGGTTATCCTATGCCTGTCTCATTATCCCATGCCTATGCTGGGCATGTGTGTAGTGAGATATCTTTTCCCTTGAGGGCATATTTTTTAGCAGTGAACAGAATGATTCTTAAAGGGCTGTACCCGAAGAACTACACTTGAGCAGCCTTATGCACACCCAGATGTGATTTAAGAGACCATATTCTGAACCTCAAGTCTAAGCCTTATGACGTGGGATAAGCTTGAGGTGTTGGAGGGAGGGCATGAATATACTTTGTATGTGGGATGTGAATTGTTGTGCCAAATGAAGGTTGTGACAAGTTGCCTGTTCTAAAGATGGCTGGACAAGTATCTCTCATCCTACACACGCTTACGAAAACTTGTCACTCTTCTGTTGGAGGTGAAGTCTGTCCCTTTTCCTTCAATCTGCACGTGTTTGTGATTTGCTTAACCAATAGAGTATGATGGAAGTCATGTGATAGGACTTTTCAGAACAGGCCGTAAAATAATGCCATATACCTCTCCTTTGTTCTCTCGCAATGCTAGCTTTTGGAACCCAAACACCATACTATAAGGAATACCAAGCAGCCTGTGGGGACCCCCACATTACAAGAACTCACCTGCCATGTGAGTGAGCCATACTGTGGGGAGATCCTTCAGTCCCAAGTTGAGACTCGTTGTCTGATGCTTCATGGGACACAGATGAGACATTTCCACCATGCTTTGCCCAAATCACAGATTCTTGAGTACAGTGATCATTGTTATTTCAAGCCAGTAGGTTTTGAGGTGACTCAGCAATAAATAGCTCAAACTTGATTATATACTTCACTCTAGCTTCCATCGTTACTGTTCAGAAGCCATCCGTCAATCTAAATGATGTTCTTATGCTCAAACTTCAGCTTTGCGCCTCTGTTAAGAGTATATTTTGTCTTTTGTGGTTTTTAGTTGCATGCTATTGTATCTAGGTGTCAATTTATTTTTATTTATCTTGCTGGGGATTCATGTAGATTCCTGAAAATACACTTTGATCTTTCACAATGTCTGGAGAACTTCAGATATTGCCTGTGTTCCATCCTCTGTCCTCTCCTTTGGGAACTCTGAATATTTGGGTGTTAGTGAATATTTTTCAGTTATAAAAATCAAGTAGTAAGAGTTCCAGGAAAGAAGAGAGAATGGAGCACAGGCAATATTTCACATGATAATGGCTGAAATTTTTCCACATACACTCGTGCTAATCTCCATGTCTCCTCAGCTATATCTAATATGCTATTAAACCTGTCTATTGATTTTTGATTTCCAATTATATTTTCCATTTCTATCTAAAAGCTTTATTTGCTTTCTCACAAGTACACATTGTAGTTCTCTTTAGTTTCCTTTGCTTTGCAGACATTTTCAAACTTGGTTTTAATTTTTACTATGAACTGTTGGTTATTGTTCACGGTTCCTTATTCTTCAAGAATTAATTATGGGAACTTTTTAAAGGTCTAGAATGAAAGCAAGTTCTTCCAGATAGGCTTTGCCAGGTCCCTGGGAGCCATCCCAATCTGGACAGTCTTTAAACTAAATACAACTGCTTGAATTTGCTTTTGTGAGTTTGGGCTGAAAATCTGCAAAAGTCAGCTTGTCATTACCATTTCTTTTCTTTTCTTGTTTTTTCTTTTCTTTTCCTCTGCTTTGCTTATTGCCAAAGCAACAAAGCAACTTTCCCTGCAGCCTTCAGTGGGGGAGGTGATAAATTTTCTTCGAGTTAATCCTTAAACCAAAAGTGGAACCCGTTGGGGTCCCAACTTTATGAGGGGAAGGTTTGTTATTAGACCACCCACTTTGTCTCTAGGCCACATGCCTGAACGAGAACTTAAAAATCACCTCTCAAGTTCCGACTTTGGCAAATGCCCTCAGGCCAGAGGGGCTAAAGCACAGCCCTGCTGTTACAGCTTCCAGCTTTCACTTAGATTTTGGCCTCAGACTTTCTCACTATCTCGCGGCTCATCAATATTTGTTTTGTGTGTGACTGTTAGTTTCACCAGCATTCAAAGTTATTTTTCACGGGAAAACTCAGTCCAATACTCAGCCTACCATATTACCAGGAATTCTCCTTGCCCTGTGCGGCATGGTCAGTCCTTCTAAGCACTTTCAGGCACCATGTAGATCCCTTGGGCCTTGTTTCATGTGGATTTTACAAACATGAGTTTGAGCCAAAGGCCAGATATGGAATATGGACTAAAGACTGCCTCATCTCGTTAGAGAGAACAGATGGGAACTGCTTCTATCACCATCTCACCACAGAGGGAATGGAATTAGAAAAAATAATATTGGAAATTGAGGGAGTTTCTAACAGAGCAACCAACATTATGATGACTTTTTGCACACATCGTATGTTTAATGAGAAAGTAGAATTTAAATGCCTTATGAATGGTCTTCAGCTTTTTATTAAGGATGGGAAAAATAGGTCCCCAACTGTGACCATTTGTTCATTTGCTGGCGCAAGGTTTCTAAATGCTATCTGGGGCAACTGTTTGCTTGTGGTAGAGTGGCTCATTAAAAGTACAAATGGCTGACTAGATGCATGTTATCTGTTAAATTTAAACCCCCTAAGAAAGGGCCCTCGGATAAGAAAATTAAATGATAACTTAAACTAGTGTAAAGAAAATGAGATTTGCCTTAGGACATAAATGCTCAAAGAGTACTCGAAGAAATATGCAGGTATAATTTTTCATCTTAGTTTTTTTTTCATCTTTCTGCCAGTTGTGCCTCTCATTCTGGAGTCAGCATTCATGATTTTGAGGAGTGCTTATGTGTATTTTGCAGTCCTGTGAAACGCACATTTCCCAAGGGTATAATTTCACAAGAAACAATACTACCCGCAAAATTGGGATTTGCTAATAGATAAAAGGAATCCTATAATGACATTTGCAAAGAACCATCAATTACCATGAACATAATTGTAGATGCCTTGGACTGGGGACACGGGGGACTCAGACCAGCTTTGCACCACGTAGCCTTTTCTTTTCCAAGTGCCTGCCACATCCCCACATCCCTTCTGAGTAAAGAAGCTGCTTTGTACCTAGATTTCCATGCTTCAGGTCATAAAACCCTGTAGATCTGGCAACTACTGATGGGACCAGGATCATGTCTGGGCATGAGAAAGGTGAGTGGTTGAGAATGTGGCTCTTCAGGAGAGCTCGACCTAGCAGGGCCATTCTACTTCTGTTGGTGGTCACGTTAACAAGCCAACGGTAGCTCTTCTGAGAAGTTTGAAAGTAAGATGAGGAAGACCGGAATAGATAGTGGAATGAAACAGAGTTCCAGAGATGCAGAGAAAGTAGGATATAAGCAGAAAGCAGCGTGGGGGTAGAAGCTGTGAATGGGCGGAGACCATAAAGAAGAGCAGCCAATGGAGAGGACGGTGGGCATGACTGGAGCTAACAGAGAAAGGGCATGGCTGAGAAGAAAGGGGTTGGGTGATGGTGCCCCAGTGGGGACGCCATCTTGCTTTGGTTTCACGGGCACATTCAGGCCTCCTTGCCGGCTCTGTGCTTAACTGCATCTGATGTGTAGTACAAATGAACCCTCGTTACTTTAGGAGACTGTGTTTCTGTTTCTTAGTGACTGAAAGATAGTAATCAAACCAGCTCTGATGGAAAACAGACAATGACCCAAGTGGTATTTTAAAAAATGTGTCATGAGCACGTTAGTCAAAGTGGCACAGTAGATGTGTGTATACCTTGAGGCTCTTTCTCCTTCTTCACACAAAAGTGACTCTTTATACATTTTTGTGTGTATCAACGAGAGTTACACATTGAAAAAGGAAACAACATCAAAGTCATAGCCACAGTCAAAAATCAAGTTGTCCATCTCCAGAACCGAAGCTGAGCTGAACTCGGATGACACCGCCGTGTTCATGGAGCTAAAACATGATGGGGCTGTTGACTCCAAGTGAGGAAGTGGGCAGAGGTGCCTGGGTGTCCTCTTGCGTGTGTTAGTGGAAAATAAACATGCGCTATTGAGGTGGGAGTGTGGGGGGACTGGGACCAATTTCCTGCTTTAAAGCCAGGGGAAGGAAGGTGAGGGAGCCATGACTGGTTTCTGCCTGTGGCCCACATCTTAGGGAATGAGGGAGAGGCAGACTTTGCTTCACCAGCGGGAAATGGGCCAAGCCATTGCTGGCTGAGGGACAGGGACAATATATCCTTAAAGTTACTTTGGGGCAGAACCTTGAGCAGATGGGAAGAGGCAAAACTGCTTTTGGGAAAGGGTGAGCACAGAGCTGGAGAGAAAACCAAAGAAGCAAACAAACTCTTAGTCAAACAGAGGAAGCAATTCTGACTGAAGGCTCCAACATCAACTCACCTGAGAAGCTGCTGGTCTGTGAACCTGCCCAGGTTTTAGACCTGCCAGTCCCCATAATCTTCTGAGTCAGTTCTTTAAAATAAATCCAGGCAGATTTATTAAATTACATAAAAAATTATTACACATATTATTACATAGTATATGTTAAATATAGCATATAATTATTTATTATTGTATAAATATATTGTAATGGTGATTGGAGAATCATTATTTGAAGATAAAAGGTCAGAGAAGCTTCCAGAAATTAGGAACCTAGATGGGCCTAAGATACAACGTGTAAACTGAGTGCTGAGCAGGATGAATAAACAATCAGTCCACACCAGACACATCAAAATGATACTGCAAACACTGGGGAGAAAATCTTCAGGGCAACCAGAGAAAACAAGCAATCTGCAGATCTCACTGGACAGGAAGTGCCGACGACCCGCAAATGGGCGACAGATTGACGACAGATTTCTCCACAGTAAAAATGGATGATAAAAGATAGTGGAATGTTATGCTCCGAATGTTGAGGGAAAATATGTTTTGACCCGGGAGATCACATTCCTTTAAAATGTGACAGTTTATGCCCAAGGGTTAGATGAAGACATTCCCGAGCATCTGGAGTGTGACCACCATCTCTCTCCATCGAAAGAACTAATCAAGGGCATCAGGTAACTCAGAGAAAAGAAGTGGGCTGCAAAGCAAAACAAAAACCCGTGAGCACAAAATTTTAGGAACATTACATTATATTTCAACGGTGAAAACAGCCACTTGTTATGTTTAAAAAGGAATAGTAACGAATAAAATATAAGATGGCAGGCATATATTGGGTATATGAATTGGGTTCTATTGAACCAATAGATTTGGGTTCTATTGTCTTGAATTGGGTTCTATTGTCTTGATAGGAGGTGGAATGGAGGCACAATTAACCTGAACGACACTGACCTACACTGAAATCCCATGTGTTGCCACATATAAATGCTCACTTGCCGCTGTGTTAGACAACACAAGGAGACGGACGGTTGTTTACACCTGCACCGACAATCACACAAAAGGTATTGCTACAAACGCAGAGTGATGTTGATGTGTTGTTCTGGAGACTCAAACATCATTAGCAGTGTTGCCTTCAGTGACGTGAGTTCCAAAAGATCACGTAGCTCTTGGTGAAGGGCCAAGCCAAAGTACAACTGTCCCTGGGTTTTCATAGTCTGTGCATTTCTGAGAAGTTCAGTCTAAATTAAAACTGTACAATAATGCTTTGTATATACGGCCAATGCTCATGATTCATGGATGGCCTATATGTGACTTTGCTACTTGTTAAAATTTATTTGTGGCCCCCATATTGGTATCTGTGGTGCTTTTGCACACATTCCGGAGCGTGAGCAGAGCAGTGAAAACTTTGAGTCCCTGATGTGCACGTTCCCAGCTGAGGTGAGACAGCAAGGCTCTGTTTGCTTTTCTTTCTTTTTTTTTAAAGTTTATTTATTTATCTTGAGAGAGAGCACATGTGGGAGGAGTAGAGAGAGGAGACAGAGAGAGAGAGAGAGAGAGAGAGGATACCAAGCAGGCTCTGCATTGTCAATGCAGAGTCCAAGGTGGGGCTCAAACTCGCTAACAGTAAGATCATGACCTGAGCCAAAATTAACAAGTCAGATGCTTAACCGACTGAGCCACCCAGGTGCCCCGAGGCTCTGCCTTCTTGCCTCAGCTCTTATACCTTAAACAAGTGTCCTTTTTAGGTCTATTTAGTGCTTTGTTGTGGTGATTTTGCTGTGTTGTGCCTGACAGAGAAAATACGCGTGTTAGGTAAGATTCATTCAGGCATGAGCGATAGTGCCGTTGGCAGCGAGTTTGATGTTAACAAGTCAGCAATAAATATTAAATCAGGTGTCTTTAAACAGACATAAAACAAGGGTATGTGTTGATAGGTTGATGAAAATGTTAAGACCAGAGGCTCACAGGGACCTGACTGCATTTTTCCCAGGAGCAATGGTTTGGTTTCACTAACTCAGGGTTCTTGGTGGCTGTACAGAGCATAACTGTAGAACAGAACAGAACATGGAGAGAATCCACGGTACAGGTAAAACAGAGATGTCATCAGAATAAAGAGGAATTCTGCCACAGTAAAGGTCTGGTAGGACTTCTAAAAATCGTGCACAATTTGGGACTGTTCTTGCTGTGCAGAACTGTCCCATGAACGGCGGGCCCTCTAGCGCCCTTGGCCGCACCCACTAAATGCCGGTAGCGTCTCCTCCCCCAAAGATGACTACAACTAGGGGCGCTTGGGTGGCTCAGTCGGTTGAGCCCCCAGCTCTTGGTTTCGGCTCAGATTATGATCGCAAGATTTGTGAGTTTGAGCCCAGTGTCAGGCTCCACACTGACAGTGTAGAGCCTGCTTGGAATTCTTTCTCTCTCCCTCTCTCTCTGCTCCTCTCCTTCTCTGTTTCTCGTAAAATAAATAAATAAACCTAGGGGCACCTGGGTGGCTCAGTCAGGTGTCTGACTTCAGCTCAGGCGATGATCTTGTGGTTTGTGGGTTCGAGCCCTGTGTAGGGCTCTGTGCTGACAGCTGGGAGCCTAGAACCTGCTTCGGATTCTGTGTCTTCCTTTCTCTCTGCCCCTCCCCCACTCATGCTCTGTCTCTGTGTCTCTCTCAGAAATAAACATTAAAAAATTAAAAAAAAAAGATTCTTTAAAGGGGCACTTGGGTGGCTCATTCAGTTAAGCCCCTGACTTCAGCTCAGGTCATGAGCTCATGGTCAGTGAGTTCGAGCCCCCATCGGGCTCTGTGCTGACAGGTCAGAGCTTGAAGACTGCTTTGGATTCTGTGTCTCCCTCTCTCTCTGCTCCTCCCCAACTCATGCGCTGTCTTTGTCTCTCAAAAATGAGTAAACATTAAAAAAATAAATAAATAAATAAATAAGCCTGGAAAAAAAAAAAAAAAAAAAGGCTACCTCCAATACCCAAAATGTTGCCTGGTGGAGAATCACTTCTGTAGAGAAATGCTTTGGGAAAGGATGGTCTTCGAGTTCCAGAGAGTCTGTGGCACGCACCGAATCCCGATTTCTACTCTGCTCTGATACCAAAGTCTCTAATACCTGGTGTGTAAGTACCTTTTCTCCAGGAAAATCAAATTTCCTATAAAGGTATTCTTCAGGTCAGCTCCCTTCGGGGGGTTTCTCTAACTTAGATTCCAGTCTGTATTCAAAGCAGTCACTCTGGACTCTGGTTGGTGCTGGGAAGTGGGATATCCCCTAAAGACTCTGGTCTTGGGAGGAGAAGAGCTTATAGAATCCTCAAGTCAAAAAGTGATCCTCAGTCATGGTTAGCACTACATGGATGTTCAGGAGGTCTCCAAAGTCAAAGCCTATCAAGCTTATTGGCTGGGGTGTTTGCTTTCATTTTTCATTTTCTCCAACCTCAGCTTTAGTCCACTTTGGTCCTTCAAGTGGAGGAGGTCTGGGAGCGCATACAGTGAGCCCCGCCAGGCCTTGTACGTATTCCCGGGAGCAGGCTGCCCTGTTCACCTGGAAGATGGTCCTCTCCAGGCTGGAGGTTTGGGAGGTTCATGAAGAACATACCTGTATGAAGGACTCACAGTGCTACTGGGTTAGACGTCGGGGACACGATGACATGGAATCACCTCCTCCTTGAGACACTTGTGGTTCTTTAGGGAAGACAGGCCAAAGAGCAGAGCACTTCACACAGTGAGATAAGCATGGTGGGCAGCCCCAAGGAGAGGTCCATACTCATCCTGGGGAGGGAGGGAGAACCCTGTAATGCTTTCTGGAAGAGGAGCCCCACGTGAGCTGATTCCCCAAGGAAGCGTAAGAGTTTCCCAGGCTACCTTGTGACAGCTCACTCAGGGTCAAGGGTCATTTGTAAGTCACGTAAAACTCTTCCCAAACACTCTTCAGCCAGACTTATTCCATCCGCAGAGTCAACAACTGTATCGTAACCGTGAATTGCGTCGTTGGAAGAGTTGAACGCCTGCTTGCAACCCTTTAAGTTCATACTGAAAACTCCCACATGGCTCAGCACATTTGCTGGATTTATTCAACATCTTTATTTTAGGGAGGTCTAAGCGTATAGACCGTCTTATTTATTCTTATATCAAATATCACCGAATCGTTAGATTTGGTGTGCAGTGACATTCTCCAGGCAACCTTTCCAAAGCGAAGACTGAACATAATGGATGTGACATTTCTTCCAGGAAATCCCCTCTGCAAAGCCCAGTCTGGAATGTTTAGAGGGCTGGGCAGTTTGGGAGTCTATCAAACCTGCCTACTTCTTGCGATTGGAGCTCTGATCAGTTCAACTGGACAAAGTGTTAGGAGATATGGGTTCCTTCTGCAGGCCAATTCAAAGCGGGGTGGAAGGAAGGGAGACAGAGACAGAAAGAGAGAGAGAAAGTGGTTGAACATCCAGAGAGGCCCGATCCCCATCACTGATGAAAAGTCATGCAAGGAATCAGACAGATGATCCCTTTCTAAAGAGTCTCTGTGGTGTGGTAGGAAAGCTGAGAATAAAATCAGAATTCAAATGTCATTTCCATCACAAACTAACTGCGCAATCGTGGGCAATTAAGCTGAGATTCAGTCTAATGACCTGAAAAAAAAGTGGCTTGATAGGAGCACCTAATCCATAGAATTGTTGCAAGGCTTAGATGACATAAAAGATGTGGTATATTTGGAAGAGTTGTCACTTAATAAATAAGCTATATTAATAAGAATGGTTACTATTACTTATTATATAATTCTATTGTAATTATTAGTAGTGGCAGTAAAATTCTAACTTTATGGGAAGAAACACAGAAGAAAAAGAGAATGCAGTTACATCTCGGATCAGACATCTATTGCCAATTTAAAATCTGTTGGGGTTACTTGATGAGACAGAAATGTGTTTCCGAGGGCTGCTTTAACACATTACCACAAGCTGGGTGGCTTAAAACAACAGAAATTTGTTCTGCAGATCTGGAGGCCAGAAGTCAGAAATCAAGGCGTTGACCGGGCTGTGTTCCCTCCTAAGGTTCTTGGGGGAGATTCTGTTCTTTGCCTCGTGCAGCTTCTCATGGCTTTAGGCATTCCTTGGCTTGTGGCTCATCATTCCAATCCTTGTCCCCATGGCTACCTCCCTCCTCCCCCTCTCTGTCTATTCCTCTGTATGTCTTTTATGAGGACGCTTGTCTTTGGATTTAGGGCCAACCTGATAATCCAGGATGGTCTCCTCTTCTCAAAATGATTGACCTGGTTACATCTACAAAGACTCTTTTTCCAAATAAAGTAACATTCACAGGCTTCTGAGATTAGGACACAGATGTAGCTTTTGGGGGGACTACCGCACACATACATTTGTATATGTCTTATTCACATAAAATGTGGGGCGTAAGCAACCTTTGTGTTTCGGACAATGGATGTAGACAATGAGAAACTTATAGGAAGTGAGAGTTACGTTGGTCAGTCCCAGGTAGCGAGCGACATATACTGTTTTTTAGTTACAAAGACAATGAGACAAGGTAGCTGGGCACGTGGAGGACGTGCTGAGAGTGACATCAAGACTCGCAATCTACTTCAGTGTCTGTCACTTACTGGTCGTGTGACTGCACCTGCTTACCTTTCCTTGGTGTAGGTTGTCTTTAAAATGAGACAATTTGCTCTTGAGACCGGGATGTTATAGATATTAAAATAGATCCTCTCCATGAAAGTACTTTAATAATCCTGAGAATAACCCACATTACACTCCTCCTCCCTCCCCTTATGGGTCACATCCTCTGAGAGGTTTTCCTGCCTCCCCCTTCAGTCCTGGCTCTGCCTCTCACAAGGCACTTGCTGAGCACACAGTGTGAACACATAGACGTATCGCCACGCCATCGATCTACTGGGGGAATCCGCCACTAAGCTCTATGCAACCTGAGGTAGAGAACATGTTTACCCAGGACCCAGCACAGCTCCTGGTACCTGCTAACCACTCAGTAATTGCAGCGTTAGAAAGAATAAATGCTTCTCAAATGTATGCACCTTAGCGATGTTGGTTTCTTGAGTAACGAAACGGACACACTAAGAAACTTGTTGCTTCAGGAAGATAGACTTGGAGTGGTGAAGAAATGAAGGACTAAAGGAAAGAATAACTAACTTGATGAAGTTAACCATTAAATTAATGGTAATACATGAAAAAAATACAATCATTTGCTGAAAGTGCAGTTTATGAATAATTCATTTTTTTAAATTATTTTTTTAATGTTTGTTTATTTTTGAGAGAGTGAGAGAGACAGAGTGCAAGAGGGTAGACACAGTGAGAGAGTAGAGAGAGAGAGGAAGATACAGAATCTAAAGCAGGCTCCAGGCTCTGAGCTGTCAGCACAGAGCCTGACATGGGTCTCAAACTCATGAGCTAAGAGACCATGACCTGAGCCGAAGTTGAACGCTTAACCGAATAAGCCACCCAGGCACCCCAGTGAATAATTTAATATGTAGGCAAGTTATCTATTTTTTCTAATAATTAATGATTCATAAGGCACAATATTAACATAATGCTAAATGTCAAGTGACATTTCTTTTTTTTTTTTACTTGGTGTCATTTTTCAAAAGTTTAGTTATTTATTTCGCAAGAGAGAGAGAGAGAGAAAGCACGAGGGGGGGGGGAAAGGGGCAGAGAGAGAGGGACAGAAAATCCCAAGCAGATTTTGCACTGTCAGCATGGAGCCTGACGCAGGGCTCGATCCCACAAACCATGAGATCATGACCTGAGCTGAAGTCAAGAGTTGGACGCTTAACAGATTGAGCCACGCCGGTGCCCCTCAGATGACATTTCTAACTCACCTCCTATTTTCCCAAAGATATCTCACACACTTTTCCCCTACCTATCTTTGTCAAGTGATACCACCACTTAATATCTGAAATAAATTGACTTACTGCTTATTGCTGACGATAGGAATGAGAATTATGCTGGTCAGGGACAGTCCACCATCAGGGATTGGTGAGTTCCAGAGGCGCCCATGGGTTCATGTCATCTGCAGAAGTGTGGTTACTCAGGTGACACTGTAGAGTACGGTTACTAGAATGAACCCATCCCTGATTGGCTAAACTTTTTCAGAAGTTGAGGGGCTGATGGTGATTGCTTGATTGGCAACAATGTGTGTATGAAGGTAAGTTGTTGGTGCATTGAGCAAGTCTGAAAATCATTCTGATGGCCGCTTCCTAGCATGACAACAGAAAAGTTAGTCTTTCTTTAAGCTAGGGAGCTTCAAAAAATTCTCATTTTCTGCTTGTGCAAGTTAATTTATTTATATATTCAACAAATATTTTATGGAATAAATTGCCTGTTATGTTTTAAGCAACTGAAAGTGGATAGAGCGGTATGTCTGAATTTATAGTCAAGTGAAGGAAACAAATAGACAGGTAAATAGAGAATATGTTGTGATGATAAGAGCTAAGAAGACTGATCAGGCAGGTGATGAGGAGGTCACACACCAAGAATGAAGAAGGGGTTGTTAGTTTTTATAGATGGGCAAGGAGGGCCTCACTGATCCAGGACATTTGAGTAGAGACCTGAAGGAAGGGAGTGTGAGCCCCACAGGTACTTGGGAGAGGAGCATTCTAGACATAAACCTGCAAGTGCAAAAGCCCCTACCTTGGCTGGATGAGTGTCTGACATTTCTGAGAAACAGCAAGGATTCGGGACCACTGGATGCAATGAGCATGGAGAGGAGGGGCCGTGGTGGATCTAGGAATGTGGGGGAGGGGAAGATCATGTGGGACCTTGGCAGTCCTTGCAGCTCAATGTGAGGATTTCAGTTTTTACTCTCAAAGAGATGGTGACACTGTAAGAAGGTTCTGGGCAAAGAAAGGATGGGTCTGACTTAGGTTTTTCAGAGTCAATCTGACCGATGGCTCGAGGATACTGTGAAGGTTGGTGTTATAGGCTGAATTGTATTCCCCCCAAAATATATTGAAGACCTAACCCTCAGTATCTGTGACTGTGACCTGTTTGGAAGTAGGGTCTTCGTAGATGATGTCTGCATCAAGTTCAGATGATGTCATTAGATTAGGTCCTACTCCAATATGACTGGTGTTTTATAACAAGAGGGTAATGTGGGCACAGACACAGGGAGAACTATATGCAAGGACAGAGGCAGAGACTATAGTGATGCATTTGCAAGCCAAGGAAAACCAAGGTCTGCAGGCAACCACCCTTTGCCAGGAAGGGGCAAAGAAGGATTCCATTCAAAGTCTCAGAGAGATCACGTCCCTGCCGACACCTTGATTTTGGACTGCTGGCCTCCAGAACAATGTAAAGCAACACATTTCTGTCGTTTCAGGTGCCTCAGTTGTGGTACCTTGTCATGGCACGGGTACCAAGTATAGCTGGCGAGGGCAAAAGAGGGCAGGAATGACCAGCCTCAAGCAACATGCCTCATGGGAGATGTTGGTGGCCCAAACCAGTGTGCTAGAAACAGAGTTGGTGAGAAGTGATCAGACTGTGTATGTGTTTTGGAGGAAGAGCCGACAGGATTGCTGATGGCTGAATGTGAAGTGTCAGAGATAGGAGTCAAGGATGCCTCTGGGTTTGGGGTCTGAGAACCTGGTTATATTCTAAAATAAACAATATTGCAGGAAGTGGAGAAGACTTCACTCTGGAATTTGGTTTTTGAGTCCTAGACGTCTAGTAGACATCAAAATGGAGATGTCAAACGAAATCAGATGTATGTGTTTGGAGAACAGGGAAAACTCTAGACAGGAGGATAAAGTTTTGAGTTGTTAGCATATGGAAAGCACGAACTTAGTAAGATCTCTCAGGTGCAAATATATAAGAAAACAGAAGTGAGCCCACAACCGTCTTGTGAAGTAGACAAGATAAATATCACGTATTGTGAACAAGCCAATGGAGACACAAAAAAGTAAGGAACTTGCCCAAAGAGAAGTAATTAGAATGCCAGAATTTCAAATTAGTTTTGCCCACTTCCAAATTCTTTCTTGTTTCTAATAGATTCAGGGACTCCTGTGTAAAATTTTCTGTAATAGGAAGAGTTTGATCAATGAAAACAGCATAACGTATAGAGTTGTTGAATCACCATGTGGTATACCCGAAACTAATGTAATGTTGTGTGTCAACTAAACTTCGACAAAAAAGACAACCTCGTTCTCACCTGTTCTCTTTCTTACTGTATCCCTTTGAAAGATGGAGTAACTAAAAATAAATTTAATTTCAATTATTTTATACATGACTTTTCCTTTCATTTTCCAGAGTAGCCTATATTGTCACCTGAACCACACATTGAACATCAGACATAAGCTTGAACTTGAGATAACTCCAGTAAACTTTAGTTATAGGTCTAATTCTGGACTTCGTTAAAATAAAGGTATACTTCGAAAGCCTTATCGAGTGGCATCTTATGGATGTTCTTCCTATTTCCATTTTAGGAATGGATAACTTATGGTTGGCCTACTTTGCATTATCACATGCAATTGCTATGCGTATATTTTTGGTTACGTGCTCAATGATGTTTTGTTAGACCAGGTACATTTCACATTCCTGCTTGAGACAGTAATTGTGTAGCTTTTATTTTATTTTATTTTTGTTTATTTATTTTGAGAGACAGAGAGAGAGAGGGAGAGACAGCATGAGTGGGGGAGGGGCAGGCTCCGTGCTGCCAACGCAGAGCCAGACGTGAGGCCTGAACTCGTGAAACCATGAGATCGTGACCTGAGCCGAAATCAAGAGCGCCAGGTGCTTAACTGACTCGGCCAGCCAGCCTCCCCCGTTGTGCAGCTTTTAAAGTTGTGCCCTACCACAGCGCAATGGAAAAAAAAAATCTTTTTTTCAAAAATGGGAAGAGTGGACGGTAAAAGCACCACTCTGTGAATGCGAGAATGGAAATCGATTTTATAAATCACGAATTTTAACCTCTTTTCTCTAGAGCCAACTAGAGCTTCACTTTAGAGAAAGCAAAGACCAAGAGAAGTTTGGATGATCTTACCCAAGGCACCAGCTGGCTGCGTGGCCGGCTGGGACTGGGAGTCCCAGTACGGAGCCTTACTCCCCAAATGAAAGAATGGCGTACAGGGAAAAGGAGAATAAACCAATGGCCATAACTGACAGCCTCGAACATTTCATGGTTGTTTAGATGCAAAGGAGCACACCCAATCAGGAAAGAAAGGAAGAAAGCAAATTTCTGGCAGTATGTGGCAGTAAAAATGCTGCAGGGAGCAGGACGGCCAGAGGATGAGAAGCTAACTTTGTCTTCACTTAGCGCACGACTTCAACTCCCCATGCCTCAGTTTCCTCTTCTTTAAGATAGGGATAAAAACAATGGGGTTGTTTTGAGGATTGCGTAATGAAACACTTTACGTGTTTACATGTTACACACATAAAGTGTTTATAGAGTAGTACTTGGCACACAGTAGGAGCTTACTAATATTAGTTAACATTAGTTGTAGTTTTTTGCTGTTTATTTTTAAGAGAGAAAGAGCAAGCCGGGGAGGGGTTAGAGAGAGAGGGAGACAGAGAATCCTAAGCAGGCTCTGAGCTGTGGGCGCAGAGCCCTACAGGGGGCTCGAACTCATGAAATGCGAGATCATGACCTCAGCCGAAATCAAGAGTCGGTCGCCTTAACCGACTGAGCCACCGAGGCGCCACATGTATTTTTTAAATAACAAAGTCAGAGAAACCAGACTGAAGCCCTCAGTCTTCCACTAGCCCTATAAACTCACAAGTCACTGAACTTCTCCCCACCTCAATCTCCTACTGCAGAATGAGATCATAATACTTTGTCCGCTGACCTTACAACAATGATGTGCACAAGAACCGAATGAAAACTGTAAGTGGCAGGGTCTCGAAAATGAGAATTGTTTGTTACAAATTCTTATTTCCATGTCTCTCGTCTGTATGACTGTTTTCTCGAATGCCCTATCTGAATACACCTTTAATCTCAACGCTAGCGTATTACTATGTCAATGGAAAGAAGAGAGAGCAGTTTGTTTTGATATGGGAGGAAAAAAAAAAAGATGTTATTAAAGACCAAATACCCGAGGTCTAAAGAATGTGACCTAATACATTATTTTGTATCACATGAGACCTTCCTAAGATAATTGGCAAAAAATATCCATTAATGTCGTTTTCCTGGCATTCTGACAGGTTTAACCAGCTTGCTTGTTTTAAGCAGTCGGATGGATTTTTAAAAATGAGAAAATTAAACGTTCTGAAAGAATCTAATAATGGTGAAACTTTTCCCAATGGCTACATTTTAAAATACAAAAACGAGACGGCTTGTTAATTAGTGGATAATTGGGAATTAGAGGCCATGACACTTATTTTTAGTTCCATTAGAATTTTCTCCAGGCACTGTCTCCATTTATGCCTCATTTATTCTGTCTTTCAGGATACTGTTGGTTTTCAGCTCTTCTACCCACAACATAGAACTATGAGGCTCGCTTTCTAATAGTCCCCCTTAAATTAGTAACAGAATATTCACTGTTTTGAGATTATTCCCCTCATGAAAATACTGTTTTACTTGAACAAAGGAAACATTAAAAATTACAAAATACTATAGAATGATATGCTTTTGAATATTTATAGTCTTAGTTGTCAGGGATATGTTCATTCTATTTTTATATGTGATCTTCACAATGTAAAAAAAATTATCATTTTATTTTTTATTTAAAAAAATTTTTTAACGTTTATTTATTTTTGAGACAGAGAGAGACAAAGCATGAACGGGGGAGGGTCAGAGAGAGAGGGAGACACAGAATCTGAAACTGAGCTGTCAGCACAGAACCCGATGCGGGGCTCGAACTCACGGACCGCGAGATCATGACCTGGGCCGAAGTCGGCCGCTTAACTGACTGAGACACCCAGGCGCCCCCCAAAATTATCATTTTATAAGTCAGTTACTGGTGCCTAACCAAAAATGTCGCTTGCAATTTTGAACTAAGAGGTCTAAATATCAGGTTTTTTTCTATCACGTCAAACCTCAGACACGTCACATTGCTGCATCCGTTTTCAATGAAATATCTTCTAAAAGGACACATGAAATGAATGACAGTGATGCAGGCTGCTGAGTAGGTTGCTCCCAAGGGCGAACTGTGATCTAAGTAAGTTGCCTTGGCATCTGCCTATTTCTGTTTCCGGGCTCTTCCCCGTTTTCTTGGTTTCTTCTTCAAGTCTCCTTTGCCAAGTGGAAATTTCCTCTTAGCTTTATCAAAGCATGGAGTAAGGCAGGGATTTGTTTTCATACCATTTTTCTCCATGTGAATTGAAGCCTGTGAACTACTTCCTCCGCGGTGATTTGCATTTTAGGTCTTATCGATAAACATTGAAGAAAAGGATTTCTTTCTGGAAACCTGCATTACATCTTTAACGGGGGAAGGGAGCATATTTTAAAGCAGAAGAGCATCTCTTTTGGTCCTTTGATGACCGTACATTCAAGGCTTAAGGTGGGTCAGGTTGGCCAGAACAGGAACAAATACTCCCCTTCAAAACTGCCTGCAGGATAAAGACAGGAGATATGTGAAGAATTTTGCCTTTGAGAACCAGACACATATTTGAGGAGTCTAAAAACCTTGGCGAAATCAGCATATTTAGTTCCGGCTGCAACTCTCAACCTTGCTCAGGTCTTGTTCTCTTTTGAATTTTATCGTATTTTTGACAGAAAAAAACTAAGCTCTGCATTCTCCTTAGTGGCTTATTTTGAAATGAAATGAAATGAAATGAAATGGCCATTATATTTTACTTATAGGCTCATTTCCCGCCCCCTCCCCGACCAAAAATCGCGAGATTTAGATAATATTTAAATGAGAAAATTTAAGACCAAGAATGACCCTGTAAACATAGACCATTCGTTTCTGAGGCACAGGCATTACTTCATTAATGAAACTTTTTCTAAGGGTCAAATATGTTTCAATGGACAGGAAAAACATTCTACATAGAAAATGATTATTGTAAATCAAATATGAAATCTGAGCTACTTGCAAACTAGAATGCTCTGGATCTGACTTACGTCTAGTTTAACTCTGCCCCCTTGTGTATACATATTGCATTGAAACGAGGCCAATAAGCTTCATAGGGAAAAAGGCAGAACATATCACACACCGCATGAAAAGCATATTCAGGAATAGAACACCTCTCTAAAGTCCTTAGGTATCCACTTTATACCTGCAGTAAAAATGATATCCTGAGGACCAACTTGTGCCACAGACCAAATGATAAAAAACAAAAAAAAAAAAAATTGACATGTGAATCTACACTCAGGGCACTCCTAGCATGACTCCCTGCTTTACCTCTGATACATTTCCAATTAAGACTGTCCTGGCTAAAAGGGAAAATATTTTTGACTTAAAATTCCAACTTATCAAAAGATTATTGGTTTTCTTCTAACATCTTTGCTACAGTTACTTTATTTTTTGACCTCTGCCTCACTGCAGTTACTTTAAATAGCAAACAATTCAAATTCTTTTCACATCAATTGACTTCCTACAGGAAAAATTTTAACGGGTTTGTGATAAATGTAAAAATAAAATATACAACAATAATAGCACCAAGATGGAAGAGGGTGTAAGGGGAACTATACTGTTGTGAGATTCTTAAATTATATGGTAAGTCGGATAATATTAATTCAAGGTTGACTGGTAAGTTAAAAATGCATAATATGATCCCTGGAGCAATCACCAGAAATCACTTCGTATGTACGTGAAGGTGTCAATAAAACCAATAGAGGAAATAATGGAATACTAAAAAGCACTTGATAAATCCAAGAGGAAATAAAGATGAGGATCAAAATAATAAAACAACACAAACAGAAGGAATGACTAGAAAACTTATAGCAAGGTTATAGCATTAAACACAATTCAATTAATAATTGTGTTAAACCTGGGGTGCATGGGTGGCTCAGTCGGTATAGCGTCCAACTTGATTTTGGCTCAGGTCATGATTTCATGGGTTGTGAGATCAAGCCCCATGATGGGCTCATGCTGACAGCGTGAAGCCTGCTAGCGAATCTTTCCTCCTCTCTCTTTGCCCCTCCCTCTTCTTGCTCTCTCTCTCTCTCTCTCTCTCTCAAAATAAAGAAATAAAGTTTAAGAAAATTGCGTTAAATCTAAATGTACTAAAATTTTTATGTAGAAGGCAGATTGACAGGCTAGATTTTTCGAAAGTGATATCCTACAACATGCAGTTTGTAAGAGATTCCCAATAAATATAAACAGACTGAATAGAAAATGATCTGGCATACAAATTCTAAGTGTAAAAGCATATATACCATATGCCATCACACAAAGTAGACTTTAAGGCAAGTATGTATTACTGGAGATAAAGAGGGTCATTTCATATTAAAAAAATATGAATTAATTAAGAACATAAAACAATACCAAATATATACACATGTTATAATAGAGCTTTAGAATTCATGAACTAAAAATTACAGAAGTAATATAGAAAAGTCCACAATCAACAATTGGAAGTATTAACACCACATTCTCAATAATAAATAGAATACATATAATAAAAACAACATTGAAATTGATTGAAAAATTCTAACATCCAGAACACAATTACCTAGAACAATTATACCCAAGAGCTGTAGGATACACAATTCTTTCCAAATAGGCATAAAACAATTGGGACGGATCATAAAACATATTTTGATAAATGAGGATCTTTTCTTAAGAGAATTAAGATTCAGTAGTAAAATCCATAAAATCATCAAATATTGGAAAATAAGCAACACTTCTCCAAATAAGTAATGGATTAAAGAAGAAATCACAAGACGACTTAGAAAATACTTTAAATTAAATGAACTTTAAACACAACACATCAGAATTTATGGGAGGCAGCCAAAGCACTATTTAGAGGCAAAATCATGGCTATAAATATTTATATCAAGAAACTATTACAAGAAGCTATAAAAAAAAAAAGAAACTAAACCCAAAGTTACAGAAGAAAAAGAAATAATAAACATAAGTATAGATATACAGAAGAAAACAATGAAACAAATCAATAAATTTCATATGAAAATAATAATAAAAGTTATAATCCCCTAGCTATATTCACCTTACACACACACACACACACACACACACACATACACACAAAACAAAATACCCCCCTAAACAAAACAAGAAGAGACAACACACAAATGATAATATCAGGAACGAAAGAGGATATCTCACTACTAATCTTCTAAACAATACAAAATAAGTATAAATAAATTGCATAAATAAATTCAACAACTTAGATAAAATGGTAGTTTCCAAAACAAATGCAGGAATAGAAAATTTGATGGCCCTATGTTTATTAAATAAATTTTTAATTAAAAATAATACTGAAAAAATTTCCCAAGACCATTTTACTTTCAATTAATTCTTTCAGATGTTTAAGGAAGAAATAATACTTACCTTGCACAAATTATTTCAGAAAATAGAAGAGAAAGAACATTCCTCAAAATTTTTTTTTGATGAGGCCAGTGTATCCCTGATACAAAAACCTGACATGATATTACAGGCAAGCAAATCTCCCCCCCCCCCACCATATTTCTCTTGAACTTAGAACTTAATAATTCTCAAAGAGGTACAAGTAAAATGTTACCAAATGAATAATTCATTATGACAAAATGGGGTCTATCCCAGGAATGCAAGGTTGGTTTAACTGTGAAAAATCATTAAATGTGATTTACCATACTAATATAAATATAGAGAAAGGAAAACATATAATAATGTTGATACATGCAGTAAATGTGTTATAAAATTTACACATTCATGATTACAAAAAAACACAAACAAGGCAGGAATTGAAGGAAAGTATCTTAATTCAATAAAGCATACACATATAACACCTAAAGATGACATTATGTATTGTACATATACATAATGCATGACATATATACACATGCATTATATGTAACTGAAAGAACAAGAAAAGAAAATAAGTAAACTTACTGACATCACTAGTTTCCCAAAAAAAGGCACTCCAAGATCACTCTACAAGCTCAAGCCGACAAGCTCCATCCACATGTTCGGGGCTTCCAAGTACATTTCCATATCCCTACTGTGAAGCATAAGCAAACAACAAATTGTGAGCAATTAGGGAAAGCCACTGAAGATAGAGATTCAAACAAGCCAATAGAAAATGAAAGCAAACTGGAGAAACAGAAAATATAAAGGAAAACTTCCAAGCCAACTTTATCATTGACATCCTTAGAGAAATGAGAGAATATGTTGCATCTACAAAACAAGAACAGGCTCTCGTAAAAAACAAAACCAAAAACCAAGAAAAAAAAAATCGGAAGGTAAGTATCCAACTTGGGAGGCCTGCCTGGGTCACTCAGTCAATTAAGCGTCTGACTTCAGCCCAGGCCATGATCTCGGGCGCGGGGTTGGTGAGTTTGAGCCCTGTGTAGGCTCTATGCTGACAGCTCAGAACCTGGATCTTGTGCCTGATTCTGTGTCTCCCTCTCTCTCAGCCCCTTCCCTGCTCATACTCTCTTTCTCAAAAATAAAAATAAACAATTAAAAAAATTAAAAAGTATATCCATCTTGGGAATTGAAAGCTAGATGGCAGAAATAAAAGATATTTGGAAGAGTTAGAAGACAAGGTTAAGGGATTCTGGTGGAAAATAAAGAAAAAAGAAGGATAATAGAAAAATAATAAAGGAACTAGAGAACCTGTCAAGCAGATTTATCATTTGAGTAAGGGTAGTTCTAGAAAGAGAATAAAACATGAGGAAGAAATCATCAACATATAATACAAGAACATTTCAGAAAACAAAGGACACATCTTTCTTCAAATATGCCACAAACCTCAAGCGATTTCGTCCATTTTTAATGGCTTGTCTTCTATCAGCATAATACTAATATTTAGCCCAAGCTTCTCACTTGTATTGGGAGTTGCAGTTTTACTACCACCAGATCTCTTACTGTGGGGGCATAACGGTAAAACAAGTAGATATTCAAGGAAACTTTAAAGAAAATTGTGTGGAATAGGTTAGAGCCTTTGGGTAGAACTTCCAAGAAAGTAAGACTTGAGATTAATTTTAAAGCCTTATGTATTAGTTTCCCACTGCTGCTAAAGCAAATTACCACAACCTTGGGGGTCTAAAACACAAATTTATTGTTAGGGTTCTGGAAGTCTAACATCAAAGTGTCAGCAGGGTTGTACTTCTCCTGGAGAAGGGAGTATCCATTTCCTTGCCATTTCCAGCTCTTAGAGGCTACCTGCATTCTGTGGCTCATGGCTCGTCCCATCTGCCAAGCCAGCAATCAGATTGCTCTGATCTCTGCTTCTGTCTGGATATCTCTTTCTCTGAGTCCCCTTCTCCTGCTTCTCCTGTCCCCTTCTTTCAGTAACAAGGATCTTATGATTACATGGGCCCACCACGATAATCCATGGTAATCTCCCCATCTCAAAGTCATTAATTTAATAACCACATCTGCGAAAGCCTTTTAGGCACATCGGGTAATCCAGTCACAGCTCGAAGAACTGGAGCCATCATTTCGTTTCCCAGAGCTGGAATCTAGAGAGGAATCATTTTCCATCTCACAAAAGAATGAGTTTAGTATGTTTCAGGACAGTGAGGAAGCTTTGTGGCTGCTTTAGAGCCACATCTTGAAATGTTTTAAGGGAATGGGTGACTGGGAGATGCAGGGGGGAAACCAGATTATAAGAATCTTGGTTACCAGGATCGGGAGTATTTTGGCTTTCCTGAAGTCAACGGGAGAATTTTGAAGTTTTTAAAGTATGGAACAAAAGGTTCTAGAGCCGTACAGAATCTTAGGAGAAGTTCTAACACCGTCCCCTGGCTTCAGGAATGTAAGGTATGAGGAGACCACAAAAGCCTGACTGTTGTCTTGCCTGAGGCAAAGATCTGGAGCATTGGCAGTCCTCCTCTATTTACTTTGTGAAGAGTGAGTCTTCTTTGGAAGTGGTAGTAACAGTTTTCTATGCATTACCTTGAAGTGTCATTGATGTATTAACTGTTCCTTTGGCCAAATGGAGAAGAGATGGAAAGCGTCTTAGCTCTCCTGCCAGTCAAAACTTTTAGGAGTTTCAGGGTGCCTGGGTAACTCAATTGGTTGAGTCCTACCTCGGCTCGAGTCATGATCTCGAAGTTCATGAGTTCAAGCCTTACATCATGCTTGCTCTTGTCAGTGCAGAGCCTGCTTTGGATCCTCTTTAACCCCCTCGCTTTCTGTCCCTCCTCCGCTCATGATCTCTCTCTCTCAAAAAGAAATAAAAACTTAAAAAAAAACGTTTTGGAGTTACAGATACATTTCAGTGTAGGTACCATGACATTCAGTCAACATGTAATATTTTTACACTCCATGGGAAATGACATTGAAACTTCGAAATACATCTAGATTCAAGGAGGTGTTGTTGTTGTTTGTTCTTTTTGTTTTGTTTTTTTGAAGGAGTGAGAGCAAGAGCAGGGGTGGGGGCAGAGGGAGAGAGAGAATCTTAATCAGGCTCCAAGCCCAGGGTAGAACCAGATGCGGGGCTCAATCTCACCACCGTGAGATCATGACCTGAGCCAAAATCAAGAGTCAGGCATTTAACCAACTGAGCCACCCACGTGCCCCTCAGGGGGAATTTTAAAGACAAATTTAAAAGAATGCTTGCCTGGTTATAAATGCTGAAAATAATTTAATTCCAGTGAATATTCACAGCCTTCAACCTTAACAAACAGGTTTCTTTTTAACGGTTTTGGTCTTTCAAATTGCCTTTCTCGTACCTACTTGAACACCCCACCCCTTTTTTTCAGAATTCCTACATAAACCTAACTTATTAGGAAACTCTGTATATTCATGACTATAGGCAGGATTTCATTTGGTAAGAATGGAATCAGAAATGTAGGGTTTTTTGATGGGCACGTGGCCCTGGCTGCAGAGAAGCATATTGGACGACTGTCTCCTGTGTCCCCCGGGCAAGGAAGATTGCTCCCCCCGCAGGCTCCATGGTGCCTCCTAGAAACATCCCCCAGCAATCAGTATCCCGGGACCCACACATGGTGCTGGCAATGGAGAGCACCTAAGATGGGAAGATAGAGGAACCAGGCTTGAGAGGCTAAGTGACATGATACCTACACAAGAGATAGAGCAACGAAGCCACCAGCCAAATACATCCATGTGAATGGCTGCTGCCAACATGCATGGAGGAGAAGAGCCACCCAGCTGAGCCCTACCTGAATTCCTGAACCACAGAATCATGGGCAAATAAAATAGTTATTGTTTTAAGACAAAAAAACAACTTAATAAAAGACTCTATGAATCGGCCTTCGGAAAGAATAGGAGGTTTGATATTCTTCAATAACTTTCTTTCCTGGTGCTTCTTTTGGTACCTTATTATGTCAAAGTTGGATCTGTATGAGATCTACTTTCAGATGTTTAAATGCTTTTCCCTCTTAATTTGTTGTACACATACATTTTGTTTAACATCTTATGAAAGATAGCTGCCATTTCACCTCATTCGTCAACATTACTCTCATACCTAACAAGAATTTCACTCTCAGTATTATCACAATACTTCAGGCAACTTATATCTCTTGGTTTTTCACAGTTGAAAAATCTTACTTTCTTTCATAAAGACAGGGTGATCTTACACCTTGGAAATATTTCTTTGTGAGCACAGCCTAAGATACAATTCGTTTCTAAAACTCCACTATCGTTATTGGCTTAGCAATATAATGTAGGGACTAGAGTTGCTAATTGGAGGATGGGTGTCTCTACATTTTCTCCAACTGTGAGGGTGGGGAAATGCAATTTTTAAAAGTAAGGTTATTATTACATGCAGAACTTTCAGGGAGCTTCTCACCCCCTTGATGTTTAATTGTTATACATTTCACGTGATGTGAAATGATATCCTTTCAGCATTGTGTGGCACATGAAAGGTCAGCATGTGGAAACCTATGTGCCTTTTGTATCTTGAAATTAGGATGAAGGACCATATTGTTCTTCGGTCCTTGTGCTCCAATAAACAAAATGTGGTAGCAGAAAAAGTACAGCCCATACTTTTCAGCAAGGGCCTTTTTTAATTAGCTCATGATAATGGAGACTCTTCGTCCAACAGTTGAGACTTTGACCACTTGAGAGAGGTTAGGAGCAGGGGAAGGATGAGCAGCCCCTGGGGGGTTTGCTTACTGCTCCACACATTGTCCTTAGTGATAGACTTTCTCTAATGGATGAGAGACAACCATCACTGTACAATGGCCAGCAACGGGTGGGTGACAGGCCCAGAGTAGAGATGGGTTATCCACTGGGAAAAAGTGATCAAATCAGTTCCTGAAGAGAATATCAGTGTTATTTCTGTCTCCAAATTTGCTGTCCCTTGACCTTGTTTAAAGGCAGCCAGGGCTAACATTACTTTAAGATAACAATGATCAACCTATAACATAGGTTGAACAGCAAATTCAAACTTTGATGGAAACACATGGTTAAAGTTTTTCTTTTCTTTTCTTTTCTTTCTTTTCTTTCTTTTCTTTTCTTTTCTTTCTTTTCTTTTTTTCTTTTCCTTTCCTTTCTTTTCTTTTCTTTTCCTTTCCTTTCTCTTCTCTTCTCCTCTCCTCTCCTCTCCTCTCCTCTCCTCTCCTCTCCTCTCCTCTTCTCTTCTCTCTCTCTGCTTTTTAATTTTCTTATTGACACAGGCCAGGTCCTTTGGAGATTGTTTTCTGTGTCACCTGGGGGGCAAGAGTCCCTTTGGAGCAATCAAGGATGTTGATTGTTAACTCTTGAGCTGGGAGATACATTTTACTGTCTATAAACTGTAGGTGAAGTTTGAGACTTAGCTTGGTTTGTGTGGTTGGCTTGGGTCTACAAGGTGTTCCTGAGGACTGGCACAGCAGTGGCTTACCAGGTCTCGAATCCAAGAGCTAAGAAGTTGTTAAATCACTGTGGGTGATGTCATCTTACAGTAAAGAGCCTGGACCACTGTGGAAGGCCTTGGCCATGGAGGGCAGCACTAGTAATAGGGTTTTGGTAATGTCCCTGGCTGTGGGGTTCCAGTGACATCTTTGTCTGAAAAACGCCATAAATGCTCATCTTGCAGATTTCTACACAACTGTTTTATCTCTGACTTTTTGCTTACATGGTTACCTTATGTAAAAATATGTACTGTTTACACTGCTCTATTGCTTTTTTTTAATTTTTTTTTATTTAAAAAAAAATTTTTTTTTTCAACGTTTATTTATTTTTGGGACAGAGAGAGACAGAGCATGAATGGGGGAGGGGCAGAGAGAGAGGGAGACACAGAATCGGAAGCAGGCTCCAGGCTCCGAGCCATCAGCCCAGAGCCCGATGCGGGGCTCGAACTCACGGACCGCGAGATCGTGACCTGGCTGAAGTTGGACGCTTAACCGACTGCGCCACCCAGGCGCCCCTCTATTGCTTTTTAAAAAAAATTTTTTTTAACGTTTATTTATTTTTGGGACAGAGAGAGGCAGAGCATGAGTGGGGGAGGGGCAGAGAGAGAGGGAGACACAGAATCCGAAGCAGGCTCCAGGCTCTGAGCTGTCAGCACAGAGCCCGACGCGGGGCTCGAACTCACGGACCACGAGATCATGACCTGAGCCGAAATCGGACGCTCAACCGACTGAGCCACCCAGGCGCCCCAAAGTATTGCTTTTATTTTTCATAACAGTTGTTACCTTCTAATGTAGTATATCCTTTACTTTTTAATTTTATTTTAAAATTGTTTATCTTGATTATAAGCTCCAAAAGGGCAAGGATCATTGTTTTTTTGTTTTTTTTTTTTTCCGTGCTGAAGCTCAATGACAATGCCTTTTCTATAGTAGGCATGGTAGGTCAAAAAGAAATATTTCTTGAATGAATTCATAAAAGACATGAATTTTGTTTTTGATACATTTCAATAATACTTTAAAATAATCGTGACCCAACATTATGCAGCACACAAATGTCCTGCCACTGGAGGGCCCTAGGTAATAATAGAAAATCTCAGCAATTTACCTATTAATATTTTATACAGGGAAAATTCGAAACTTTTATTTGCTGAAGATCTCAAGCTCATCACAGCTATGGGTAGTGCATCTGGCAACTTCACGTATCTGCAATACTTTCTTGCTAAATAAATATTTTATCCTCCAATTGAGGTCTTTGATTTTTCATTTAGAAGGCACAGTAATAATTAAGGAAGGGAAGTCACTATTTCTAAGGCAGCGTGTACAAAAATGTGACTGCTATTATTTCTATTGTGTCCCCAGTGAACAGGCCTGTAGACAAGAATTTAGATGAAGGTAGGTCACGGGGAAATGATGTCAGGAAGTACTTCTAGAAGAGAGGGATGCAAGGTAGGGAAAGGAAACATATCAGTAAAGAGTGCCTTCATGAGCAGGTTATTGCTGGAGTAGACTGAGATAAATCCCGCTGGACTCCTCAGATTGTAAATGGGTTGAGTCATCCCACACAATACAGTGAGAGATCGGAAGTGTTTATACTCCCGCTCCCATATGTCACTGGTGGTTGAGGGTTTCTTTGTTTCTGGGGCATTCTGGCACTCCCTCCTGCTCCACACTTATGCTGGTGACCATGCACGGTTGACCAGAGGAAGCTTTCAGACGGTCATAGGTTCTTGTAATATAAAGGCATAAGTGTGTAAGGAGACGTTGAGAAATGAAAGGATAAGGGTGGGTCATGGTCATATACTATAGAAATACTTAAAATGATCCTAGATGATAAATAACTATAGATATCAATAAACTAGAGATGCGACAATATCAAGCATTATACAAGGAAGTTTCCTTGAAGGAAGTTTATTTCCAGTGGGGCTATAAAGGATGGGTGCAAACAGAACATCCGTGAGAGGGCGGCTTATCGCTCTAGGTGGAAATCCACAACGACAAAGACACTGGTGACTAAACATGTGTGACAGCTACAAAGGAGCAGCCTGTCTGGAACAGCGGTGCCCTATAGGGTGGGAAACAGACTATGGCTTGCTTGGTACTGAGTGAAGACATGTTGCAAATGAAACATGTATTATAAAATAGGATAATAACTACCGACATGTCTTAGGTACGTAACTATGCCTATTATTGTGCTGAGCGCTTTATTTTCATGATCTTTTTTATGTAACATGCACAGAGCTTTAGTGCATACCATTCTGATGTAAGAAAGTCGACATTAAAAAAAAAATTTGTTAGTGTGATCATTGGAACTTACAGTAAGAAATGTAAATTTAGTTTTCAACTCCATTTCCAGTACAGAATTCTGAAAGCCCTTAGACTTCCCAAGTGAGTGATGAGAGGGATAACAGTGTCTTTTATTCTGCTCATGAGGTGATTTTGGACCCCACCTAAGGAACAGCGGGTCGTTTGAAACGGGGACCAACCACGTGATTAGAGGGTTGGAAACTTCGGTTCTGCTCCCCTGACCTCCAGGGGGAGGGGAAATACTAGAGGTTGAATCAATTGCCAACCGCCAATGATTTAATCAGTCAAGCCTGTGTACTGGAACTTCCATACAAACCCAACAGGACAAGGTCTGGAGAGCTTCCAGGTTGGGCGACACCTGGAGGTGCATCTAGAGCGATCCCTGGAGGGGGCATGGAAGTTCCGTCCTTTCTTATAATAAACTGATAATCTAGCAAGCCAAATGTTTCTCTGAGTCCTGTGAGCTCCTCTAGCAGATTAACCAAGCCTGAGAAGGGAGTCTTGGGAACCTTTGGTTTATTAGCCAGTGGTCAGAAGTATAGGTAACAGCTTGGACTTGAATGGTGTCTGAAGTCCAAAGAGGGAGTTGGGATCTTCGGTTTGTAGCGGGTTGGTCAGAGGGACAGGTGACAATTTGGGCTTTGCCACTAGAGTTTGAAGTGGGGGATGGGCAGTCGTGGAGCACTGAACCCTTGACCTATGGAATCTGATGCTATATCAGGTAGGGTGTCAGAACTGAGTTGAGCTGTAGGACACAAGCAGCTGGTGTCTGAGAATTCTTTGGATTTGGTACCAGAAGTCCCAATTTAGTTTCCCATTCCTGTTCACTCCGCTGACGGGCAATTCTCCCTTCGTTGTATTTACTGGGGACTGTTCCTCTCCCTCAGACCACGCCTGAATCCAAGGCCAGAACATTCAGAGATAGGGCGGCAGGCCTCGAGTTCACCTTGATATGCTTAGTTTTTAAGTCAGGAGATTCTTGAAGGCGAGTAGCTCTGTCAATCGTGAACATAAGAGTCTTTGTGAAGGTGAAAGCATCCAACAGCTTTTCCTATTTAAGATTCTAAGGCTTCCTCTAGACACCTGGAAAACCCAGAGACTGGTTCCACTCTTCATCAACCTGTAATGTTCCAGTTAACCACCTTCTGAGTTTATAGAAGGGCTCTCAAAATCTCTCATTTCTATGCCGGTCTACTTCTCCCCACTGAGATCTGAGGCCATCCAGGGGCCTGGGATGTTAAGAGTGCTTGGAAATTTCTGTTGTCACCTCTGATTCAAATCTTGAGGTAAGAAAGTCAAAACTCAAAACACAATGTCTGTCCAACTTCTTGGGATGACAGAACACTATCTTTTATTCATTTCTCTAAGTGTTCTGTGTCTATGAGCATAAACCCTAAACTGATCTCTTAATTGATAATCCAGGCACATTGAATTGTCACAAGAACCCTATGACATAATATTATAATGTCCATTAAGGAGGAGGAAATGAAACTTAGTGAGGTTTTAGAAATACACCCAAGATTGTACTGTTAGTGGGGAGTCTCTCTGACTTCATGGGTGTAATACATAAAAGCTATGTATTTAGGCATTTAAATTTGATTTGGTAGTCGACTGGAGGCGTTGGCAAGTTTGGGTGCTCTTGTGCAAGTTTACAAAAGCGGTATTTTGAATGTTCTGGAGCACTAAGGACACTAAAGCACTAAAGCACTAAGCACTAAGCACTAAGCACTAAAGACAGAGACTTACAAAGAGGCTGGTGTAGCAATGTGCAGTGTTGAGTATGAAAGCCAGAAGATGTCATTGACAATTGACTAATTGATTACTTAGAGGAACAGAAGGGATGAAAGTTGAGAAGAAACAAAGGTGAAGTTAGGTTTAAATATCTGTTCTCCCTATATTCCCAAACATCTCATGGCAATATTTACATTTTCCCTTATATAATTATTACATAAAGGGCTACGTGCAGCCATTAAAATCTAATAATCCTGCCCTCATGTTCCCGGACCAATTTACTTACGGTTACCATTGACTCTGAGCATTAAATCTTTCTGATGAAATTTAAGGTCAATTTGCCAATGGAACAAACCCTTTGGAACTTTGATATTGTATTAAATATGTAGAACGCATTAAAAAAATTTTTTTAATGTTTATTTATTTTTGAGAGAGAAAGAGAGACGGAGCATGAGCGGGGGAGGGACAGAGAGACGGAGACACATATTCCGAAGCAGGCTCCAGGCTCTGAGCTGTCAGCACAGAGCCCGATGTGGGTTTCAAACCCACGAACTGTGAGATCATGGTATGAGCCAAAGTGGGACGCTTAACCGAATGAGCCACCAGGCGCCCCAGAATGCATTTTTGATGAGTTGGAAAGTTTATATTACTAAGATTATCCGGGCTGGAAAATATGTTTTCCTATCTTTTCAATTTTGCTTTTATGACCTTCCATAAAGTTTTTAAAATTCTTTCTTTATATCAAGCTTGCATATTTCTCATAAAGTTAATTTCTACACATCTTATGTGAAATATTAATATAAATGGATTTGTCTTCTTTATATTATCAAATGTATTATTGTGACTATAAAAGAGAGCTATTAATTTGCTATTTTCATCTTATATTAGACACATAATTCTTAATAGGTCTTAGGGGTTCCAACAGTTTTTCATTATTTTTTCTGGGTTTTCTGGATGGATAAATCATATCATTTGCAAATAATAATTACTTTCCAATAATAATACCTTTTCCCCCTTTGCTTTAGTGCACTGGTAGGAAACACAATGTTGAATAATAATGACAGTTAAGAGACTTTTAAACTTTTATAGCAAGTGGTACATGTCTAATGAAACCACACTACTAATGATTTAATAATTCAAATTTTGGTTAGGGATTAGATTTGAATAAAGGGCTATAGTTATATTAATTCAACAAATCATAATTGCACAGAAAATCACTTCTTTAAAAGGAAACTCATCATGAATGGGAAATGACTGAATTCCACAAGACAATAATGTCCTCATGAGGCAAGATCTTGGTACCTGAAATATCTAATATATGACATATGGCTCAATGGTTCGTTTCCAGAGAATTTTTGGCTGACTCAAACACAGGTCTACTATTTTGAAAATGTCTCCTTTGGGTGAAGGACAAAATGGGAAGTTTGTACTATTGAAAATAGCAGTAAATAACATATAATTTTTAGTTAAAGGGATTTGGGAGTTTATTCACATTAGGTACTTATTTCGAGCATGGGTATATGATGGTTCTCTTTTATTCTTTGCCATGTACTCAAATAAAATGACATCATTAAAGATCATCTGAAAATAATTAGGATTGTGTCACTACTTGGATTCTGAGTGGGAACAAATAGGCACATTGGCAGAGAAAGTAATCAGAGGTAGTACCGGGGAAACACCGAACATTGGAAGAGACAGATCTTTCAATACCTCTGAAGTGGAGTCATGTGCCCAGGGGAAGTTGCTGGAGAAGTGAGGCCAGTGGGGATTACTGACCCTGGCTAGGAAATTAAGCAGGTGTCCAGAAAAGAAAAGAAAAGAAAAGAAGGAGTTGGCCGTTAGGTTGGGACAGGGATCAAATCCCAAGAGAAGAAGGCATCATAACCACCAAGGTCAATCATCCAAAGCTAATGCAAAATGGGTAATTGGAACAATTTTGCCTGATGTCTTTTATTTATTTTGCCAAGCACATGTTTTAGTGGTGATCCTACAAGGTTATAAACACCTCAGAATGAGCACTCAGGAGTTATTATCTGATTGATTCTAGATCCTTCATTAAATCTTTTCCTTGGTTTTAGATATGAACTTCTCAAGAGAATCATGGCCACTGAGAGCAGAGCTCTGCCTGTGGGTCTACACTGACACAATCTTTTGGCTGAGAAAATGAGGGTTTTTTGGAGAAAAATTGGCCTGTGAAAGTTAAAAGGGGTATAAGATCCAATAGAACAAAAAAGAAATGGATTAAGCACATTTGCATAGTAGTTACTCAAGACATAACGAATGCATGAAATTGAATTAATGAAGGCACATGGCATAGAATCCTGCCTTGCTTCACGCTAAATGGGTCTTCTCAAGTCCTTGGAGAGTGTCTGAAATGTGCTGTTTCTGACCGGTAGCATCAAATGTGTACCTCAGTCAAAATTGGTCAATAAAAAGCCTGTTGAGTAAACATTGCACTATGTTCTACATAAAGGTTTCCACTATTTTTGTCCTTGATAAGACATTTACTTGTTATGTAGTAGATTTCTTTTTTATCTATCTATCTATCATCTATCTATCTATCTATCAATCATCTATCTATCATCTATCTATCTATCTATCAATCATCTATCTATCATCTATCTATCTATCTATCTATCTATCTATCATCTATCTATCATCTATCTATCATCTATCTATCTATCTATCTATCTATCATCTATCTATCATCTATCTATCTATCTATCTATCTATCTATCTATCTATCTATCTATCTATCATCTATCATCTATCTATCTATCTATCTATCTATCATCCATCTATCTATCATCTATCTATCTATCTATCTATCTATCATCTATCTATCTGTATTTATTTATTTTGGAAGGACTTAATTTTTTTTTTTTCAACGTTTATTTATTTTTGGGACAGAGAGAGACAGAGCATGAACGGGGGAGGCGCAGAGAGAGAGGGAGACACAGAATCGGAAGCAGGCTCCAGGCTCTGAGCCATCAGCCCAGAGCCCGACGCGGGGCTCGAACTCACGGACCGCGAGATCGTGACCTGGCTGAAGTCGGACGCTTAACCGACTGCGCCACCCAGGCGCCCCTGGAAGGACTTAATTTTTAATTAATTCCTAAGACTTTCTAGAAAAAGAATATTTCTTTAACTGACAATATAATTTTCATGACAAAAAGAATATTAATTGTATTTTGATAAAAGTAAAGAAAACTTTTACTTGTCCAGGATATTAAAACTAGAGTCCTCTAGTAAACCAATTATTTGAGGATTATTTGAGGATTATGTATTGACATTGAACAAAAATAACACCATTTACTCAATATCTTAATTCTTTTAAGTTTATTTGTTTATTTTGAGAGAGAGAGAGAGAGAGAGCACGAGCAGAGTAGGGGCAGAGAGAAAGACCAGATTCAATCTTCATGATATTAAAGGTGTATTATAGAAGAAATTAGCGGTGATTGTACAAGGTTCTCAACACTCTCCACGTTCCGATAAACACCAGAACCGAAAGAAAATATGTAATTAATGCCATAGCAGCTGCTGACTACTGCCAAACTCTGCCATCCACAAAAGAAGTCCCAACAGTGCTGCACCATTATGTTCTATGCTCTATGCAAATATTTTGTTTTCAATAAAAAGACCCATATGTAGCAAAAAGCTTCCTTTTGAAAGTTCTCTGGCATGACTCTTCGCAGATGCAGTAAAGGAAACGCCTTAAAATACAAAGCCCCAAAGCCTTTAGAAGAAAATTTTGTGCAAGCAGCTTACAGCGTTCCTGCTATAGTTGGATGGAAAGAAGCGCCATCCTGTCCAGCCTCCTTTCCTTTTTGAGGACCACTCGGTTATTTTAGAGGAATGGCTCACTCTGGCCGGTGATAATACCCTGTCTGCGAAACTACCCCTTTTCTGCTGAAGAAAGAAAGGAGGGCAACAGACACAAACCTGGCCAGTCTTTCCTTTAGGATTTTCCAATTGTGACATACAGGAAACTAGCCCTTGCTCCCAGTGGCAGAACTAAGGGGTATGTCCAGGAGCCGCTAGCAGGCTATTGCGGGAGATAATAAAGCCGATGGTCAGTATGAAGCAGAAGCCAGCTGCAGGGGTGACCCACAGTCCCTGATTCCTATCACCTGCAACCCTGCCTGGTCCTTCCCAATGGTGGGAGCCAATCCGCACCCCTTTTTGTCTAAGTTGATTTGAACTGTGTCCTGACATACACCCCCCCCGCCCCCTTTCAAGAATAGAATGATGGTAGCTTTTATTTATAGGCCTTGTGACATTTTACCAGTTAACTAATTTCTCTGAACTATTTCCACATCTGTAAAATGAGAAGCACAGGGCTGTTGGAGGATTAAATGAACTACTGGGGATATATTTTGTTTTATTTGTTTTGTCTGTTTCTTCTGCTAGAAGAACAAGGGCAGGTACTGTGGTGATTTTAAAACAGGACCCCACATTCTTTGACATTTCATCCAATTTAGAAATACACCTTTATCTTATTCGCTTGAATCTGGGTCAGTTTGTGGCTATTTTAACAAATAGAATGCCGTGTGTGTGTGTGTGTGTGTGTGTGTGTAATTTAGGACCAGTAATAAGTTATTCATTTGCTTTTTGATTAAAAAATTTTAATATTTATTTATTTATTTATTTTGAGAGAAAGGGAGGCGGAGGGGAAGGGGCAGAGAGAGGGAGAGAGACAGAATCCCAAGCAGGCCCTGCACTCTCAGTGAGGAGCCCTATGCGGGGCTCAAACCCGTGAATCATGAGATCACGACCTGGCCTAAACTAGGAGTCAGACACTCAACCGACTGAGCCACCCAGGTGCTGCTGCTTTTTGATTTTTTTTAACCAAACTTATCACGTTCCTTTAGCTTTCACAGTTCTTTTTAGATTTTCCAAGCGTTTATTTTATTTTATTTTTTTCAACGTTTATTTATTTTGGGACAGACAGAGACAGAGCATGAACGGGGGAGGGGCAGAGAGAGAGGGAGACACAGAATCGGAAACAGGCTCCAGGCTCTGAGCCATCAGCCCAGAGCCCGACGCGGGGCTCGAACTCACGGACTGCGAGATCGTGACCTGGCTGAAGTCAGACGCTTAACCGACTGCACCACCCAGGCGCCCCGAGATTTTCCAAGCTTTTAAACACGCTAATTCATCCGAATGAAAAACAAAGCAGATGAAACCCATTTATTTATTTATTTATTTATTTATTTATTTATTTAGGTCTTCTTAGCCTGCAAAATTTTATTCATTGTCCTTCAAGTCTCTGTTTGGGTGTCATGTCCTTCATGAAATGTATATATCATTTCATGTACATTTGTCAGAATGTCTATGTGAAAGACACCTTTAAGTATAATTTTAAAAAGGGGTTATGCAATTAAATATTGACTCACTCTGCTATATTGCCCTCACAAAACTTTAGATCAAATTACATTCCCATGAAAATTATAGAAGACTCTTTGCACCATTGCCAAAGTGGGCCATTATCAAATTAAAAAATGAATTCCAATTATGAGCAAGAATGATGTCATTGTATTAAGTTCAATTTTTCTGATTTTAGGAAATATTTTGCAAGTGTCTTAATGCATTTATCTGAAGTCTTAAAATGACTTTGGGCAAAAACATCAGCAAGACATATTTCTTACCAACAAACTAATTGCCTATTATTGAAAATATATAAGAACAAATTTAAAAAATGTAATGTGTCTGGATATAAGATCGACATTCAGAATCAATGGTTTTCAATGCATTGGAATGATATTAGCTAAGTAGTAATGTAACTGTTTGCCTTTAATCCAGTTTATATAATTAATGATAATTATGGCTATAGGCACATAGAAATGAAATATAGGCACTAAACCACACATAGTAGACTTTACATCTGGTGGATTGACTCAGGAAATTTTTACGTAGTATAAACAGTGGCCACAAAAATAAACTTAAAATGGCATCAGCTCATATCAATAAAAGAGTTGTTAAACTATTTGCTTCAGAAAACAAGCTTACCCCGACTTTTAAAGAGAATCTGATTAAAGCTATGAACACTAAATGAGGAAATAAACTCACACACACACAAACACATATGTACACAATATCATATACATTATCACATAGAGTATCAAAGATGTTCTTGGTTAATAATCCTGAGTTGGTGGAAAATATATGCATTGGATTGTTAATTATTCTCATTATATTATTCCACTTGGCATTCTTGAGAAGTGAGTAAGAGACAAGATTCTTAAACCCACGAGAATTTGTTACCTCTGTATTAGTTTACCATTGTGTACAGACATTTTATTTATTTTTTTTTGTTCTTTAAAAAATTTTTTTAATGTTTATTTATTTTTGAGAGAGGGAGAGACATAACGCAAGCAGGGTAAGGGCAGAGAGAAGGAGACACAGAATCTGAAGCAGGCTCCAGGCTCTGAGCTGTCAGCACAGAGCCTGATGCAGGGCTCAAACTCATGAACTGTGAGATCATGACCTGAGCCAAAGTAGGACACTTAGCTGACTGAGCCACCCAGGAAAAAATGCATACAATGCTCAACTTGGGACTCCCTAACATATAGATGGCATTGTGAGCAATGAAAGGAAATTACATTACCTATATGGACAAGGTAGATGGATGACGAAATTTCCAGAACAAGGACCTAGGCCGATGCAACATCCCTAGATCTTTCAGAGGAGAAGAACTCATCAAAGGAGACTAAAAGGGAAGACACTTTTCTGGTAGAAGGAAAAGCAGGAAATTAAGGGAGTATGATGTTATGAAGTTAAAGGGAAGCACTCCAGAGGCAAAAGAGTGAGTCTGCTGTGATGAATCGTTGCTGAAACGTCAAGTTACGATGTTAAGATAGCAACGCTAAGATTTTAAGAAATGCGGAGGGATAACCAACCATTGGATCTGGGGCAGTGAGATTATTGATGATCTTGACAAGAGCAATGTCACTGAAGTAGCGAAAATGACAGCTGTATTGCAGTGAATTGAAGAGAGAGTGGGGATGAGGGGTTAGAAGCAGTGACACTGGACACATCTCTTGAGAAGTTTTCTTTAAGAGGGAGCAGAATATGGGTAAGTAGAAATGGAGGTAGTCGGAAAGGCATATGAAGACAAGGAAGGGGTCTGGGTTTTAGGTTAGATATACTAGGGTTTGATTGTATACTGATGGAAATTATTCAGGAGCAAGGCATAGATTGATGGCGCAGACATGAAGTTCTCGGGAAGGTGAGAGATGGTAGGACCCATAGCAGAGGTGGGGGATTGGCCTGGGATAGAAGTGGAGCTATTCCTTCCACTGTTACAAGAGAGAAGGCAACGAGTAAAGTACATATCATGGAAGATTAGTCCATTTGGAAGGAGAGACGTGGAAGTTTCCGACCGTTGTTTTATAGTTTCTCTGTTAAATATGAGGTATGGTAATCAGCTAAGAGATATGGGTCGGAATAAATGGCACCAGGGGGCTAGAGAGGAAGAAGAAAAGGAGAAATACCCATACTGGAAAGTGAGAAAGTAAATATCTTGGGCAAAGATGGTAGGAATGATGAGTCATGGCGAACTGCTTCTTGAGATTTGTGGTAATAAATTTAAAGTGAGTCCAGACAGCATAGTTTCGAAGGTTTCGTTAGTTAATATTCAGCTGCTCAGGTTCAGGGAAGGAATCAGCAGCGTTTGGGGTTTTTTTTCCAGGCTAGTATGAATGAAAGGAGAGGGGTCAGGGGAGTTAAGACTGTTTGCCAGGAGCAGATTATAACGAGGGACCACGGAGTTTAAATTGGGTAAAAAGAGAGGGGAAGGCATGCGGATGAATATGAAAAAGGAAAAGGTTGAATGGTCAATGCGTTTTGTATTTGGTTTAAAGGGATGAGATGATGGAATTAACTAATGAGCTGGAATAACAGAACGTGGTTGTTGCTGAGTAAGAAGCTTGAAACTGAGGATTTCACGATAATGTGGTTATGAGAGATGATGAGGTCAATAGAAGATTGTGAGATCGCTAACGGGAGGTAGAGAATAAGGTCTCTGGAGATGAGGAGCTCATTTATATAGATGTTGAGGCCAAATAAAATGATGAAGTAGGAGTGAAAACAAAGGCAGTGATGCAGGTGCTGAAGGCACCATCAGACAATGAAGGATGTGGTAGATGATGACCCAAGAGGGGGTTACTGAGTGGCAAACTGGCAGGTTTGCGGGGGGGTATGAACTTCCAGAAATGGGGAGTCTGAAAGAAGGAGAAGTCAGGTGATTTGGGAGCAGCAGTGCGGAGCACGGAGGAAACTTTCCCCAGGCCTTGGAAGACGTGAGCACCCATGGTGAACAGTTTATGTTGGAAGACACAGACAGTCATGGAACCGTATCCACTGAAGAGGGCGAGAAAGAATCGGTATTGTCAGAGGGGCAAGAAAGTGAAGGAAATTTTCAGAGAAGTTGAAGATACATAGGAGTTTGTGGATGCCAGAGACGCAGAGGGCACGATTTCAGAGCCAAAAGTAGAGGAGGTTAGAAAGATGAGTTGGGTTCAGGAAGGCGTAGGGGCCAGGGGTTAAGGGAGGGCGTGGTCAGCTCAGGCATCCTTGACTGATGAGATGCAGGTGGCTTTGTGGGGAGGCAAGCCTTCTATTCAACCTGAAAGGTCTGGGGCCGTAGCTGTAATGACTGCAGGGCAGCCTGGGGATAGAGGCAAGGCTCTGCAGAGCCCTGACCTTAGCCACGAACGTGAGACTGTTGGGGTCTTTTACCTCCTGCAGAAAAGTGGGGTCACAGATCATGAATTGACTGTCTCACCTGGATAAGTGGCTTTGAAATGGTTTCTACTCTTCTCTCCCTCTGGATGTTTCCAGAACAACAAGTGATAAAGGTTATCAACAAATCTTGAGAAGTCTGAACTTCTGGGCAGACAGAGCTTTACTCTTTCCAGATTGCTGTTCCTGGAGCCCTATGCCCAGGTCTCCCTCCTCCAGGGCAAACTGGTCAATCTCACTCCAGAATCCCCTGTATAATATCACTCTCTTAGAGACCCTCTCCCTGAGGAAACATAGGCGTCTTCTGTCAAGTTTATTTAGATCCTAATCTCTTTCAGACAGAGGCTGTGCCTGATTTGTCTGCTGTAGAGGCGACCACGTTAAATCATTCTTTGCTCACCACCAGCAAGAATCAGTGAGAGAACGCGTAAAAAAGTGGAGGCCAAGTCAGCCAGGAAGATATCTCTGGGTGGAGAATTCCTTCCTCTGTCTGGGAGAATTACAGAAATGGTAATGGAAGGGAAATTACCAAAGCCCAGAAGCTGGTCTTCTCAACTGCAGTAACATTGCTGGAGTTGCTTATGTGCTGTTAATCACGCAGTCTCAGGGCGCGTGGCCAAGTGGCAGAGTTGGGCGAATTTTCTTCTGTATGTTTATTGGAGAGGAAAATCTTATATCATCATGTGTGTCTGAAAAGGCCACACCCCTGAACACTGAGCATAATCCTGAAACTCTGCCCTTGAGTTTCCAGGGCTGCTACTCAAAGGACCCATCTACATTTGTTCAGCATCTCAAGGAGCTTCTCTTTTTAAGGACTCTGACTAGCACTGCAAGTATTTTCTGAACTCTCATTTACTGAGATGAGAAAGAACGTAAAGTTTCTGGACTGTTTTTTTGCCAGAGGAATTCAAGAGTTCGATTTTTGGTGCGTTAAGTTTGAGATGGATATTAGATTTAAAAATGAAGTTATGTGAACAGATTTTTGGATATAAATGAATTAGATGTACCCCATTCATAGTCCAGTCTTTCTTTTGCTTAACGACATGCCTTAAACTTGGTTGGGTTTGGAATTTGGTTCTGTATAATGCAGCAGAATGTAAATATAATAGTATAGACCTAGACTCACACATTGTTAATAGATTTTTCTGGTCATGTTGACATCCTTTATGTATTTAAGATTGATCTGTTTTGACACAAATAAAATTTTTAATGACACAAACTCCTTGGAGAGAGTCTATACTTTCTAGAAAAGGCTTTCTTCTAGATGAAGCCCTCTTGCATCAAGAGTCCCTTCGGGGAAAAACTGGGAAATCTTTTACTCTGTTGCTCTATATTCAGAGGACACTCCAGATATACTCACAGAAGGCTGCAGAGTTGACGGTAAAAGGTGTCTACCAAGACTTGCCTTATTCAAGAAACGCGCTTTTTCTGCCACAGAAGGAGCAGGAGGAACCCACGGAGTTGCCATCCTGCAGCATTTTCCTGAAAAAAAGCGTCCCTTCTCTGTTTCAGGTCGATCCAAAGTGAAATCTCTTCCTCCAAGTAAGAAAAAGAGCTTCCAACGCTTTACTAAGGAGTGACACCTGGTGGGTTATGTCACTCAGAGGAGAGAAATGATGATGGTTTCATTTTGCAGCCTTAGCTCCTCTTGGATGTTTCCTCTCAGGAAACCCAGTGGCTACAGCCCTCGTGCACCTCTCAGGGGAAACGGCTGAGCATAGGTGCTGCGGGAGCCTGATGAGCTCTGACATGCGACTGGGGAGGAATTCTGGGAAACTGAACACCTCACCTTTGAAACGCGGCATGTTTTCAGGAATAGGACAGGTGTAGCCCGTGGGTTTAGGCAAAACACTTGACAACGTATGAGAGATTTAAAAAAAGAAAGGTTTACAACGCACATTAAAGAAATGTTTTACTTAAAGGCAAATAATTGCTACCAATATTTAAATAACATATGGCTGCTTTTCTGGAGAGTATCAAATCACATGCTAATATTTACATAGTAAAAGAAGAATCAGGCTCCTGCTTTTGTCAGGAATTTTTTGGTTGTGAGTGAAAGAAACCTGACTCAAAGTGTCTTGACCACGGGAGATGTGTTGGCTCGCAAAACACCAAGCCTAGGGTAGATAATATCAGGCAAGGCCACAGCCAGATGTTAACACATTGATGTCTGGAACTGATCTCTCTCTATCTCCTGGCTCTGCTTTCTGTCTTAGCTTCGTTCTCAGAAAGCCGTTTTCTTCATGGCGGACCACATGAATCCTAGAAGCTATAGGCTTACATTCTGTCAGCTAAGCAAATTCAGAGGAGAAATTGTGCCCCTTCGCTCGGAGTTCCAGCATGCAACCTGAGACTCTCTGATTGGCCTGACTTCGGTTAAATGCTCGACTCTGAACCGATCTCTGAGGCCTGGGGTGAGATTTTATGATTTGGGTAGGTATGGGTTGTTACCTGCCCATAATTTGAATCGCGGAAGTGAGATTAGCATCATTCCTCCCTGAACCGCTGGGGGCAGAGTTGAGTGTCATCTTAGTCCGCTAGGGCTGCTGTAACAAAATACCACATACTGTGTGGCTTAAACAACAGAAATCCACTTTCTCACTGTTCTGTATGCTGGAAGTCCAAGATCAAGGTGTTGGCAGGCGTAGTGCCTCCTGCGGCCTCTCTCCTATGCCTGCAGATGGCTGTCTTCTTGCTGTGCTCTCGCTTGGCTTTTTTTCTGGGCATACATTTCTGGTATCTCTTCCTCTTCTAATGAGGTGAATCCCCTGGTGTTTCTGGTAGAAACTGATCATGTGGCAACTTTTCCCAATATACATATGTATCTATTCAGATTATCCATTTTCTTTTCTTTTAATCTTGCAAATGGCACAATTTCATTTTGTTTTATGGCTGAATAATATTCCATTCTCTGTATGTGCGTGCACACACACACACACACAATGCATATATATGTAATATATAATATATATAATAGAGATTATATATAATCTATATATATAATCTATATTATATATATTATATGTTACATATAATATATATTATATATAATATATATTATATATATATATTGCATCTTCTTTATCCATTCACCAATTGATGCTCACTTGGGCTCCTTCCATAATTTGGCTATTATAAATAATGATGCTATAAACATCAGAATGCATGTATCCCTTTGAATTAGTGTTCTTATATTCTTTGGGTACTCAGTAGTGTGATTGCTGGATCATAAGGTAGTTCTATTTTTAACTTTTTGAGGAACCTCCATACCATTTTCCACAGTGGCTGCACCGGTTTGCGTTCCCACCAACAGTGCAAGAGGGTTCCTTTTCCTCCATATCCTCACCAGCACCTGTAGTTTCTTGTGTCGTTGATATTCGCCATTCTGATATGTGTGAGGTGATATCTCACTGTAGCTTTGATTTTCATTTCCCTGATGATGAGTGATCTTTTCATGAGTCAGTTGGCCATCTGTGTGTCTTCTTTGGAAAAAGGTCTATTCATGTCTTCTTCCCATTTTTAATTGGATTACTTGGGGTTTTGGGGGTGTTGAGTTTTGTAAGTTCTTTTTCTATCTTGGATACTAGTCTTTTAGCTGATATATCCTTTGCAAATATCTTCTCGCATTCTATGGACTTTTAGGTTTGTTGATTGTTTGCTTCACTATGCAGAAGCTTTTTATTTTGATGTAGTTTCAATAGTTTATTTTGGGTTTTGTTTCCCTTGCCTCGTGAGACATACCTAGATAGAAGTTGCTATGGCCAATGACAGAGAAATTACTGCCTGTATTCTTTTCTAGGATTTTCATGGTTTCAGTACTCATGTTTAAGCATGCCTACCATCTTGAGCCTGTTAATCCTCTTTCTACCGTCTTCTGTGGCAATTCTGGAATTTAGACTTTGCTCAGTGAGGGCCATTGCTTCTTTCCTGCTGCTAAGGGCCGTCCTTCCTGCAAGTTTGCCTCATCTCCTATGGCCCTTGCCAGGACCATACAGCATCTCAGGAGAGCATTCCCAGGTCAGTCCTCTCCTGTTTTGTGTCCCAGTTCTCATCATCACATTCAGCCTCAGAATCTGGTACCATACATATTCCCTCTAGTTCTGGCCAATACTAACCAGCTAAATCTTTCAGCTCCTTTAAATATAGTCAGTTTCTTCCTTACCAGTCTTAGTACATGCACAGCTGAGCTTTCCTATGATTTTTAAAACATTTTTCATGTTTAATTATTCATTTTTAGAGAGAGGGTGGGGGAAGGGGCAGAGGAAGAGGGAGAGAAAGAATCTCAAGCAGCATCTGTGCTGTCAGTGCAGAGCCCGATGTGGGGCTTGATCCCACTGATCGTGAGATCGTGACCTGAGCACAAATCAAGAGTCAGACGCTTAACCGACAGAGCCATCCAGGTGCCCCTACACTTTCCTATGATTTAACCTTATAGGCTGAATGGCCAAGATGTGACGTAGAGGTAAATTCTGAGTGGAAAACCTATTGAAGGGAGAGGTGTTTGTTTTCTTTTCAGCACGAGATACAAGGCTAACTCTTCCTAGGGAACCCTGCAGAGTTCATGCATTTTGAGAAGTTTCAGAGAAGTCGAGAGAATCAGCTTTTTGGGAGTGCTCACTAGATGGGTCCAAGCCATGGGTTTCATCACGAGAGCTCCAACCCTGGCTTCTCAGAGGTTACTTAGTTGACAATGTAAAAACCTTTGAATTTTAGCCACTCGAACTCTTAATTACTGGCCTTGATCCTCTTACATTCTCTACTTTGCTGCTACAGGGGATAAAACTTTATAAGAGGCCTTCATTGCCTATTATGATCTCTCAGTTTTTGGTACTATTGTTGTATAGCACCAACACCACGTAACAACAGCCATCTGATCTCAATGTTTTTTTATCTATATTTTCCATGAATCTGAAAATTCTGATAAGCCTGATGCTTGTGCTGCATCCTCTCGTGCGTTGCCTTCCAACAGCAAATCATCCCCGTTTACTCCCGCTGAAAGTTCAGCATTCGAACATCCCCTTGTGTCCAGGGCTGTCTGTCCTCCTCCGTGCATCAGTTTAGGACCCTTATGTCCATCCGAACAATGAGTGACTTATGTCCCAAATCTCATCTTATCAACCGCTTTCTAGAACACTGTCAGTATAAAAGCTCCCAGGCTGAGTTCTCTGAAAGTAGATGCTGCAATGCAAAATCTCTAGTGGGATGGGACCATGTGAAAGGAAGGGAGAAGGACAGAAGAAAAGCTGTGATGTAGGCCAAGAAAACACAGTCCAAAGTGTAGGAATCTCTGGAGTTCATATTGCTCATGTTAGATTTAAGTGACCAAGCCCTCTTACCTCTGCTTTGCTCCGTCATCTGGTATACCAGATGTACCCAAAATGATTTTGGACAAGACGGAGTTTTGTGGGTAAGACAGACCCTGAAGGAGAGCATAGCTGGAAACTATATGCCAACTGTATTCCCTACAGCTGGATTGAAAGACCGTCCCTGAAAGGACATGTTGGCAGTGCATCTTTGTTTATATCATAGACACTGTTTCACAAGTCCTAAGATGCTCTTCCTTTCCTCCAATCTTCTGTGTCCTTCAGATGGCATGATTTCTATTTGTATCTTCAAGTTCATTGACTCTTCTACTATCTCCAGTCTGCTGCTGAGCTCGTCTAGTAGATTTTGAATTTTTATTCCTTTTAATTTTTCTGTTCTAGAATTTCCACTTGGCTCTTCTTCATAATTTCCATTTCTTTGCTGAGATTATTTGTTGACTCATTACCACTGCATTTCTTCCATTCTTTGAGCACGTTTTAATTTTAATTTTAATTTTTTAAAAGCTTATTTATTTATTTTGAGAGAGAGAAAGAGAGCACAAGAGGGGGGAGAGGGGCAGGGAGAGTTAGAATCCCAAGCAGGCTCTGTACTGTCAGCGCAGAGCATGACTCAGGGTTCAACCCCATGAACCGTGAGATCATGACCTGAGCTAAAATAAAGAGTCAGATGCTTAATTGACTGAAGCACCTAGGCGCCCCTCTTTTAATTTTTAAAACATACTTACAATAGGTGCTTTCAAGTTTTGTCTACTAAGGCCAATATCTGGTCCATTGTTGCCTTTGATTCTGTTGGATGCTTTTTTCTTGATTATGACTCATACTTATCTTCTTTATTTTTTTGCATAATTAGACTTTTTTGTTGTAGACAATGTGGATGGTACATTATAGAACTTCAGAGTCCATTATTGTCCTCTGAAGAACACTGATGTTTGTTCTGTTGGGTGGATGAATCATTTATTGATTAAACTTGAATTTGGATAAGCTTAGCATTATGGTTTATTAAGGAAGATATATAAAAAGAAAAGTAGTGTTTTCCAAGGCCCTCTAATTTGGCCACTCAAACTTCAAACTCTCTCTATTTGCAAATGGCTTTGGAGCTTGGCTTTCGGCCTTATTATAGTGGGTTTGCTGTTGGCATCCTTCTAGGACGTGGTCCTTAAGGCATATGTAACTAGTTTAAGTAGAATTAGCTATATTCATAATGTTGTGAAAACATCACTACTCTATATTTCCAAAACTTTTTTATTGCCCTAAACAGAAACTCTGTAATCATTAAGCAATAACTCTCATTTCTCCTTCTCTTAGTCTCTGGTAATTTTCTGTCTCTATGAATTTGCCTATTCTTGGTACCTCATATAAGAGCTAGCATACAGTATTTATTCTTTTCTATCTGGTTAATTTTGCTCAGCATAATGTTTTCAACTTCCATGCACACTGTAGAATATATCAGAACTGCATTTTTATGACTGAATAATATTCCACTGTATGTATATATACATTTTATCCATTCAACTGTTGATAAACACTTGGATTGTTTTCACCTTTCAGCTGTTGTGAATAATGCTACAATAAACATTGGTGTACAAGTGTCTGTTTGAGTCCCTCCTTTCAGTGCCTTTGGGTATATACCTTGACATGGGATTGGTAGATTTTATGATAATTCTATGTTTAGCTCTTTGAGGAACCACCAGACTATTTTTTATAGCAGCTATATATCATTGCACATTCCCATGAGCAGTGCACAAAAATTCTAATTTCTCCACATTCTGGCCAACATTTATTGTTTTTGTTTGCTTTATAATAGCCATTCCAATGGGTGTGATGTGGTATCTCATTATGGTTTTCTTTCAGTTCTTTAAATATATCATCTCACTTGTCTTCTGGCTTGTAAGGTAATGTAATTGAGGATTCCTTGTATGTGACCTTTCTCTTATGGTTTTCAAGATGCTGTCTTTATTTTTTGATATTCAACAGTTTTAATATAATGTGTAGGGTGGCAGTTTGGGGGTTTATACTGCTTGAAGTTTGTGGAGCTTCCTTTATGTGTATATCCATGTATATCCTCAAATTTGGGAAGTTTTTAGCCATTATATTTTCAAATAAAGTCTTTCTTTTGTTCACTCTTCCTTTGGGACCCTTTCTTCCATAATGTGTATATTGGTTTGCTTGATGGAGTTCCATAAATCCTCCAAGCTCTTTGCATTTTTCATTGTTTTTTTCTTTTTACCTCTTAGACTCAATAATTTTAAATTAACTGTCTTTAAGTTCATCGATTCTTTCCTTTGCTTGTTCAAATCTGTTATTGAACTCCTGTACTGAATTTTTCACTTCCTTAATTTCCGTTTGGTTCTTTATGATTTCTATTTCTGTTGATATTCTCGTTTTGTTCATATAACATTTCCTGATTTCCTTTAGTTCTTTGTTTATGTTTTCCTTTAACCCTTTGGGCATATTTAAGGTAGTTGTCTTAAATTCTTTTTTAAGGAGGTCTAATGCATGTGTTTCTTCAGAAATGGTTTTTACAGACTTGTTTTGTTTCCTCTAACAGACCATGTTTTCTTCTGTCGCTGTATGCCTTACGAATTTTTTTTTTAAATTTTGCCAAAACATCCACCTTTCTCAGTCTTCGCAGACTGTCTCTGTTCAGGGGAAACCTTCACTAATCATTGCGGCAAAAACACTTAAGGTTTTCTTAAGATTTTCCACGGTGTGCCTCCTTCCTTTGCTTGTATGTGTGTGGGTTTTTCTAATTCTACCTCATACATGGTTGCTTTTAAGTGCCTTGATTTCCTTTAGAATTTTACTCCTGCCTAGTCTTGGCACCTCAGCTGTTCTTTTTAATTTCTCGATCAGAAACCTCTTACCACAGGCGTCTGTGGATTAGTGGTCTTCTTGACGTTTTCACAATCTGTGCCTGATGCTTCCCACAGCTTCCCTTAGTTTGCGACCTCAACTGCTTTTGAGCACCTGAATCAAGATTAGGTAACTCAGAGACTAATACCTCAGGGAGCCTGCAGACTACCGTGTCACAAATTCACTCTGTTCCATTCCCTCCCTTCCATAGAAGGTAATCAGGGAGCAAGCCACTGCTTCTTCTAAACCGTGCTGTATCTTGCCAAGTAGGAGGTAGGACAAAGGCAAGGAAAATTCCTACCATTTTGAATGTGTTTTTTTCCTGATTGGGTACCTCTTGATTTCTGTAGGTTTTTAACTGGTTCCCAGAGTGCCTATGAAGTTATTTTAGTCCATTTCTAATTGTTTAATTGATATATCTAGGGGGGAATAAAGGCCCAAAACTTTCTAGTCTACTATCCTGCTGACATTACCCCCACCCACCATCTTTTAAAATATAATGGGAACTTGGACCAAAATATGTGTTATCTGAGAACTGATGTGTGTTTGTGACAGGGTGAAATTTCAGCTGGGCTAGAAACTAGAATGGATGTTCAGTGCGTTAGTAGGACACTGTGATTCCTATTTTGAGTTCCTAACGTGCACTGTGATAGGAAACTCTGAGAATGAGAGGGTAGAGGGAACCAGTTTCAAGACTTTCTTTAGACTACATGTAATCTTGGCAGACGACCTTTCAGGCATTATATTTTCCCAATTAACTTTTATTTCAAACTTCCTGCCAAAGATAGAAAGATTAGACAAAGTTGGCTGCCATTGTAATTGTCCCCCTGACCTTTTTCGGAACACAGGAAGTGGGACCATCAGTTCAGATTTACGTCAATTTACAAACCAGAGTGGATTATCGCCTACTAGGTATATTGCAGAGGAATTAACTTTTAATTGAGGTGACCCAGAAAAGGAAACTGTTTCAGCAGAGACCTTCTGCCCTGAGAAATTGGCTTTTAATGACCAATTTCCTTTCATGTCAAATCACTAGAGGTGGTTAGGTTCAAGAATCTTTTTTTTTTAAACCCACCTCTGATGCTTTTATCCACCTCTGAGAAAGGATAGACACTAATTAAATTTGCTTTTGTGACAGGGAACTGAGAATGTCATAAGTCTGCAAAAAAATGTCAGGAAAGGAAGACAACATCGTGTGTTGTTAACTAATGGAACATCTAAGCAATTAAGCTCTTGACCTTGAAGTTCCCTTATTAGAGATTAGTTTTTTTTTTTTCTGCTAGGATTTATAAAATGACTGGACCTGGGCTCATTAGAAATGGTAATCACTAATTACCATTATTGTTACACATCTTCTGTTTCTGCTGCTTTTGGACAGTTGGTCTTTTCTTCTTGGATTCATGGATTCTGCAAAAACTGATACTTGTAAAGTAGCCCATTTGAAAACTGATGTTAATTCACTTTTTTCGTTTCTGTTTTTATCCTTCCATTTCAGAATGGTCATGATACACTTCTGGAACTACTTGCTGACATGATCTAAGGAAATCTTGCACACTATTTTAGAGTTACCGCTCGTGTTATGGGACCATCGTCCAATGACTCATCCTGTTTAGGGAAGAAAAGGAGGGCTTACTGCCTTTGAAACAGGCATGAGGTTATTTAAATTCTAATCATGTTCTTATGCTGACTGCCTGTGTGACCTAAAGAAAGTAACGGGACACACAAATCGGAATAAAAAGAACAATCTGCCAAATGAAACGATTGACAGTTAGATATACCCCCCTGCAACAAAGACCCTTCTAAAAGGAGTACTATGAATAAATGTATATGGGGACAATCGTGCTTTGGCACACCCTGATGGAGCTTTTCTTCTCACTAATACTTATTTTCTAGATAAAAAAGGAGTGGATGGAATAAGGGGTAAAAGCAGCACAATGAATAATTTATTGGTAGTGAGTTTTTAAAATAAAAATTTTTAAACACTTGGTATTAGTGGTAGCGAAGCACATGATGAATCACAACTAGAGTTTTCCTTGGAACTATTTTTCTTTACTAAATGGATAAAAATAAATATCCTTTTGCACCAGTCATGGCAATAACAATCCAGGATTATAATCAGAAACCCCTTTGTTTGAAAGGAACCCTGAACGCATGCAGATGTTGGCAGATAGAAAGTGTTGGGAGTGTCAGTTTCAGGACAAACCCTATTAACCTCACCCACCTCTTAAAAAAATGTTTTATTTTGATATACCGGAGAGCAAACCCTTTTCAGTAGTGAGTGCAGCTATCACTGCACTAGCTAAACACGTAGGGAGCACATCAGAGTGAAAAAATAAATACCAATTTCCTTGCAGAAATCAGTAAGACTGTCTATTTCGTTTTGTAAAGGGAAGTCAGTGACCTTCAGCAGGGAGTGTTTCACTCCTGATCGTAACTGCTTCTTTCTTTCAATCTTATAGTCTAAACTTTCAGGTTTGAAACAAAGCAACATAGGAGAAAATGAATCTGTGCTTCGAAGCGAACTTGTGTCTTGATACCTGGGGACGTGAGAAGAGCCAGAAGAGGACTGACCACAGTAGCATGGCCAAACATGCATCGGACTACTGGTATACTCCCCAGGCAGGTTCCTGGGGGTGGGGGATAAGGAAGACCGACAATACTAGTAATCCAAACACGTGTCTGCTTCCCCCAAAGAAGTTTTTATAACGCGACTCTCGAACCCAACTAACTGCCCAAAGTATGTCTGTTGTAGAGAATGAATGTATCTTTAGTTGGTAAACCTTTGTAGTTTTCTACGAATACTCATCCATCGGCCCTAAGAATTTTTCCTGTTTCTTTCTTTGAAGATCAGTGTTTTTTCCCCTCCTATTCAGAGAAGCGCTTGTAGGAAAAGCAATGCTATTTTACAGGTCCCAGGTGAGTTATTTTAAACAAGAAGGTTATGTGCAGGAAACCCCCCGGTGGGGGACTTGACTTGGATGTTTCATGGTCTTTGATCTCTCTCCTCACTGCCGGGTATGAGGAGAGGCCGCTCCCAGCTCCTGCTGACCCAATTATGTTCTCAGCCACAGCACTATTTTGATACCTGTGGTTTCCTGGCCTCTGGAGGTGGTGTATTTGGCAATGGGGAAGGTGAAAAAGCAGGCGGCAGATCAAGGAGTTTTGCTTGTGATGTGGGATTGAGATCCCAGAGTGAAATCTGAAAAGTCTAGAAATCTCAGATCCAGCTTTCTGACCTGTTGTCTGGACAACCTAGTGAGCTTCCAATGCTACTAGCTTAGAGCCTGTTTTCAGAAGAAAAAATCAGGACAAGGTAGCAGAGCCCCACAGCCCAGTGAAGGAGAACGGTGAGGTTAGTAAAATGAAATGTCTTTAAATAGTAATAAGTGATTAAATGCATTTAAACTAAATTCAATCGACCAAGCCTTTCAAAAAATCGCTGAGTGCCCACAGGTTCATCTGTCTATCTAACTATCCACTTGTAAAACTCAAACTTGTCTCAGGACTGTATCATCCAAGTGTAATAGCTAAGTTACCTGAACTCACGCAAAATAGTGTTAGGAAATCGGTTTTTTTTTTTTTTAATTTTTTTTTTCAACGTTTATTTATTTTTGGGACAGAGAGAGACAGAGCATGAACGGGGGAGGGGCAGAGAGAGAGGGAGACACAGAATCGGAAGCAGGCTCCAGGCTCTGAGCCATCAGCCCAGAGCCCGACGCGGGGCTCGAACTCACGGACTGCGAGATCGTGACCTGGCTGAAGTCGGACGCTCAACCGACTGCGCCACCCAGGCGCCCCTAGGAAATCGGTTTTTAAACGTTTGTCTATTTTTTGAGAGAGAGATTGACAGAGTGTGAACAGGGGAGGGGCAGAGAGAGGGAGATCCAGAATCTGAAGCAGGCTTCAGGCTCCGAGCTGTGAGCACAGAGCAGGAGGCGGGGTTCGAACTCACAAACCGTGAGATCATGACCTGAGCCCAAGTCGGATGCTCAACTGACTGAGCCACCCAGGTGCCCTGAGATAGTTTTTCTTACAGAAAGTCAAGTAACACCTTCAGCTCTTGTTTATAGGTGGTTCACTTGGAGTGAGCTCTCTTCAGTGTTGCAATCTGAGTAAATTAAAAGGGGCCAACTGGAGACAGAAATCTTGCCTAAGGGAAAAGGGGGAGAATTTTTCATTACTTTCAGTGAATGTCAAGGTGAGATGGTTGCCTCACATTAAGATGAATGGTATCTTGCAAATAGAGAGAAGGTAACTTCTCTTTGCTTTCATTTGTGTGAGTCACATAATATTCCCAGGCTATTCAAAATAGTGTCCTATACCACTGCAGTGATTTCCAGAAACCATAGCTTCAGTTAGCTATCTTTTAAACACATTCACAGCTCTGTTGGTTTTACAACTCTGGAAATTCATCCACACAAGAAAATGTGTGCTAAGGAGAGCTAAGGATAGCACCCCTAGCACTATCTAGATGATTAGATAGTATAATACGGAAAGAATGATGCAGGCAAAACTATTTGTTAAACATATATTGTCCAGCTTAAGGAAAGTTTATTGGTAACAAGATTGTATTTACCCAGCTAATTTGAGTTTTTTTCAGGTGTAATATAAAATGCTTAGCTATTCAGGTTCAGTCTTAGAATTTCTAATATCAACTTCATTCTTTTATTTGAACGCAGTTAACACACAATGTTACACTCGCTTCAGGTGCACAACATTCTGATTCCACAAGTTTAAACATTATTCTATGCTCACCACGAAGGTAGCTACCATGTGTCACCATGCAACAATATGATTACAATATCTTTGACTATACTCCTTATGTTGGGCATTTTATCCCCATGACTTACTCATTTCGTAACTGGAAGCCTGTATCTCCCACTCCCCTTCACCCCTTTTGCCCACCCCCTCTGACATCCATCAGTTTGTTCTGTGTTTACAGGTCTGATTCTGTTTTTTGTTTCTTTATTCAGTTGCTGTTGGTTTTTTTTTAATAGATTATATTTAATGACTTACTGCTCTATTCTATTTAGTAGATTTTAAATGAGTGAAATCCCATTTTTCAATTTGACTTATTTCACTTAGCATAATACCTTCTAGGTCCAACCATGTTGTGACAAATGACACAATCTCATTCTTTTTTCTGACGGCATAATATTCTCACACACACACACACACACACACACACACACACACACCTTCTTCCCTCTTGGTTCATCTATTTATAGACTCTTAGCTTACTTCCATATCTTGGCTACTGTAAATAATGCTGCAATAAATATAAGGGTGCATATATCCTTTTGAATTAGTGTTTTTGCGGTTTTTGGGTAAATACTCAGTAGTGAAATTATCGGATCATACGGTATACATGGTATTTCTATTTTTAGCTTTTTAAGAAGCCTCTATACTGTTTTCCACAGCAGCTGTACCAATTTGCATTCCCACCGACAGTGCGCAAGGGTTCCTTTTCCTCTTCGTTCTTGCCAACACTTGTTATTTCTTGTCTTTTTGATTTTAGGCGTTCTGATAGGTGTAAAGTGATATTTCCTTGTGGTTTTGATTTGCATTTCCCTGACGATTAGTGATATTGAGCATCTTTTCATACGCCTGCTGGCCATCTGTATGTCTTCTTTGGAAAAATGTCTATTTAGGACCTCTGCCTATTGTTTAGTTGGGTTGTTTGTTTTTTTGATGTTGGATTATATCTTGTATCAATTTTTGAATGGTCTTTGATTCCCTTCAATACTTTGTATACTATGCTCATTCAATTGTTCCTTCATTCATTCATTCATTCATTTGATTTTCATGCAGTCATCAAACATGCCCTTGGACAGAATGAGGTCCATCCCTTCCCTGTTGATGAGGAGTCTGCCATCTTGTAAGTCTGTTGATGAATGATTTACTATAATACGTATATGAATAACAAAAGGTTTGAAATACACGCTTAAGGCGAAAAGAATTAGCATAGCAAATCAAGGAAGAAAATAAAAATGCAGATGAATCCTGAAGTAGGTGCAGCTAGCAATGGAAGATTTTTTGAAGGCAAACCTCTCTTTGCCCCATATTCTTATTTTGAATTCCCCAAAGCAACTGGAGTGTGTTTGCCGGGTAGGCAACTGACGCTTGTTGAATGAACTCCACACAGTAAAATGTTAAAAGGCAATAGACCATAAACTGCTGTCCTGTAGGCTTGTTGTTGGGACATATTGAATTCAGAATGTTTTGACAGAAGGTTAAGCTCTATATGATTCTTCTGTTTCCACCCTCCATCTATTTTCAGCTATTTTCATTACATTACCCACATCTCTCAAGAGTTCAATTCTGTCTGCTTTTGTTTCATTGTTCTAGACAGGTTTTTACATGTTACAAATGCTCAGCAGAGTGTTTTCTTAATTCACTGTTTTTCAAGTAAGATTAATTTTCACATTTCCCACAGGTTCAGCCTTTAATCTTCTGTGTTATACAAGTAGAAAAATATAGCAACAATGGGTAAGTGAGGTTTTGAATTTCAAGACTTGGAGATAAGTTGATGGTACAACAGAGGGAAAAAATCTCTCTCTCTCTCTCTCTCTCTCTCTCTCTCTCTCTCTCTCACAAACACCAACCAGTAATGTACTTTATGAATATTTTTAAGTAGCCCCACAAATAAACCAAAACCCAAAGTTTGAGCAAGCTGAATAAGTAAGCAGAGAAAACCAAGCTCTACTGTTCTCAGTGGATTTGTTGAATCTGTGTATTTCCTTCAGTCAGTCTTGGGCCCAAATTTCTCTCTACTGTTCCTCACAGGATTTTTTTTTTCTTAATTTTATAAGATAAAGCTGCCTGTTTCCTCAACACTGTTCTGTTTGTGACTTGGCAAAAAAGATCATCTGTAGTTCTTTGGAGAAGGTTGTTGAAATCCATTTCAAAAAGCCACTCAATTGACGCATGCTAGAAGGAGCAACTCTTTTTAGAGTACTTAGAGTGGCCTTAGGGATTTGATTGTATTTATTTTATGTGTACAGAGTACATCTCAATCCAAAAGCTTAAATTCAGTTATCTAGACAAGAGAAAATGCTTAAGGGGTTCTTTTCAGTATTTTCTTTCGTTAATGTTAAGTACAGAAAACATCAGGTGGTCAGTCTTTTGGCTGTGGGAAGGTGGAAGGTGGAAGAAAATCATCTAAGTAGGTCAGCAAATTTAGTAAAGTTAAATAAGAGCTGGTCTTCCAGAGGGGAATCCCAAACTCTGAGCTTTGAGGCGTGTTAGAGATGCTTCTCATTCTAAGAAGGCTTTTTTTTTTGGCATGACCATTTATATCACTCTGCCACGTTTTCTCCTTGCCTTGATGAGCTCGTACCTCATCTATTCTGCCATATTTTATAGCTACTTACTTCTATTACTGCTCCTTCCTTTCACTCACAGATTTCTCAAAACTGTCTGCTTCCTCGTCCTCTGTTCACCCTCAATCTGTTATAGTCTGACTTCTGCTTTCACTTTTCTAGCAACGCATTAATTCTGGGCGGGGGTGGGGGGGGGGACTAACAAAAACCAGAAAGAGGTTTTTAAAAAGTTTGTATTTTATTTCCCTCGAAGATAGATCTTTGTGGCTACATAGTTTTAACTTTTGAACAAATGCCTACCCACTCATGTCATTCAAAGAGAAAATGGCTTTTTAATTTTTTCTCCCTTTTTTAAGAGGAAGGAAACAGCTTCCGCAAAATGGAGAAAGTTCCAGGCCTTGGACTCCCTCTGTCCCAGAGATTCAGCAGTACTATTGCAGAAAAACAACACAACTTTACAGAAGAATCTTAGGCCTTTTTGGCAAAGCGTGGAAGAGAGACAGTGGGAATGGTCACATCTAATGGCTGGTTCTGAGGCCCCATCTTACTTGGCATTTCTGCATTTTCCTACACTCTTGCCGCTTTTTGTCTGGCACCCTTCGCCCATCCCACCTCACCTCACTGACTTCCTCATGGCAGGGTCTGTGGCTCTCTACCTGCTCCTTCTCAGCTTACCTGGTCTCATCTCACCTTCGGTGATGGAATCCTCCAGAACCTGGTGTCAGGGCTGTCGCTGCCTCAGCACATGTACTCTCATGCCTCAACTACTCCCCATATGCTCTTGCCCCCAATCACTGTGTCCACACCTGGTCCTTTCTCTGAGCTCAAGACCCACATTTCCGTCTTTCCAATGGACACCTCAACTTGCTTATCGCTCAGGCACCTTATACTTAAAACGTTCTAACTAGTCATTTACTACCCTTCCACCTTCCCTTCCCAAATGTGTGTTTCCTCATGCATACACTGCCCTGGAAAATGGGATCATGTTGCCATAATGTCTACTTTCATACCCTCATTCTCCACGCTCAATCTTCCCCAAATCCCTTGTCCGGTCTGCTTCCTAAACAGCGTCTGGGTCCGTTTTCTCTTATACTCACGACCACTCACCAACTTTCATCAGGCCATTGAAATGATCTCTTACCTACGCCCCTTCTCTCTAGCTTCATCTCCAGATGTCCTCCAAACTGGTAACAGCCTTATTTTTTCAAATGGAAATGTTCTTACCATCATACTTAAAAATCCGAGTAGCTTACAGTCACCTAAAACCTTATGATAAAGTTAAAACTTTTAGCTTGTCATACAAGAACTTTCAGTTCTGACTCTAGTCTGCTTGGCCAACTTTGTCTTCTACAAGCTCTTCTTCTGCATCAGGCATCATGACAAGATTGTTTTTAACTCCTTGCCAATTCTTTTACTTGGAAAGACCTCACTTTTCTCAGTCTGATTAAAGCGTACCTGTCCAAAAACACCCAATGTACCTTGGTGTTGCCTTCTCTCAATCTTCGTTCGTTCCAAAGGTGTGGGTACATACCTCTTTATAACACTATGGAGATGCTGAGGTTATCTCATTTGTAACCACAGGAAGACTGGATTTACAATCAACCAGTCTGGCATAGACTCCTGGCATGACCACTTACCTATTGTGTGACCCTGGATGAGACAAATAACTTATCTTTAAAAGAGATGTAATCACCTAATAAGTTTGTGAAGAATAAATGTGAGAAAAATGTATGTGAAAGTATTTTGTAGGTCACAGCATTTTATAAATATGCTATTGTTTGCTATTGATGAACAATTTTTCTTTATATGGTCAATTCTCCTTCTAGCCATGAACAGTTACTTTATTTTTGTGGAGTGGTAGAAAAAAATATGTTTATGTCATTTACCATATTTTGCCTTTGTTCCTGTCGTTCGTATACTTGACTCTTCTTGCCTATTCAATTGTATGTTCCTAGGGCTGGAGACATTATTACAGTCATCACCACAAGCCCTATGCTGCCTGAAATATATCAGAAGCTCCTTTAATAGGTGGTGAATTAGGGGCTCCTGGGTAGTTCAGTCTGTTAAGCATCTGCCTTCAGCTCAGGCCGTGATCTCATGGTTTGTGAGTTCGAGCCCCACATCAGGCTCTGAGCTGATGGTGTAGAGCCTGCTTGGGGTTCTCTCTCTCTCTCTCTCTCTGCCCCTCCCCTGCTCATTCTCTCTCTCCCAAAATAAATAACTAAACTTAAAAAAAAGGAGTTGGTGAATTGAATATTTAACTCTATATTAAATTATCACAATTAGTAAATATTACAACTACTGCATTTTTGTACACTTTAAGTCAAGGACTCTCAACCAGGAGTAGTATTTGTTCTTGGGGGGACATTTGGTAATATTGGAAAGTATTTTTCATTGCTATATATATATATATATATTGCTTAAAGGAGAATCTTTGTCTCTCTCTCTCTCTGAATACCTATTTGGAACCATATAAAGTTGTGCTACTACAAATAAGAAGAAATATGAAATTAGGTCCTTAAATAGGTCCAGCATTTCATCAGGAAAACAACTCTGACATCTTAGGGGATTTCTGAAAGCTTTGCTTTGCAAAATTTTCTAGGATTTTTATTTATCCTGGTGTGAATTTTTATTATCCTCATAGCTCATCTCAACTTACAGCATAAATTCAATAGAGTAATATTTCACTTGCTTTAAAAATTTGGTTTAATTTCATAAAAAATGGCAACGAGATCCCAACTTTGGATATATTTTTAAAAAGTGGTGTCAATGTTTTCAATAGCCATGTTTAACTTTCAGGAATATAATCATAGAATAAAATGTTCCCAGGGGTGTACTTAATTTTTTATTATTCAAATATTACTTTGCAGTTGAGGAATTAAATGTAAAGGGCATACTAAGGGTAAAGAAGGAGGGAATAATACTCTTTATTTTTGCTTAAGACCCAAGATATCCATTTACTACTTCATCAATCTTAGGCGAACTATGGTCATGGGAAGAAATGGCAGGATGGTCAGGCTGGGAATCTGAGAAGAAACCGTGGCAAGACTCTATTAGACTAGAGAAAGGATTTCCCTCTGTTCTCCTTCTTCTCTATCACCTTCCTGCTCAGTGGTTAAGTGTGTGGCTCAGCCTTTAAAGCAGCTGGATCCTTCACTTGGACAACAGAGCAATGCAGTCCAGTTCTACTTCAGGACATGTCTGCTGTGAGATTTCCGCCATCTCTCTGCTAAGACATTGTCCTCTTCTGTCTTTTGACACAGATCACACAGGACAAAAGAGGTAGGAATTACTTTTCTACACAGGGAGGCGGTTTTTCACCTTCTCTCTCTTAGTTCAACAAAAGGCATTTTTCTAGTTCTCTTTCTTTTAAAACGAATGAAGAAAATAGTCATAAGAACACTTACCCTTCAGGAGCGAAATTACTGGTTTGAGGGTCAAATTTGGTTACGTGTGTGGCTTTTTGAAAGCCAACACACCATAAATAAAAGTGATATGAATTATTACATAGAGTCTTCACTTGAATCTTGAAGAGAAAAAAACACAGCTCTTTAAAATTTCCGGAGGTCTCCTCTTCTTCTAACAATACGGCAGTAAGTGCAAATTTTCTTCCTGGAGGATCCTGGGAGCTGTCGTGTTGAGCCACCGTCCTTGAAGGTAGAGCAAGTTGTTTGCGAGAAAAGTTGATAGAGAATGTGCTAACCCTCCTTTTTTTGAACTTCAAAAATCAGACTCTAATTACAGATATCTTTTCCAGATTTAACCACCACTAATTTAACCAGAAACATATGTGTGTAACAAAAGAACTCATAAAAGGAACATTTGAGGTTTCACATGGATTTCTGCAAAAGACAAACACAGTAAAATCACAGAATTGGCTGATGGACACTCAGCTATACGAAAGCTATAAAGCTTTTATTGAATCCTTGGGACTTGTAATATCCATTCATCCTTTAAGAGAAACTAAAGGTCTTAATCCACAGAGGATCTTTCCACCATTTACCAGAGAAGCAAATCCTTCCACCTTGAATGGCACAGTCCGGGGCCTTCTGGAACCTAGTGTGATTTGCCTTCTGATTTCCATCCAGCCCTCTCTCAGATGTGCTATGGAGAGGTGTTAGCTCTGTCACTTAGCATACGACTTGAAACGAGACTGAGCATTTAGAACTGGAGTTATTGCAGTATGTTTCTGAGTAGAAAATTGCCCATTTTGCAACACTTATCCTGGAGAGACACCCAATAATGCCAAGAATACTAAATAGACACTTGCCAAATAATATAGTTCAGCTGACTCATAATCAAGATGAATGTGCTCAGAACAAGATACCCAGAGACCCCTTATTCACCAAGAGGGCTGACAAATGGAGATGCGGTCCAAAACCCTATGAAAAAATCCCTCAATGTTCTAGAGTCATGTTGAGCAAAATTATTTAATAAACGAAATTCAATAAACACTTTTTTCCCCTTGATGCAGCCTGCTAAACATTCCTATTTCCTTTGTCTCTTCTCAGAAACTGTTCAGAGAAACCTTTGAGAAACTGAACCAACCAGTATTCTAGACCATAGGTCTTAGACACCATCAGCTAGCTAAGATAGATAGGTAATGTCTGTTTTATTATTACACTTCCTAAGAATGAGGGTTATTGTCATGACAAGTGTCTCCTGGGTGTCAAAATGCTACAATTGAGGGAGAGAGAGAGAGAGAAGACAGAGGTAGAGCCATGACTGTAGCTAAAGGGCTAACTCTTTTTGTGAATTATAGGAGTACGGAAAATGCACATCCTTGGTCTGGGGTAAACTGAGTCTTCTGAACAAATAGAGATGATAGAAACTTCTGGGAGAACATGATCCTCCCCTCCTCTGAATTTCAAGCATTTGGAAGTATTTCTTTCTTCATTTATCACTCAAATTCTGCTCGTGTGGCAGCAAATGCACTTGTGAGGTACCATCTCCAATAATCACTGAATTATCTGGTAAATACACATGCTGCTTATTTTGTGAGGTGTTAGTACTTCTGGGCTAAATATTTTTAGTAAAAATTAATTCAGAAGAGGGGCGCCTGGGTGGCGCAGTCGGTTGGGCGTCCGACTTCAGCCAGGTCACGATCTCGCGGTCCGGGAGTTCGAGCCCCGCGTCAGGCTCTGGGCTGATGGCTCAGAGCCTGGAGCCTGTTTCCGATTCTGTGTCTCCCTCTCTCTCTGCCCCTCCCCCGTTCATGCTCTGTCTCTCTCTGTCCCAAAAATAAATAAACGTTGAAAGAAAAAATTTAAAAAAAAAATTAATTCAGAAGAAGTGTATGGGTAAGGTTGACAGAATAATTCAGGATCACAAATATTCTTCTAATGTCTGTAAAAATAAATTTTAAAAAGTTAAAAAAAAACAGCTAAGATTTACTGGTAGCAATCAAACCAGGAAAAATATGTAACTTTATGGTAAACATTTCTAAAAGTGGTAGCTAGGGAAAGAACTAAAAATGCTTATTATTTTTTTAAATGCTTATTGAGAGAGAGAGAGAGAGAGAGAGAGAGAATCCCAAGCAGGCTCCACGCTGTCAGTGCAGATCTCCATGGCTCGATCTCACAAACCCTGAGATCATGACCTGAGCCAAAAAACATCAAAAGTCCAATGCTTAGCTGACTAAGCCACCCACGTGTTCCCTAAAAATGGTTCTGCATAGGTTTAAGTGACAGCCAGACCAACAGCCATAAGCAGTACAAAAAAAAAAAAAAAAAGAAAGAAAGAAAGAAAGAAAAGAATGATAATTAACAAGATCTTATGAAATTGTACCATACAAGAATAATTGGTTTCCTTAGAGAACTGAACTAATGGAACGGGTGACACAGTGCGGGGAGAGGGAAGCTTACAGAGATGTAATATGGGAAACTTTCCCCTAAATAAACGAAGAAATAAACTGCACATTGAAATGGCGTGTGGTAGACAAAGAAAAACTGATAAATAGGAACTTACATGGAAACCTCCCTCCAAACAAAAGCCAAAGAGCTTCAGTTGCCTCCAGGGCTTACATGAGTGTACCATTTACTGATCTTATCTCCTACTGATTTTTAGCAGCAACTTCCCGACACTGGCCACATTTGCTTCCTTGCTGTCATTGAAAACTCTAGGGTATGCTAATGTCTCAGGATCTTTGTATCCTTTCTCCTTTATGTCAAGGCTATCCAATTTTCCTCCTTGATTTTTCCATAGCAAATACATACTATGTACATGTATGTATTACATAGCAAATACATAGCAAAATACATACTATCTTGTAATATATTATATAAATTACTTTTATTTTAGTTTCTCTATGTCCCCCTACTATGTATGTGCCCTGAGGGCAAGGCTTTTTTTTTTACAATATCTATGAAATGAATAATTTTCCCGTATTATTACATGCAAGACACTAAAATGCTGTGTTCCGGAAACAAACAGGAATGCACCAACAGGAAATGAAGGCTTGAGGTACCAGGACTCAGTACGATCGGGGCAGTGCTGTACTGGAATCAATGTGCACCAGCTCGCAGAGCCAATGTGGGCATCTCTTACCAACTCTGTGCTCAATGACGTCACGTGCTAGCTTGACATCAGCCATGGGAGCATTTACACCGCAGATATCCGCAAATGCTACCAATGAGGGGTTTTATCCCCCTAGAGAGCTGGTAGTTAAACATTTACGAGTACAAAACTTTGTAAGGGACACAAAACTAAATTTGGAAGCAGAGGATTAAATTTGCATCCCCCCTCCACTACTTCCCAGGTCTCTACTTTGGGAAGATCATCTCATTATTCCAAGTCTTCATTTTCTTAACCTTAAGAGCGGGTAAACCTATCACAAGATCACAAGGACAGGGGCAGCTTGAGATAAAACAGATGAATTGACCGGCCTTCCTCAACCCTGCTCGCTAAGCCTCTCTGCTCACACATTCTGCCCAGATGCAGGTGACTGCCTTGGCTGCTTCCCTGCTTGTCTAACCCCTGGCTGGGTCCGAGATTACCGAGGTTTGCTTGTAAATACACGGTCCATAAAGTTTCCAGTACTGTGGTCATAATTTTGACACCCAGTCTGTAATTTTGTAGCGTATGTTTTTCCTATCTAGTTTTGGTGGCAAGGTCATCTAAATCTCGTTTGAATAAGAGGAGGGCTCTCTCATTTCCTGTTCTTTGGAAGAGTTTTTTAAGGTTGGAATTGTTTCCTTGTTGACTGTTGGACAGACCTTGCTTTCCTTCTGGGCCGGGTGGTATTTTGACAGGTGTATTTCTTACTAGCGATTCAATTTCTTTAATGGTATAAAGCCATTCAGGTTTTCTTCTCTTGGTTCAGGTTTGATAAGTTGTATTTTCCAATTTGGATATTTCATCCACTATTCAATATATAAGCTGTTATATATAATATTTTCTATACTTTAAATCCTACTGTATGGTAACTATGTACCACCTTTTATTTGAACTATGTATTTGAACCTTCTGTCTCTTTTGTGAATCTTACCAGAAATTTATTTTATTAGTCTTTGCAGAGAACCCATGGCTTTATTGATTACTGTATACATTTTTATTTACTATTACACAGATTTCTCCTATCTTTATAGCTTCCTTCCTTCCACGTTCCATGGATTCATTCTACTTCTCAACATCTCCAAGTTAGAAGTGCATAGCTCCTTTCTTTAGTTTTTTTTTTAAATGAATATCAGGAATATATATTTTACTTACAGCTTAGCCCTATCCGACAATTTTTTTGTGTGGCATATTTATAGAGTTTTACATATCTTAACATTTCCATTATCATATTTTTCCCTGAGTCACGAGCCACTCAGAATTGTATTTTAAAATTTTCCAAATATGGAGGTAGCATTATGTTAATTTTGTGTTTCATATTAATTTCCAGATTAATCTCATCATTGTCTAAGACTGTGATCAGTAAGAAACTTCTGTTCAATAGCACTTGATTTATGGCCATATGCATGGTCCATTTTCATAAAAGTTCTTCTGTGTGTGCTTGAGCAGTGTGTGCATGCTCTAGTAGGGGCTACCCTTTGGTTCAAGTTCTTTTTTCATTGATGTTTCCTTATATTGCTTAATTCTTCTACATCTGTATTCAGTTTTATCTATTAATTACTGAACATTTGTTTAATTCTCCCACCTTGATGGTGTTATACTGTCCATGTGACCCTCAATTTTTTGTGTATTTGTTGAGCTTAAATAATTAAGTATCTACTATGATATATGTATCTTTATATCATATCTTTGTGGTAAACTCTTCTAATAGTGCTTTGTGGCCTCCAGTCTATATTGCCTGTTACTAATATAGCCATAGTGCCTTTCTTTTCCTTGGTTTTGCCTGATGTATCTTTTTCCTATGACTTGACCTCAACCTACCTGCGTCTTCGTGTATCATTTGTCTATTATACCTTATGCATTTTGTTTTTCTCTTTTCTTCCCTTTTCTTTTAAAGTGTATTTATTTTGAGAGGAAGAGAAATCATGAGCAGGGGAGGGACAGAGAGAGAGAGAGAGAGAGAGAGACAATCCCAAGCAGGCTCTGCGCCGAGCCCGACCCAGGACTTGATCGCGTGATAGTGAGATCATGACCTGACCAGCAATCAAGAGTCAGACACTTAGCCAACTGAGACATCCAGCTGCCCCTCTTCCCTTTTCAGTTGATTTACTTCTTAATTCCTTTTTTATCTTTATTTTCCTGGAGATGATGCATGGTATTATTGTCTTACGTCATTTTTGTGGTTACCTTAATACATTAACATGAATAATTTTCTCTTCCCACATAATGCAAGGAGCTTAGAACAGATTTAAGCTAAGCAATTCTTTTTTACAGTTATTTTTACCCAATGGATTATTTCAGTCTCTTAAAATGTCTAATAGCAAACATTATTACTGTTGTTTGAAACCATCAGCATTTGTTTAGACCTAACTATGTATTTATCATTTTCTTTGCTCTCTTCTCCTCAGTGGGTGTTCACCCTCCCTCCGGAGAGAATTTTACTTGTTCGTTATGTACTTCTTTCACTGTACCGTATGCCCTTGTATATTCTCTTGCTTTTGCTTTTCTTTGTTTGAAAATATCTTATTTTTGCCTTCATCCTGAATGATAAATTAGCCGCGTGTGAAACTGTCAGTCGATAGTTATTCGCCCGTAGCATTTTGAAGATAGGAGACCACTTTGTTCTAACTTCCCTTGTCACTGCTGAGAAATCAACTGCCTGTCTAATTATTGTTCCTTTGTGATTAATCTCCCTTTTCTCTGTGAGTTTTTTAAATGCTCTTCTCATGATCAGTATATGCTATCACTGCCATAAATGCCTTCCTTTATAACTAGCTTAAGTCTTTTATGTGTTCAAAAGATCATTTTCCTCAGTCTTATTCTTATGAAGATGGTATTATATATGGTTGTTCACCATTCCTTTATTAATTATTTCATTTCATTAGCATTTATTGGCCATCCTCCACATGCCTGGAATTGCTCTAGTTACCGCCAATGGAGGAGCAAAGAACACAGAGACCCGTATTCGAATACAGCTTAATCTTCTACTTCAGATAATTAGCTTCTGCCTCATTCATTCATCGGCTTTAAAAAATACCGAGATCTTTTGCAGTCTGTCTCATGTGGTTCATTTTCCACCCCTTAACAAGTATTATTTTTCTGCTAAGGCTCCTTGACATCTGCTTCGCAACCTTGAGTCTGTCGAAGAATGCTGATGATGGTCTGTGCAAGGCTTTCGTCAGGATTTCGGTGATCTCAGATGTAAACGTTCTCTTTAATTTCAGAGATACAGGGAAGCGTCCAGAGTGGGATTCAGGACACCAGGAGCCTCAGTCAAGCTCAACAGCAGGGTGACCTTGAACAAATTCCTAAGCCACTCTGGGTTCTCATTTCCTAATTTTAAGATAAAGTGGTTTCAGTGATTCTCTGGGTTCTTCTAGTTCTACTGCTTTTATTTTTTCAGAGCAGTATAAAGTGGATGCCTTGGTGATGAGTCCTGAAATTCACCCTCTCCTAACTAATTGCAAAGATGAAGAGTACTTCTTGAGTAAGAACATTTGTATCAGGGATGACCTTCTCTGCAAGGACAGAAAACCAACTTGGTGGCTTAAACAGCAGGGGGCTTATCATCTCACACGATGACACATCTTAGATCAATTCGGAGTGGGCGTAGCTGCTTACATGGCACCGAGAGCTGAGGCCCCTTCTACCTTTGGCTTTACCGTCATTGTAAGAAGCATTTGTTTTCACTGTTGTGAGATGGCAGCTGTACCTCAGGGCATTGCGTCTCTAAGGCAAACAGCAAAAGGGGGAAGGAAGAAAAAGATAAAGAGGCAAAATGGGCCATAGCTACTAAGTCTTTTCCTTTTTAAATCCTTCTCGGAAATTCCCTCTGCTGACGTCTATGAACATGCAATAGTCCAGAACTATGTTACATGGTTGTTTCTATAAGTAGCCATGAAGAGTTGAGTATTTTCAGCCTTTCCAGTAGAGGAAACTAACATATTTAAATTCTAAATAGTCATGACCCATCTTGTCCTTATGAAAAAAAAAAAATAAAGCCTTGGAGAGAAGGAAACATGGGCTAAGAAAAAACATCCAATCATAATAAAAGCAAACAAGACAAAATTCAATGAGGGCATGTACAGATTAACTGAAAAGGTGTGCTTTTGGGTGAAATCTCTGTTTCCTTTGCTCTATATTTTAATCATGCCAGATGTTCTCTTGAGAACAAAAGCAAGGTGCCTTTCATTGCCTTTGTTCTAATACACATACATATATATATATATATATATATATATTCTTACAATGAAGAGAGAACTCAAGATTGATTCAATAAGGGTTCAATGTGGTTACTTTCTGTTCTCAGGTTACAATGCTATTTACTTGACAATCATCACACAGTTTTAATTACATACAATGGAATGTATATTGTCAATTAATAAACTTACACCATGGACTACTCTTTGTATGGGCAAAAGTAGCTATAAATAAACTCTCCACTATATCTAATGTACTCTAGTGTACTTAGCTCTTAACGCTCAATGTTTAAGATACAATGCTAGTCTCACCGCGTCCTGCTTCAAATGTGGTGTTATGTAACGAAAAGTGTATCAGATTAAGGACCACAAGATCTGGATTCCAGTGCTTGCTTCTATGAATCTCATCAATGTTATTATCTCTCCAAACAACAAAGGGAACATCACTACCCACACCGCATAATTATTGTAAGAATTGATGAGAATAAGTTCACCATAAAACTGCACATACTTACAGAAAATTAACATTCAGCATTCTACCAATCTCATGGAGAAATTGGCAAAGAAATCATCACTTTTTAATGTGATCATCACTAAAATGGAACTGTATACACCCAAGTGAGAGACCAGTTATAAGGAGATCTAAATCTGTGTCAGAAAATACGAGGAGCTGCTCAGAGAATGCAACCCTGAACTGAGACTTTTAAAAACATATAACATCTTCTAGAAGGATAAGATATGTGAGGGAATTTTGAGAAGGGGAACAACCAAGAACTACTGTTAGTTCAGAATTGCCTAACTCAGTATATTAGGACAGGGGTGATGGACAGGTGGACAAGTAAGCAAAGGCCAGATCATAAAGAGCCTTACATGCTTAATTAAGGAGGCACATTTTGTTGTGTAGGATATAAAGAGCGTTGAAAAACTTTGAGGAAGGTAAAGAACAGAAAGCACCAAAAAAGAGAGAAAGTGAATGATCTTATTATATTGTACAGAATGAACTGGAAGAGGGTGAGAAGCCAGCACACAGGCCATTGCAATTGTCCTACAGGGGATGATAGAACCTACCCCATAAATATGTCTGGGGGAGTGGGTGGGTGGGGTGGAAATACATTTAGGAGAAAATTAATGAAATATTTTGATTAATTATAAAGAGGAAGAGAAGAAACTGATTGATATTCAGATTTTTGGCTTAAGATGAGTGGGTGGGGGTTAGTAGCATGCTCTAAGAAAGTTGAGGAGACGGTGTCAGAGTTGGAGGAGTCAAGAGTAATGATTGAGACATACTGAGTTGGAAATATAGACAAGGTAGAAGAGGGGACTATGGTTGTTCTAAGTAGAGATGTGTAGATAGCTGTTTCATTCACTCATTAAACACCTATGGACCAGGAACCGGGTTGGGCAGAGGGGATATAAGATGCTAAGACATAGTTTCCTCAAGGAATTTATTGCCTCATAAGAAAATTGCCATATAAAAGTTGAATGAAACCATTGTAAATGTTAAGATGAAAGTAAATATAGAACATGGGGGCTAATAAATGAATTCAATTATTGGAGGGAAAGCCTGAAAGAGAGGCCTATTATCTGAGAACGTGAACACGAAAGAGATTGGCAAACCCATGGGCATCACGGGAATTGCATATGGAACCATGTAAAATGAGGAGAGCATTGAAGTGTGAACCTGGGAATCACCTAGAAGCTTCAGAAAGAGGAGATTATACAGCAGTGCTTAAGAGCAGGCTGGGTTTACTGCAAGAAAGACCAGATTTGAGTTCCAACTCTGCTTCTGTCAGATGAATGAACCTGTAAAACATATTCACCGTATTTAAGGACATTTTATCATCTGAAATATGGGTGTGGTGCAATTGGGTCTGACTCAGAGGGGTATTGAAAGAATTAGGGATATAATATTTGAGGGCTACCAAACGCTTAACATTTTATGTTCAAAAAAAAAAATGAAAAATGTTTTCAATCTTCAACGAAGTTGGACAATGAGAGTTTCAGGACGAGAATAAAAGCACAGAGACTGTCCTGCTATGGAATCGAGGGAAGAAGAATTTCAAGAGAGAGAGTCAGTAGTCATCAGTGGCGAAGACTGCAGCAAGGCTAATACCGTGAGGAATGAAAACTGTCAGGTTGGGAGATAGGAGGCTGATAGTGATGTGAACGCAAGCAGTTTCCAAGGTCTGCTGGGGCTAGATCGCAGTCATTTGAAAAGTGAATGGTGGGTAAAGAATTGCAAAGAACAAGGAACACTTTTTCTTGCAGGATTCTTTTTTCTTTTTTTGCTGTAAAGACAAGGGAAATAGCTTGAGTGAGACAAAGTGTAAAGGATTGTGCTTTACTTTTCCTTTGTGATGGTAAAAACGGTTTTCCATGGGGATGGATAGGAGAGAATCTATGCAGAGGAAAATGGTGAAGAAGCAGGAGAGGAGAAATACTTGTTGGATAAGAGGTCCAGAAGACCGCTGGGGACACAGGACCAGAGCATGCTAGCTGGATGGTTCTTTGAAGAGAACCTACGTCAGCAGGGTGGAGGAATTATCTTGATTAGGTCATCTGTATATGGTGAGTTTCAGTTTTTCACTGAGATGAGTGGTCACTGCCTCCGGGGGTCAGGCAGGTGGTTTACATGAATGAAGCTGGCCTGCCTTGAGCACATCTGCCGTTGTTACATCAGTGGTGGGATTTAGATGGAGTTGGAGCTCTCAGCCTCCTCAGCCCCAGCAGGTTGTACCTATTAGAAATATTGAGGCCAGGATTGTGACACGTTCCAGTTCTTCAAAAGAAGCCAGAAGCTTGGACTTTATGTGAAATATCCTGAATTTTATTTTGGTCTACACTTAAGGGGGGAGAGAAAAGCCAAGCCCAACAAAAACACCATCCGCATGCCAGGATTGGCCCAAGAACCACTAGGCTGCAACCTCTACCAATGAGAGAGGAGAGTGAAGCCCTGGAAATAGTAGAGGTCCTGTAACAGAAAACAGATGTCATGTGAGTTTGGTCAAGGAAGCATCAGTCACTGAACCAGTAAGGCAAACACATAGAAAGGGACACATGGTCAGGGGTTAATAGACTATGAACTGTCTGACTTAGTTTTCACTGCAAATGAAGACAGGAGCGAAGGTAAGAAGAACGTCAACATCATCTTTCATCTTCTAAGAGTGCTTCTCTTTTCCGTCTCCATCTTGCCCTGGCACGGGCGTGCCCAGGCACTCTGGCACATGCTACCCACTCCACATGCATCCGGGCATCTTCTCATCTTCCCACCGCTACACTTTGCTCCTCCTCCATTCCTGGGTACCAAAGCTTGAAGTGTAGGATGGACAAATTAGAAAGTAACCAAGAGCGCTCAGTCCAACTTCATCCTTTTTTTCCACTGTACCCCACCCTTAGACTTGATGAAAAGGATGGCAGTTTCCAGTTTCCTATATTACACAAGGAAGTTACATTCCATTAATGTTATAATCTTCTTGGCCCCATCTTTAGCCTGGCAAGCCTGGAAAACATGGAAAGTTTACATATTGAGTAAAGACTTTTAGATTAGCTCATGTTTTGTTTGGAAAATGCCCGACTCTGCCTGGAGATAGTATAGTAATGCAGTTCCTTTATGGTGTGGGGGGAATATTGTGACATTTCCTAAACGTAATTGCCTCCCAGTTTCTTGGGATGGAAAGTGTCTAGAGGAAACCTACAAAAAGTTGTCTTGTAAACTCAACAGAAACTTGAGATATAAATGTCATTTTTGGCTCTAACTGCAATGATTGCTTAAGACAGTACCTCATTGATATTTAAAAAGATCTAACAATAAAGTATTTAATCATCTACATATCAAATTATATCTGCAGCTTTTGAGTAGGAAATGTTCAGTTTTAACATACTTCTGGTATTTTCTTATTGTGGGTAATTACCATTGCCTCTCTATTGTGGTAAACCTCAAGTAGGACTGAAATTTATCAACAGGAAATATATCAACAGGAAAATAATGCCCGGATCATACTACCAAGGATCTCCAAAACCTTTGTGCAGGTGGGATTTCAGGTGTCTGCTCACTGCTTTACCCTTGCTTGACCGATGCTTGACTTATACCGAAGACTCTTAAATTGTTTGTAAAATGAATAAACGGGAGGTGTGTCTGAGAGACATTAGCTTGCATAGGACCATTTTGTTACTTTTTCAAGTTCAGTTTTGCCTCCATTAGGTTATTTTCATAATGAAGTACTTACCTTTAGATGCACTGACACCACAATCCAGTAACTTCAGTAAATTTCTGTTATGTTGACATTGCTTTTCCACATTGAACTGATTGGTTCTGATTTTTTCCACTTAGCTGCTGAAGTCCCGCAACACTTGTTGCATAGGCATAGCAAGGATATTTCCTAGAAATCCAAAAGGGGGCTGTAGTTCTTTCCCATTGTAACTTCCCAAACTCCAGTCTGTGGAGCACTAATACGACTTGAGACGTTAATAGAGATCTGTCAAAAAAAGTTTATGGTGGCCAAGTAAGTTTAGGAAACACAGCGTTGGGAGACCATACATCTGGGAGAATCTCAATGTATATTAGTTTATTAAAAGCTCTGAAAAGTCCTTCATTAAAAGAAATCTGTTCCATGTCTTTTATTCAAGCATTTCCATTTATTTTTGACCATGAGATCTATTTCGAATGGTATTAAGTGTTCCGTACAAATGGCTTAGAAAACCCTGCCCTACCCTGTATTTATATAATTGTGCTAATCCTTAATCTATTCTAAATCAAACTGAACAAACATGAAAAAGAAATTTGGATATCTATTTTCTTTCTGCTGCTTGCTAGACTTCTCTTATTTCTTTAAAATATACAATAACCTTTAAAGTATGTGAAAATACATGAGGAGTGTTTAAACGACCTAACAGAGTTTTTGGTTTCTAATGTATATTTTTCTCAGCCAAACTAGATACTTTTGGAGAGGAGGGAAACAGATACAGCTACCCACTTTAGTGGCCACTTTTGTTTTGTCTGTGATAAATTCAAAATTTCTAGGGGTACACTGCACTGTCTTCATGGTGAACTCACTGTACCTTGAACATGAAATGTACAACCCTCTGGTATTGGCAGAAAATTGGGTCTTGACATGCTTACATGCCCCAGAATATGAAACCTTTTGGAGATGAGAGAAAATTTGATATTGTCTGTGTCAACATGGTTTGGACTCTGCTTTATAAGAAACTAAAATCCTGTTTCTGTTAGGTTCACTTGCATTGTTCCACTCTTGGGGAAAGAAATATGTAGAGTAAACATGTGAACAGAGCTGTTGAGAACTGAAGGGCCTCATTTAATTTACTTCAAAATCTAGATGCATACTGTATTCCTAAAGAGTGCAGTGCACCCAAAATTGAAAAGTTAAGCCGCTAACCTGCAAAACAGAATCATATGTATGATTGGGAATTCAATGTCCCATGTTTTATCCATACTTCTCCCTTAGATGTGTTCTGGGAGGTTAGCAAAACTATTTTAGGTCTCAGTTTTGTTACAGAAATAAGAATAACACAGGGCAGGATATGGATGTCTAAGCCTGACTGTGTCTTCTTTAAGAATAAAAAAATACAAAATAATTCAACTGCAGAAGGTCTGGAACTGACCTGTGCAGCTTGACTTTCTAGGCATTGGAGAAACCAAATGCATCGGCCCATGGGTTCTAATGTCTACAGGCTGATGACTGCATAGACTCTAAGGAAAAGCATCGAAATGGATCAAAAGACAAGAATAATCAGGCGTTATCATGCTCATAAATTTTCCTGCTCAATCCTGAGAAAAGCACTGAAAGATATAGAACTGCATATGCTATAGGAACATGAGTGTATCCTCTGTCACTATTTTACAAAAGAGCATGAACAACACTAGAAGGGATAGAGTTTCCTGGACTATTTAATGCATTTGGATGATGTCAGAGATGAGTCATTTGTGGGAATGCAGAGTCCCCTAGACAATTGTGATTCCAAGGTAGTCACCTGAATTATATATTATAGCTTCCCCTGGTCAGCAGAAATAGTAGAGATAATTACACACCCGCACACACACTTGGATACACGAAATCTTCAGCAGAAAACCTTTATTGGATTATGAAATTGAAATGACAGGTCTGGATTGCTAAATCCCTCTCAGCTCAGTCTCTGCTTCTCAATACACCCTCCGGCCTTGTAAGTCTTCTCTCTCCCCCCAGTCCTTGTAACTAGGAGCATTTGACGCTTTCAGAGTGAGTCTTCAACAGAGAAACACCTCTAAATTAGTAGTCTTACTTGCTGATAGGATCATAAAGTTCCTATTCTTAGATTATTTCTCCAAAACAGATATTTGGTACTTCTGGAATGATCTGTTTGCGTAGAAAGCTTTGTTGCAAAATTTATCTATTAATAGGGGCAGATGTGATGATTTGTGTTTCCCATAACATTGCCTTTTCACATGAATACAGAAAGACATTCCTCCAAATCTCTTAGCGTGGGGTTGGGGCTATGGGCCTGGCCAATGTAATGTGCGTGGGAGTGACGTTTGCTATTTCCAAGCCTGTTGCTTAAAACAATCCTATGAGAGCAGTTCAACTAAATGCATTAGTGAATACTAAGTATACTTGAAATTAAGTATTCTTGCCTGCATTGTATGAGATTTTCATATCCCTGGGGTACAATTCCCAGAACCAACCAACCAGAGCTGCTCAACCTCCACCACACATTGGGTGAATGAGAAATAGACATTTTTGCATCATGTCACAGCTTTGGGGTTTATCTGTTGCAACAGCTAGCATTATTACTCTCACTAATAAACTCAGAAAACAACCAAAGAAGGTGGCAGGCAAGTACTTCTATCAAATTTGGTCCCATTACACAGCTTCGTGTTGGTTGATCTCATTAATAATGGGACAAAATGTTCGCAGAAACTTCGAACATTTACCAATAGTCTAAGAGTGTGGTATCACATGGAAACAGGCATTAATAGAACAAACGTGTCAAAAGGCCAGAGGATGCTATTTTTGTTGACCTTAACGGAAGTCTCAGCTCAACAACTTTCATTCGTGTTCTTTTTCGACTATTTCATTCGCATAGCAAGATTTTCAGTTCGGCGTGAAATAAATTCTTTTTAGTCTTTGGCCTCAGGGACCTTGCAAATGCACATTATGGTTGATTTCTGGGAATCGTGTCCCAGAGAGATAAATATGCTGTCCAATTCAGGCAATAATATGTAATTGTAAGTACATTTACTGTTCACCGATGAATACTCAGACCTATCTCATGCTTCCACTTCCGCCAGCCTCTTGTAGAGTTAATCTAGGTGTCGCATTTCTGTTGAGAGATGAAAACATGTAATTGTAATCAGTACAGGTTACCAGAAACATAGACAATCTTCCTGCCAAATAAATAAACGCTCTTGGGCAAAATGGCACTTCTGAATCTGGGAACAGATTGATAGGCCCGTCCAGCTGATGAGGTGAGGGAGGCGGTGGGCCAAGTGGGAGAAGCAAAGGCCTTGGGGCTAGAAACTACTGCCCGGTTCTTTTCGGACAATGGCTGGCTATGACCTTAACATTTAACAGGAATCATTCAGTCTCTGAGAGCCTCCGTGTTTTCATTTGTAACATGGAGGTGCTCGTTTGCACCTGGCCTATTTCACATGGCTGTTTTAAGTTATGAATAAGATAATATGCATGAAAGAGCTTTACAAAGTGTTATACCAATGTATTGCTATAATTAACTTAGGGTTCTTAGAGAGTCACGAACGAAAGTCGAAAAGGAAGCACAGATGTGCACGCCCTTCCTTTAGCCGATGTGGAGAGCCTATAGAGGAGCGACAGGAAAGGGGGTTCACCAGAAACTTTCACCCCAGTGCTCATTCCTTAGCGTGAAGAGGTTGGGAATTCTCAGCACTGGTGGTTGACTCTTGTGGGTGTAACCTCAGAGAAGAAAATGGTGTTTCTCTTCTGGATTAATTAGTCCTTGAAGATGAGGAAAATAGGCAGACTTTGCTGGGCGGGCTTTCAAAACAGGGAAGAGAAAGCATCCCAGAGACCGACAGAAGTCACGTGATGCGGCTCGTAAAATTTCTCCAGAGCTGGATTTAATTAGAAATTGCTGGAACTATTTGGCATGCAAACAGCTGCTGTCAGGGCCGCACAGCATTTCCCGGCCTTGGAACAGCTGTATGTAGTTTTTCTTTCTCTTTCCAACTAGACCTATGTAGAAAGCCTGTTATGTGCTGGTGAGGGTTTGGAGTTATTCTCATGAGCGAATCACATCAGCTTAGACAACACATGAGAACGACTTGAGTACTTTATAGCTAAAGAGTCCTTTATCTTTTGTTGTTGTTGTTGCTGTTGAAATTTCTCCGAATATTTTCAGTGGGAGCTCGTGAAAATTTCTGGAGGGAAAAAATATTTCTAAAGCACTCTGGAGGCTCCAGCCGTGTTGCAGTGGGTTCCGTTACACTTCGAGCGGGCCCAGTTTCGATGACCCTGGACTCCAATGTGAGCTGGAGGCACTGTTTACCTCAAGCATTTAGAACGTGTCACTGATTAAAATGAGATAGAGGGATAAGGCGCCTTTGACTTTTGTACTAGAAAATGAGACGCCTAGCGGGACAATGCTTCTCCCTCTGGTCAGCCGCCGTGCAGTGAGTTCTGGTGGTCCCAAGGAGAAGACGGTGGAATGTTCCTGTGTGGCCCATCCCTTCTAACTGGGGAAACCAATTCTAAACACGTATTTCCCTGGTGAGCAAGAGTACGGCATAGTCATACACACAGGAGCGTAGTAGGGTGGGTACGTGTACGTGTGTGTGTGAAAGCTGTTCTGAAGAGTCCATCGGGGTGGTTCTGACTCTGCCAATGGGCATGGTTCGGACTCTGGCGGTGTAAACCCTTTCCCCCAAAGCAGCTTTAGCGCCATGCAAAATGGTCACAACCACCCGTTTTTCGCACTCTAGAACCTGATCGAAAGCATGCAACAAATTGAGAAGGACTCACTCGGGAAAACAACTGCAACTCGATCAAGAACTCTGCGAGTCTCTGGCCTCATCCTCGGGGCGGTTGCTAACTCCCCAGTTCTCCAGCGTGGTAGTGCATCGAGGGCAGGCAGAGCAGCCAGAAACCCATCAACTTCACCGTCCCCGCGGGAAGGGGTTCACCTAACCTGGAATATTGCCAGGTAAAGGGGCAGCTTGGTGGCAAGCCAACAGGCCCACATCGGGCAAGCGATGTTCAGGTAGAGCAGTCAGGGACTTCGAAGGGGTTGTCAGAACAGAAGACAGCCTTGGGAGCTTGCTGAGCTCTGCTATACCCCAGGTGGACCAGATGCACGCACAGCATAGATGCAAACAGGCCTTCGCTGCGCCGCACAGGCCGGCAGATGGAGGCTGAACACGGGTGCAGAGGATGCAGAGAGAGCCAGCCATTAGCCACCTCGTCGAAGTTTCTTATACGCAACACTAAGTATGGCGGACTAAATCCAGCAGGCAATGAGATGCCGCCTTGATTTTGCAAGAATCGCTCTGCAGCACGTGGAGGCAGAATTTGAACCAGCTCTTCAAACTGTGGTCCCTTGTCCTCTTATGCTAGAACTACATCTAAGGGGACCACGGGAAATGCAGATTTTTAGGTTCCAGCCCAAACTTCCTGAACAGAAGGCCCAAGGAATTGGCCTTCTTGCCAAAATGGCACGTGGTCACCATGCCTTCCAAACTCAAGAACCAGAGGCCGAGGGTTGATCCAGGTGAAAAAGAAGTCTGAAATTAGGAAGAGGAAAAGATTTGGAATTTTTTTTTTTTTAATAGAATGGAAAAATCCTGGTAGTTTAATTGTTCCAACTGTAAAATATAAAGTAGGCATTTTGTCAATTTAAGCTTCCCTTTTGAATGATAGGATATCACAGTGTATTTGGGTGTAATTATGAAATATGTGTGTATCACACCAATTCCAATCAACAGAACTTGGTTGCTAATTTAAAAAAAAATCAGAAATTACAATTTCTAATTACTGACTGTGGTCACACAACTCACCATACAAACAGAAGCACTATGTGAGTACTAGGGGGTGCTAAAATAATTTCTGTCACAACTTTTTGAAGTATTTATTTACTGAGCTACCAGTTGATTTTCTTATATTGGTGGCCATGCTTACAAAACCATTTTTTCGAAATAAATGTAGTCTTGGGATGGCTGACTGGCTCAGGGAGTAGAGCATGTGAGTCTTAACTTCACGGTCATGAATTTGAGGGCCATGTTGGATGTGGAGCCTACTTAAAAAAAAAAAGAACAAAAAAAACCCCTCCAATATATTAAAATATAGAATAACTGCATTAAAATAAGTATACTCTTTACTTCCTATCCCCTGTTTCACACTTCCCCCGCCACCCCCACACTCAACTCCCTTCTGGCAACCATTAATTTGTTCTCTATAGTTCAAATGTCTCTTTCTTGGATTGTCTATTTCTTTTCTGCCCCTGTGTTCTTTACAAAACCAATTTTTAAAATAAAATTATTGAAAGAAAAAAGTAACCTAGAACCATGTGCATTTTTTAAACATTTTTAAAAATGTTTATTTATTTTTTGAGAGAGAGAGAGAGAGAGAGGGACTGAGCATGAGCAGGGGAGGGGCAGAGAGAGACGAAGACACAGAATTTGAAGCAGGCTCCAGGCTCTGAGCTATCAGCACAGAGCCCGACGCGGGGCTCAAACCCATGAACTGTGAGATCATGACCTGAGCTGAAGTTGGACACTGAACTTACTGAGCCACCCAAGTGCCTCCAGAACCATGTGCATTATATTAAAAGGAAATTTTATACTGGTCATCTGAAGACTTAAAGAAACATGAGTAGTATAGCCAGTCCTGGAATCCATTTCCATCCCTCAATCAGGTTTTTCAGACTTCTCTTTATAATACCATGTTAATGGTATTTTTCTAAAGCATTTTACGTTTCAATACAGTCTTCTTTTTGAATATAATTTACTGTCATTAGGTAACCTACAGTGTATACAGTGTTTTTTCCATAACATTGCTTACCATCTTCTTTACAGCTATATTTTACCATTAATAAATATATAAATCTTGACACATTCAATTGACAGCTTTCTGCAGACATTAATATTGTTAGTTTAAGGACTCTCTCCTGTCATGTGTTAAGATACCTGGTAATTCCGGCAAAGTTGTAAAAGTATGAATGATCAATTTTCACTTTTTCCACATGGAAGTCTATAAGTATTTCAGCCCAAATATTTTCATGAGTATTGTCTTTTCACTTCCATTCATAGGACTTTTACTCGACAGTGTTTTTACAGGACAAAACATGCCTACGTTTTCTCTATGATTCTTTTGAATGTTTTGCTCTATGTAGATGCTGTAAAATCATAGGCCTTCTCAATTTCACTACATGGCAATACAGGATATACATTTATCTAAAATAAGAACCCCATCAAATGTACATTTACCTAAAATAAGAGTTCCATCAAAACATGGAAAATCCAAAATCAAGCTATTCCACAGTTCAACTATAAAATATCAAAAGTAAACCAGTGCATTAGTTTCCTATTGCTGCTATAAAAAATTAACACAAACTTATTCCCTTATCGCACGGTTCTGAAGGTCAGATGTTCAATGCGGATTTATGGGGCTACAATCAGATGTTGGCAGGGCTGTGTTCCTTCTGCAGGCTCTAGAGGAGAACCCATACCTTGTCTTCTCCAGCGTCTGGAGTCTGCGGACTGTTCTGGGCTGGTGACCTCCTTCCGTTTTCAAAGGTAGTAATGACCAGTTGAGTCTTTTTCACATGACATCACTCGGATGCTGATTCTTTCTTGGCTTCCCCGGTTCCACCTTTTATTTTTTTATTTTTTTTTATTTTTGGGACAGAGAGAGACAGAGCATGAACAGGGAGGGCAGAGAGAGAGGGAGACACAGAATCAGAAACAGGCTCCAGGCTCCGAGCCATCAGCCCAGAGCCTGACGCGGGGCTCGAACTCACGGACCGCGAGATCGTGACCTGGCTTAAGTCGGACGCTTAACCGACTGCGCCACCCAGGCGCCCCTCACCTTTAAGAATCTTTGTGATTACAGTGGACCCGTCTGGATAATCCAGGATAATCTCTCTATTTTAAGGTCATCTTATTAACAATCTTAATTTCTTTTTGCTATGTGATATAACACGTTTGTAGGTTCTGGGGATTAGGATACGCATAGCATTGTGGGCCATTATTTGCCTGTTATATCCTGAATGCAATATTTGAAAAGGAGGTATTACTTACAGGAAAGGCTTAGCAAAAGTCGGGATATTGGTGGTCGATTTATAGATTTAAACACACATTATAGCGAGATTGTATTCATTACACATGTGTATCCTGCACTACTAGACGAGATCACAGCGGAAGTTGAAAGTAGGAGAGTAGAGCTACTAAAAATATTTTGAGATAGATATTTTGGTATGAATGTCAATGCGAAAATTTAATTAAAATATGAAAACTCAGGGCAGATGTAAGATGTCAGACAATAGGTATGAAGTGGGGATGTAACAGGCAAACCAGACTCTATAATCAACTTGCGTATGGGATAGGTTCTATTCTTATTATCTTCATCCCCATTTTACAATGGGACATTAAGCCTTGAGCATGGGTTGGGGGTGAGTGGGTAAGAAACTCAACCAAGTGGAAAAATTCAGTAGAAGAGCTTATAAGTTTGGTCCTAGAGCTAGTGTTTTAAATCACTGTAGAATTCTGCCTCTCATGTGGAGGACGATTGAGAATATATGGCAGAATGCATTTTCGGAAATGGCTGCAATAATATCACCCATCCGCGTGCTAGGCTTACAATGTGATTTTGAAACTCCTTCCACTGAGCGGTAGGATCTCTGTTCCATCCACTTGAATCTGGGTGGACTTGTGACTGAAAAGTGCCCTCTACGTCAAAAAAGGCAATACCGATTTTTGGATCTTGAGATTCTCTCCCTCAGAATCCAGCCATGTTGTAAGGAAGCACGATGCTGCCTCATAGAGAGGCCCCACCAGCTAGCACCAACTTCCCAGCCAGGTGAGAGAACTATTTTAGGGGTAGTTAGTAACAGCCCCAGGTGAGCCATTCTAGGTGACACCACCTGGAACAGGGTCATATGCAGATTTGGCAGCAAAGTGATTGTTGTTATTTTCAGCTTCTATTCTTTGAGGTGTTATTTGACACAATAATAGTTAACAGCAATAGGATAACTCCAAGTTTCTAAATTCAAGTAATTGTCTCTCTTATATCTATAAATGATGTTTTCTGACAACTTGGGGTGGTGGTGAGAAGAAGGACAAGTCTTGTCATCTGATGAAATGGGTGTGGAATATGTGATCTCCCTCCATCAGAGACCTCACTGTAGGGTCGGAGGGTAGAGTTCCTCTCGTTCAGACAGGAGAGACCTGAGTTCAGGGACTTGGCGTTTCATCTTTGGTGCCTCTGAAAGGTTGATGTGGAGACAGACTTAAAGGACACTTATACACGGCGCTAGAGCAGTGCTTTTCATCTCTGTTGCACATTTGACCCGCCTGAAGGATTTGTAAAAATACTGATAAGTGTGTATGGCTCCTATTTCCCAAATATTCTAGAGACATTCATCTTGGGTGGCACTTGGGTATTACCAGTTTTGAAAGACTGGAATGTCCATCCATGTGTGCAAACCTGTCGATGAGATGGATAGCACTGTCCAAATATCAATGCTGACTAAAAGGATTACAAAATGAAGAAAAGAGGAGATAAGGATTAACTGATGACGATGAAGGAAAAGTGTCCTGGAGCCTTTGCAGGGCTATGGAATCCACTGCACAGGCAAGACGGCAGGGCTAGTTTGAACCTTTGCATGGTTCAAGTTGGTTTTTTTAAAGGCACCTATGTGGTCTTTGGACAACTCCCCCAAATCTGGTAGTCCTCTCCTTCTGGGCTCATAGATTGAATTTCTGTCCCTATTACACTTTAGCAGGGCCATGGCAATATCCCTGACCAGTGAGATGTGGACTGGGGCATTATTTACAAATTCAAAATCCTCCAGAATGTTCTTTCTCTCTAGCATAGAAATGAGCAACGTTTGAAATGTGGCTGTTCCATAGCGTGGATCACTGAGAGGTTGTGCAGAATAGAACACTACAGCCAATCTCTGTTGGATAGGCCTTTTTTTTTTTTTTTGCTTTGGGCCACCAAGGTTTTGAATTACTTGTTATTGTAGCACACACTATCATATCCTGACTAATTCAATGTCTGAGCAAGTTGAGCATGTGTCTCTACAGAAGGTTTGGAAGCAGAATTCCTACACTTCTGAAGTCAAATCTTGCCAAGAATTCCCTTAGGGGAAACAAGAGGATGAAAATAGAATTTCAGCTCATGCTTCAGGAATTAAAGCAACATGCTTTGACATCAAGTCAGACAACGAAATATTGTGTTTTGTTTAGAAACCAGTATTTGGAAAGCTGGCATTCCCCTAAGGGTACATGGACTGTGATGCCAAGTTCACACTCATGGAATTAATTGACTGCTCTACTTTCAACATAGGATATCAAAGCCTTCCACACTAGTGACCCACGTGAAACAAACCTTAGTACATGGACTGTGGTTTCAAGAAGTCTTCTAATAAATGAACTACTCAATATAAGTTTACTGGGTATGTAGGGACAGAAAAAAAACACATATACTTAAAACAGCCTTTTTTATGTTTCTTTTTTCCTAATTTTATAGGTAAGCCCCTTTTTAAGAACTTTTTGGTATTTAGAAGTCAAAAATTAGTGACAGAATTTACTTTTAATCACAGACTTCTTCCTAGAGCTGGATCATAGGAAAAGCTCGTTCTTTAAAAAAATTTTTTTTAAACATTTTATTCATTTTTGAGAGACTTAGAGATATAGAGCATGAGCAGGGGAGGGGAAGAGAGAGAGGTAGACACGGCATGTGAAGCAGGCTCCAGGCTCCAAGCTGTCAGCACAGAGTCAGGACTCGGGGCTCGAACTCACCGACTGAGAGATCATGACTTGAGATGCAGTCAGACGCTTAACTGACTGAGCCATCCAGGTGCTCCTAGAGAAGCTAGTTCTTTTAAAAAATAGTCTCAGTCAGTGAAACATCTGACTTTGACTCATGTCAGGATCTCAAGGTTCTTGACCTCCAGTCTTGCATTGGGTGAGCATGAGCCCCACTTAAGGTGAGCCCTGCTTCCCTCTCTCCCTTCCTCTCTCTCCCTCTCTCTCTCTTTCTTTCTCCCTGGCCATCATGGGATTCTCTCTCTGTGTCCCTCGCTCACTTGCACACCCCCCCCCAAAACAATAGTCTACATGTAAAACTTCCATTGTGCATTTTGATCAGTTTACTGAACTTTTAATGACCTGCTTTGCCACATAAGTCCTTAAGATCACCTTTAGCCACAGCCTACTTCCTTTAAGTCATCATTTTATGTGTCATGGACCCTAAAAATCCATCTTCTGTCCATTTACTGGGGGGCTTCTCCTTCCAGGAGTGTCTTCGGAAAAGCTTCACAGTCCTGAAAGCAAATGCACAGCCATAGCAGGATACAATGTTTTATGGTATTAACCTTTGTATTTCCCACCTAGTATTCCCTGCCCCACCCCCCACCCCCCAGCCAACATTAAAGAAGATGAGGCCCATAGACAGGGCTAAAAGCAAGAAAGGCTTATGATCTCTGACATTTAGTGGTTGTGTTAAATAAACACAAGTGGCCTGGTATTCAGACACAATGACCAAAAGCAGGAAGGAAAGTGGAGTTTCCTTTAAACCTACAAAACTACAAAAGGGACCCCTGATTGGAGGGAAGAAAGGAGGAATTAGTGAATTAATAGAAACTCTGACGTATGGTAGGACCAATAGATCAAGAGATGACTGTCATTAAAAAGACAGTTTGTTACTCATAGTTCCCAAGGGAAAGGGGCACACTACACCATGGGGTCAGTTGGAAGGCAGAGGGACTGGGAGAAAAACAGGGTAAGGACCGTTCCTGTGGAAGAACAGGTAAGGCAGGGTGAGCAGGATAAGGATTGGCTAGTTTGAATAATTTTCTTGGGTTCTGGAGCATAGGGACTGCCCCTAGTTGTCTGGTACTGGGCCTCTGGGTGATTAAGGGCCTCAAGTCTTTGCTGGCTTTTCCTTGCCCGGTGGGCTTCTCCATAGAGAAGCTCACAACATGGCAGCTGGCTTCCATGAGAGAGGGTGAACAACACGGAAGCCAGAATTATCTGTACCTTAACATCAGTGATGGCATCCCATCACTTTTGCCGTGTTGTATCTATTAGAAGCATGTTACTAGGTCTATCCTACAGTCTAGAGAGCATGACTATCAATTTGCCTCCCATATGGACAAGAGCTCAACTTTCTGGCATTGTGTCAGGGAAGCACTCAGACCCTAGAGGAGAAGCTCAGTATCTCTGCATCGAAATACGGGCAGATTGAAGACAATGCCACTCCCCTACCATGGCAGAGGGGTGGCAGAAAGTCTCAGCTCCCAGACCTGATTGCCTACACAATTAAACTACGTCATTTAATGGTCAGACCCCTGTCCCCTCCTCCTACACTGGAGCACGTAAGCCCGTAGCAATGTTGAGGTGACCTGGGGATTGGGGAGGTGATTTACCAGGGTAACCACACGTGGACAGCCGCACACACTTGAAAGTACCAAGAATTACCCTGGAATAACAAGCATACGCCAGGACTATCCCAGGGAAGCCAGAACACAGACTCACCCGGATTAACCCAAAGGAAGATGGATTTGTTTCCTCCCTTCCTAATGAAGGGAGGTTCAAAATGGCAGCTGAGTTGAGATACAAGAAATAGACTTCGGACTGCAAAGAGACCTGCTGTATAAGTCATTTCCCTTGCGAGTGCTTGGGATCCCCCAAGAAAAATATTTGTTGGGAGGAAAGGGAAAAGCCATCAAGGAAAGTTGCAAGTGTGGCAATAATCACAGATGGTCTGTAGTCCTACTCCCTTGCCAGAGACCATCTCCATCCGCATCATGCCTGAATGTGGAGCCCTTGCTCACCCGGCCCCCCGGAAGTATGTCTCTTCTATCTGTACCTGAAGGTGGAGTCAGGACAGGACAGGACCGTGTAGGAGTCCACGGGCAGCACAGTCGTGTGGAACAGGCTTCTGCTCTCCCTGCCTGTCAGTGTTGGTTAGAACCGGATTTGTGCTCCAAAGCCCTTTAAGATCCTTTGCCTAAAGGAGACAGATTGCAGCACCAGGTGCAAATAATGACTTTTTCACCATGCAGATGATAACAGAATATCTTTTGTTTGCATATGTGTGTTTTGAAGACGTTCAAGGTGTCCAGTCTGTAAGCACAAACAGATGGTGCCTTAAACACGGGCGGATACTGGTGTCTCCTCATCACCAAACGTGGTCGTCACACTTTCATTGGCAAATGTTCTCTGTTGTCACTCCAAGTACATCTCTTTGGGTAGGAAACAAATACGTCGGGTTAGCAATTGCCTGATGTGAGAAAGCACACTTTGCATGGACTTTTATGCTTTAGGTTTATAGGTATGAGACACCTGTATTTTAGACTTAAAAAGTCTAAGGTATAATATAAAAAAACTAATTGGCTGACAATTGAAAAGACCTTTGGGGGCCTAGATTTTATTTCACTTTTTTCCCTGAAGCAAAGCCTGATTAAAATCTCCATTAGTGTTTTTGCACATTTTTCCCCCTAAATCTTTATTTTCTCTAGTAAATTCCCCTGTATCTCCTATTGTTTCCTTTCATAAAGATGATCTATTGATAACATTTCCTGGGAGATTTGTGAGCCTCCATTACCGCTGACATTAATAGACCATTTTTTTTCAATTATTACTATGCTTTTACAGATATTCCATTTCGCGGCTCCTTGTGGACACAATTTTTGACCAGCACTAAATCTACAGAATTTGCATAATAGAAGCCTTGTGTCTTTCAAACTCTTAACCGTCCTGGGGATTTTCAGTATCAGTTACAAAGATCCCGAAAAGGGAATAATGCCAAGAATTTTTTAATGTAGTTTTTGAATCGTGAGATTTACGGAAGGGTTAGGTGTATTGTTTTTTTTTAAGATATCAATTTTTCCTATCAATGGGATGTGATAAAAGCAGGATAGCCAGTGTGATCGCTCATAAAGCATTATGAACACAAACCAGGTATAACGTTATTTTCTGTATCTGACAGTGTAATTGGTACCAGGAGTAGTTTCAGGAAACGGATCCCCAAAATGTGTTTCTGGGCTTCGGTAACCCTTAATATTGGATGAGGGCTTGAATAACCTTGTTGCTGGGGGGGGGGGAGATCGGACGCTGGTAATCTATGGCCTGTGGTAGCATCGTGGTAATACACGTGGCCAGAGGTAGCATGAGAGAAAGGGCAGGTGGAGGGCAGGACACAGGGAGAGCCAGTGTCTGTGGCCCTTAGTCACTACCGCCACTCTGGTAATTACAAAGTTGTAGCCTCCCCTGGTAGGAAAGAATAGACCATTGTTCCATACCTCTCCCCTAATTTCGCCCTCTGTTTTGTGTTGGTCTAAGCCTATTGATGGTGATGCTATTGGCCAGGAATGCCTGGGGCACTCAGCTGGGCCCTCCACTTCTGGCTGCCCCCACAGACATTTCCCAGATGGGAACCAATGTTGTGGTTAGATCAGCCCTTGTGCTTCTCATTATGTTTGCAAGATGCACCGTAGGTCAACTGTCAGAGAACTTTGAAAAAAAGAAAAAGATCTATTACTCCCAAGCCCTGGAGGGTACGTGACACACCCAAGGGTCATGCCAAGGGGGTGACGTACCAAGGGTACGTGACACACATACCGAGGGCCATGCGGGGGGTGGGGGGGGGGAGAGAGAGAGAGGGAGCACGACTTTGAATTCTGCCTCTGCTGAGGTCGAGGGTGGGGTGTCTGAGTTCCCACGGGTTCACTCTTTATTGGCAAATGAAAATTTTTGAAGAGGAGTTAGGGCACGGGAAGGGAAAAGCGGGGTCACTCCAGTGGCTAGTTATTTGGGTTCACCTAGGGCTTTCTAAGAGGGGCGCGTCACGGGGGGGCGGGGCAGCCTGGTTTCTTTTGCTGTTTTACTAAAAGCTGTGCCATCCAGCTGGTAAAATGTCTCTGAAGTGAACGCCTTGGCCATCAAAAAGTGTCATGTCAGGCACCTACACTATACTGTCCCGTGGGACGGAGGAAATTTCCTGTCTCCCCACCCCTGACGTTGGGCCCGGCCATGTGTCTCGCTTTGGCCCATGGAACGTAAGCAGGTGGGATGTGAACAGAGGTATTACGTAGGTGGTGCGGTGTTTCTCGCTTCGGTGCTCCTGAGATCCCTCTGAGAAGAGCTTAGCTCTGCTCGTCGCTGATTTGCAGCCTGATTCTGAGCAGGAGATGAGTGAGACAGACCCGATTCCCATCTGAGGCCAAAGCTGGCTGAACTTAGCTCAAAGCAAAGCCATTTCTGCCATCCCCGGGCCTCTGATCAAAAAGCGTAAACGCTGCGTCGTAAGCCACATGGGGGGGGGGAGGGGGTAGGTTATTTGGTGGCATCAGCTGACAACCGACTACAACACCTGGCTTCTTCTTAACTGCACTTCATAAGACAGTATCCACTTAAGAACACGCACAGAGAGCCAGCAGGCTCCAATGACAGCTCTCAGGTTGTCCCTTATCTCCTAAGACTTGGGGCAGACATGGAGAGCCTTAAGCTGTGAGTCTGGTTGTCAGGGTTTCAGAGACGAAGGGCCGTTCAATGCTTCGAACTGCCTCCTTCTGTGAAACAGGACCTCATGTAGAGAAGGGCTCCGAGGGGAAAAGAGGACAGTGCGTGCTCTCCGCGGTCGCCTTCGTTCCAGCTGAGACCCAGCACCGGTTGCCTGCTCTGTGCACCTGTCCCTCATCTGTGTCCTACAAGCTCTCAGCCCTGTGTGTCCTCTGCTTCCCAGGTCTCCTTCACCTTTCATCAGACCCGTTCTCTCCCTTTCCTTGGCCAGGGTTTTGGTTTCAGGAGAGTGAGAGGAGCTATTGAGCCCCAGTTTCCCGCAGTAGGTGAATTTCTCATTAAAAAGCCAAAGTTTTAAAGGTCCTGTTCTAAGTATAGGAACGACATCTCAGCTCATCTCAGTTCCTGGGTCAGTGCCTGCAATTTATGCGAGTCCGATCAGTCAACACTGATTTTTTGTTCCCCGTGGGAAGAACCACTTGACGTTTGCAATCTTTTCCGAATGTAGAGTTTAAGAAAGTAACAAAGCCTTTGGGTGTCATTGAAGTCTGGGGAAAAGCCTCTGAAAGGGTTAAATATCTGCCAGGAAATTCTCCAGACTTGATTGAGACCTGGCACTGCCGGATGCCTCCCACCCCCAGGTCCTGAAGCATTTACGTAGATGCTACTCTTCTCCTGCCCTCCGGCTGCCTCAGGGTTTAAAGGAAGGCTCTTTTTTTTTCTCACTTCTCATCACTACGTCTGAACTGTCGTGGTTCCAGTCTGCCAAACTGTTGACGACTCAATCCGTCTGGAGCAGTGGGAGGCCGACCAGAAAGGTGGGTTGAGTTCAGACTGTGAATGACTCTGGGAGCCAGGCATGGGAATTAGAAATTCACTCTATAGGGAGCTAGCGGCATAACATGGTAAGATCTGCATTTGAGAGGAGTATTTCTGGCTGTGTGTGAAGGCCAAGTTCGATGGGGCTAACACAGAACAGCGAGCAGTTAGGACGGCGTTAAAAGTATCTATGTATTATATTAAGATAAAAGATGACACCAAATCTAGAGAAGACAGACCGATTCAAACGATATTTAGGTGGTTCAACAGCTAGTGCTTGTTGTGTTCTACCCCAAAGGCCCCTTCAATGTTCACCGACAGTCTCTTCTCCCATCCATAGCACTCATGAGGGTCTAGGTAGGGGGAGGCTTCTGCGTGAAAAATCACTTGCTCTGTCAAAATTTGCATTTCTCCCACTTCCACACTCAATTTCACATACCCTCCACTTGACGAACCCTTCCCTCGTGATGAATTCTCTGTCTTACATTATATGACGAAGAGTCACTATTTAATTAAACTTCTTTATTGAACCTTTTTCTCTATGAAATATCAGCTGGCACATAGAAAAAAGAAAGCATGTTTTGTGTGAAATTCACACGAGAGCAAGGGCAAATAATTCTCCCTTAATGAATGAATACGATTCATGTGCGTGGAAGGGAATCTCTCACAAACTGCTTCTTTTAGCTTAAACATTAAATATAATATACTGGCAAAATATATATATATAGCAGACCCCAAATGGAGTCACTTATGCTAAGTTCCACATCAACAGACTGAGATGTAATACTTAACCTAATGATAGCTTTGGCTTCCCCAGGAATGCAATCTCAAACCAGTCAATCTGGAAATAACTGGTCATCACCACTGAAGTCATCTGCCTTCCCTACCTGAAGGTGATCTTGCCACAACCAGTCGCTCTCTGCTACTATAACTGCCTTGTCTCGCTCCCTTCTGTCTATAAAAGTCTCTCTCTCATCTTGTACAGCTCCTTGGAACTCCTTTCTATCTCAAGGGGATGCTGCCCAATTCACGAATCATTTAATAAATCCAGAAAGATCTTTAAAATTAACTCAGTTGAAGGGTGTCTGGGTGGCTCAGTCGGTTGAGTGTCCGACTTCAGCTCAGGTCATGATCTCGTGGCTCGGGAGTTCGAGCCCGGCATCGGGCTCTGGGCGGACAGCTCGGACCCTGCAGCCTGCTTCAGATTCTGTGTCTCCCTCTCTCTCTGCCCTTCCCCTGCTCTCACTCTGTCTCTCTCTTTCTCAAAAATAATAAACACTAACAAAATAAAAAAAATAAAATGTACTCAGTTGAATTTTGTTTTGTAATTATACCCAGAAAATAATGTAAAAATAGAAATTTACTTCAGTGACATTGTTTATCTTAAACGTGATCAACCGTGTGGAAATTGCTGTGGTTCATAGATAGTCTCCATATGGTGTCAGATTATTCATCCTGTCTACCAAGCTGCAAATAATTTGCTCATGTGATGCCAAATTTTAAATGTATTAAATATATGAGAAGTTTACCCAAGCACGCTGCATTTGTATACTTTTCTGAGCTAACATTCAGGGCTGGTGTAGAAATTCACATACAGATTCATCTGAAACTGTGTTATAGGTAAAAAACGAACAGAATTTCGTTTGCAGCTCAACAGAATTGATTATGGTCCTTATTCACATTTTATAGCTCCTTGATGCCATTGTGGTGATAATGAGGAATGTACATATTTAAACCCCTATGCAAGGAGCAGGGAAAACTTTTAGTCAGAGGAGGTCATGCTAATAAGTCCTACTGTGGGGCAAAGCTCTTCCCGATGCTAACGAGTGCTGGTGGGAAATTGGGAGAAAACCAAGCTTCTATTTGTATGAATAAAATCTCCATATGGCTTCAAGAAGTGTGTGTGTATGTGTGTTTTTAAAGTAGCTCGCTCTTTCCCACGATAACGGGAAGACGATCATGCTCTAAGAATTTCAATTTACAAGAGCCATGCAGCTGTGGTTTAAAAAAAAGTCTGTACTTACATTATATATATTTATTTCTTATATATATTTCATATATGATATATATTTCATATATTATATATATATACATATATGTATATATATGAAGTAAATATTGAAAGCATTGAAACCCAAAGGTATGTTTTGTAATGACAGAAGTTTGGTGACCTCTCTACAACTTACTTCTAAGACTTCCAAAGAACTTTAATTTGAAAAAATGTCATTTTGTTCTTCCCTGCCATGATCTCCGTGCGGATGGGGATGGGCGACACAGAGTCCCCACTCTTTCATGTGTGCTGTTCACTGTTCTACATCGGTCTGTCCTCTCACTCTGCACGACTTGGAAGGGCCAGCCGTGACTCGGTAACGATGAGCTAGAATCCATAAGGGACACACATCTTTGTGATGGGGTTGAGAGTCGGGTAAGTCACACGAAGCACTTGCTTTGGGTGTGGAAGAGGGTGGAGTAGTGGCCTCCCAAAAAGATATGTCCAAGTCTTAGCTCCTGGAACCTGTGAATGTGATCTTATTTGGATAAAGGGTCTTTGTAAATGTAATTAAGAATCTCCAGATGAAATCGTCTTCAGGGTGGACCTTAAATCCGGTGGCAGGTGTCTTTATCAGAGACATTTGAGGCACAGAAGCCATGAGAACACAGAGGTGGAGATTGGAGTGACACCTGCCACAAGTCAAAGAACATCTGGAGCTACCTGAAACCAGAGGAAGCAAAGAAGGATTCTCTCCTAGAGGTTTCAGAGGCTGGCCCTGCCACCACCAGATTTTCTGACTTCGGGCCTCCAGACCTACGAGAGAATAAGTTGCTTTGTTGTAAGCTGCCCAGCGTGTAGTAATTTGTTACAGCAGCCCTAGGCAATGAAAGCGCTTGCAAGATTTAAAAGGATGCCAGTAGGGGCACCTGGGTGGCTCAGTCGGTTGAGCATCCGACTCTTGGTTTCGGCTCAGGTTGTCGTCTCATGGGTTTGTAGGATCACGCGCCGTGTCGGGCTCTGCACCGACAGTGGGGAGCCTGCTTGGGATTCTCTCTCTCCCTCTCTCTCTGCCCCTCCCCTGCTCTCCCTTTCTCTTTCAAAACTAAACATTCAAACAATAAAATAAAATAAAATAAAATAAAATAAAATAAAAGGATGCCAGAAACCTCAGTAATCAAAATAAACCATATTTTGGCGTCATATTTTTTAAAATCAAAATGACTGCAAAAAAAGAAGAGAACTCATGATGATCAAAATATTAACATTTTAAAGGAAGGTAGTATCTGTGAGGTCACGGCGGAGATGGACACATGAGTACCCTGGGCAGGCTGAACCCAGTAAGTTAATATATTGGTAACCTTTAAACGGAACAAAAAATACATACTAATTAATTCATATTTGGGACAGAGGCCAAACTGTCTGTGGGAGAACAAGGAAAACTATAGCTGCACCCAATTTCTTTTTTTCTTTTCTTTTTTTTTTTTTGAATATTTATTTATTTTTGAGACAGAGCGCGAGTGGGGGAGGGGCAGAGAGAGAGGGAGACGCAGAATCTGAAGCAGGCTCCAGGCTCTGAGCTGTCAGCACAGAACCCCACGCGGGGCTCGAACCCACCAACCATGAGATCATGACCTGAGCCAAAGTCGGATGCTTAACTGGCTGAGCCACCCAGGCGCTCCTAGCTGCACCCGATTTCTCATCTATGGTCCAGACCAATTCGGCCCTGATCCCTCAGTTATAGGGTTCTCTCAAGTGAACTGGATCTACTCTAGAGATCAGGGACATCTTCTTTCAATCTCAGGTTCCCTGCGAAGGGTTGGTTCCAGCAACTGCCCGCCTACTTACTTCTGAGTCTGGCTTTAGTTCCATCCACATTGTGCATCTTATCATTGTCTACTTAAGCTCAGAGCCTGGGAAAGGAACCGAGTCTACATGGAAACCACCTGTTTGGGCTCTTCTCTCAGCTTCTGTTCAGGGTCATGAATCTATCTTCCTGGTCCTCCCATACCACCAAGGGATCTCACTAAGGAATGATGGGTAGCGGCCGGGGGTGGCTACAGTCGAGAAGTGTAGGATGTTCTTACCATCAGCGAGACTCATCATGTCCACTTGTTAAAGGTCAGATCCTTCATATGTAGGGTTCTTACCTCTGTCGGCATGAATAAGGAGAGCTAGTGATCTGGAAGTAGGGTCTTCATGCTCCCCACAAACTCCTGGCTTTGGAAGGAATTGAATAAAGACTCCAAAGAAGTGAAACTGTTGAGCGATAACCCCCAAATCCCTATGGGCAGCAGGCATAAAAGAAAGCAGGAGAAAGATCTACACGGGTGGCTCTGGCATGAGACTTGGGTGTCCTTATTTCTCCTCAGGACTCTTTCCACAGCCACACGTTCAACTGCCTTTGGTTATTGAAATCATGCCAAAGATCTTCCCTGGGCTGTTTTCTATATGTGGAGACTACAGATTCTGAACTGCCTCCGTGATTTGTATTGATTTGAAGTCAAGTTACAGAAAGGAACCAGGAATGGGGATCTTCCTTTACATTCCACTAACCAATGACTCTAACAACACCTTTTTCTCTAAGATAGCCACGTGGAATGATTTCACGAGAGATTTTATGGCAATTCTTTTTTAATGTATGGTGCACACATTTCAGTTACTGAGGGTGTCATGTTAAAACACAGGCAGATAACAGTGGGAGATGCAGTAACTAATCTCAACTTTCCTTCCTGTAAAGTAGAGCTTCTGAGTATTTAGAAATCGCCTTTCCTGGGACGGATGTGACTTGAGCTGAGAAGCGAATGCGGCTCAGATGGTCCAGGTCAAGAAGGGCCGAGGCAGTGAAGCTCTGAGTGAGTGCAGTGGGGCGGTGGGAAGTGTCATGGCGTCCCTGTTTCTGCACAGTGCGGGATTCACTTTCATCTTTCTCCCCAGGCAGGAAGTGACTCTTTCTGCCAAAAGAGTTTAAAACCCGATCCTATCACCACAGCCTGTGGAAGACGGATGATACTATCGAGAGAACACAGCTGCCAGAGAGGGAAAGAGAGAGTGCGCTGGTTTCCACAGTGAATGAAACAGCTGGCAGACACAGAACCCTGAGATCAGAGAGAAATGCAATGAGGAAACACAGCCAGAGGTAGGATTTTGCATAGAATTTTGGATGAAAGAGAAGCCTTCCATTGAATCAGCTGGCAAAGATTCAGTCCGTAAATGATGTACTTTGACTGTATGTTGGATATATTTCCTAAGACTTAGTAGCACATTCTCAAAGCTCGCTATGCCCATCCCACACCATGACACGTGTGACGAGAACACCTCAGGGCGCCCTGAATAGGGTCCAGACTCAACCAACACCATTTGTATCTTTTAGCCCTAATTAAAGTCATATTATACTGCATCGTGAAGAGGAACTAGGAGTTCAGAAGACTTAAAAATATATTCTGAAGTGTGTATTTCAGATCACAAACTCAGGTTGTTTCTAATTTTTTTTATTATTTTTTAAAATGAGTTAAATTCTGTTTAGAGCCCCCGTTACATCAGATTGTGGAAATTTAATCTCAGACAATTCAGGTGTATCTCACCACCTCTATTTCTTTTCCCCCAAACACGTGCCTACATACTGAGGGGACTGTGTGGTGTTTTCCATAAGACTGGGCGGAAAGAAGAGTTTCCCACTTATCTGGTCACTCTTAAGTATCTGCTCTGCACTATTGTCCTGCCCTGTCCTTGGAGGTCCATCCAAAGGTACTACAAACTCACCTCTCAAGCCCAATTCAAGGTCCCTTAGCATTATCCTTCCCTCTGTTTTTTCAGGGCCATTCTGGGTACGCTACGTCACTGGGCATCGTCTGAGGCTACCTCCAGAACCCCCCCCAGGAATTGTTCAGCTGTTCATGCTCCACCCTGGGCCACAGACACCCTGTGTTTATGTAGGGCCTCATCTGTTTAGATGCCTCTGTGGCCACTGTTAGTTACCTCGGCATCTTCTTGCCTGCTCAGATCGTTCTGGGAATGGACGTGGGATCCCCCTCTGCTGCCGACAGCTGAGGAGTGAGGAGATAGGTAGAGTCTACGCTCCTCCTTTCAGATCCACAAGCATCTCACTGTTGTTCTTCTGGATCTCTCCTATCCCCAAAGATTCAAAAGATATTTTTCTTAGTTTGTAGTAGGAGGGGAGGGGAGAGCATAGAGTCAAAAATGTGCTTTCTCTCAACAGATATTCTCTCAAATCTACATTTGTATCTTTTCCCTGAACTTAGAGCTTCTCAACCCAGGACAACGTTCTCTGATCTCCTGGTTTCCTGCTGCAGCTCCCTTTCTGTAAGACAATGATGCTGAATGCGTACTCATCTGAATGCAAAGAGGGCTGAGGAGTAGAGGAAATATCAACAATCAACCGTAATGTAGTCAATGTTTCAAAATACTAACATGCCTTGGAACTACATTTTAAAAACTGTTGTTTTCGTAGAATATGAGTTCGGTCATTTTCAGTGGATCCCATTATTCACTTTCATGAAGTTCTAGTTTGAGGCAAGCTGTATGCTATTATCAATATAAATATTCCTGGTCTTGGTGAATTCTGTATGTGAAAATCAAGATTCTTGTTACCATAGGAAACGCAAGAATATGAGAACCATCTTTTACAGAGTTCTCTCTTGGGAAGCTATATTTGATATCGGTTCATGGACGCGATCTGAAACATAAAAAGAATTTGCCAAGTGTTTAATATCTAAGCCCACTCAAATACAGCTTTTGGGAAGTCAACTCCAGATTGCATTACTGAGAAATAATGATCTAACCCAAGTGTTAAACTATAAAGAGACTCTACTATCTATGTAGTGAAACACATCTTACTCTCTTAATGTGACCCAATTAAACAATGAATCTGAAAACTCAAAAGCAATATTGAGTCTAGGCATTCTGAGAAATCAATCATTTAGGAACTTTGCAGTGCATTATATATTCCTTGGTAACTATAAGTTCAATGTGGCAACTACAATTTTTAAATTCCAGAAAGTTCCAGGCTTTTAGAAAAATAGCCTTATCCTTCTAGCATCGAAAACATTTAACAAGTTGCCTGTATTTAGTTCAAGTCTACCTTGCAGGGTTTTCTCTTTCTTCTTACAAAATCACTTCACAGAGAGTGAAGTATTGGAAATACTTGGAAACAGTGTTAGAAGGGAAGCCAATAGAAACTTCAGTGAAATGAAAGAGCAACAAATGTCAAGGAGAGTTAAGACGTATTGAAACTGTTCACCAAGTCTCAGAGGGTTGACAGGCCCACGATTTGTCTTGATATGGTTAGCGTTCAGTTTCTACCTCCTTAAGGAAAACTGCCAAATAACCCCGTAAACCATGGGCTTCTTACCAGAGACAGAGGAGAGATTTGCACCTGCAGAATTACACAAACACCCTAGGTCAAAGACAGGAGGCTTTATCTTTTGACAGGTTTCAGCCCCCCAGTTAGGACACTGGCTTGATGACATGTGACTGTACGAGTATTTTACAATGGGATGTACTCAATGTTAGGAAAAAGCAGTTGGTTGCCCATTGTCAAAACTGTCAGTCACCATTAGCCCCACAGGGTGGGGTGCAATTTGCTTTGTGGTACAAGGAGAGTCCGAATGTTGATTGCACAGGGCCTGACACAGGTAACACCAGTCTCTTAATTATCCTTCCATTTTTATGCCTTCCACTTTCTGGGAACCCTTAAATATGTCTTAACACTTGATTCACAGAGGACCCTTGTGGCTATGAAAATGGAATCTCAGAGCTCAGGGCCGCAGGGGTTACTTGCTATTCACATTTCATGCCACATTGCCCTGTCCATCCTCTTCCCCAGACCAGTGTCCTAGTCTGGGCTGCCATCACAAAGGCCCACTGACCGGATTGCTTAAACCACAGACACTTCCTTTTCAGTTTTGGAGGCTGGAAGTCCAAGGTTAATGTGCCCACTTATTCTCTTCCTGGTGAGAACATCTTCCTGGCTTACACACAGGCGCCTTCTCGCTGTGTCCTCACATGGTAGAGGGAGGAGGGCTCTGGTCCCTCCGCATCTTCTAATATGGTCCGAATTGGGGGTTAGGGCTTCCACATATGAATTGGGTGGGGGGACTCATTCGGTCCATAACAACGAGCAACTAATTCCTCCAGGTATGAACTCCTTCAGAAAAGAGTTCTGACTTCCCATTTTGATTTGGGAGCACATCTGTATCTCCCTTTGATCAGACTGCTTATAACAGCGGGTCTGAATAACAGAGCTCCTGACAGTACTTATCTAGGAGAGCTGGTGTTCACTGTCACCAAAAGAATATGACAAATTGACATACGGCCAGCAAATCTGGCCCATAATCCTGCCACACCTCTCTATCTCTCTGTCCTCAGTGACTTTGGAAGCCACCTGTTGAGAATAGCCTGAGTTATAGGACATTTGAATTTTTGCCTGCCATTAAAAGAAAATACATACATAGAAGGTCTATTTCTTTTTACCAAAAGATTATTTTTTTAATGTTTACTTATTTTTGAGAGAGAGAGAGAAAGCATGGGGGGAGGAGCAGAGAGAGGGGAACCCAGGATCTGAAGCAGGCTCCGTGCTGATAGCAGAGAGTGCAATGTGGGGCTCGAACTCATGAACCAAGAGACAAGACCTGAGCCTAAGTTGGATGCTTAGCAGACTGAGCCACTCAGGCCGTCCCACCAAAAGATAATTTAAATGTTACTATACTGGATAAATTATTGAAACGGATACAGAAAATATGATGTTACTTATTTCTTTTTGATAAAAGTGGAACATTAATATCTCGAGCTTGCTAAATATGCTTTAAGACCTTTTCTCCTGCTTCCATCAACATCACTATGGAAAAGATTCCCCCACCATGAGGGTGATTAAAACAAAACACAAGAACAATTTAGATACACATTCTCCCCTGAGACGTATTGGATCAACCCAACTTAGATAAAGTGAATTAACCAACCAGATACAAGCTCATTTTATACATTTAAAGCTACATATATTGTTATGAACAGTGTTCAAGGTTTGTATAAAGGTATTTAATAGGGTATCATTGTTTTACTTATAACCAGGGTAATAGTAATGATCTACATTAATCTCCCATGCATACACTTTCAATAAGCAATAGGTATAATTTGGTGGCTTTTGGTTTCATTGTGCTAAGTTTATTGTCACTTCATCTACTGAAATGTAATTTTGTGAGGGTTGAATCTAATACTAAGGGATCAGGGTTTGTATTTTGCACGTATTTACAAAAATATTTCCAGTAATTCATTTAAATTAACAATTTTAAAGTATCAGTCCATGATGGATTAAGGAAAAAACTAACAAACAAGCAAGCAAAGCCAGTCCCTCTTCACAGGCAGTTTGAGAAGCACTGATTAGGTTTCATGTGTGGGGCATGTGGTGGGGGAGGCAGATGATTTGTCTCTTTAGTTTATAGGGGACCTGACCTGTCAGTGATGGGTTGAGCTGCGTGGTACCCACAGATCCTGGACACTGAGCTGCATGTAGTGACAGGATGGGGTTCTATGTTTTCTCCCGGGGAGGGGGCAGTGAGTATGCTTTATAGGAAGAAGAATGAAATTATTTGTTGACCCAAACTGGAGACTAGTTCAAAGAGAACACTCGCATTATAAGAATTCCACTGATATTGTTTGATAATGTCAGTAGAGAAAAAATAAATCCAGAGGCACATGGGCTGAGAATGTAAGAATAATAACTAATATTGTTCGAGGTTACTATTTGACAGCTTCTGTCTGAGCCAGGATTTCTCAACCTTGGTGCTGTTGACATGGGATGGAGTCAGGTGACCGTCATGTGCATTGTAAGATGCTTACACCATGCCTGGGCCTCTATCCACTAAATACCGGTAGCATGCCACATCCCAGTTGGGACAACCAAAAATGTATCCGGACGTTGCCAAAGGACCCCCGCAGAATGTAGAGCCTTTGTTGAGAATCACTGGTCTAAGTGCTTTGAACAGCAAGTCTTGAAGGAGATACTATTATCATCTGCATTGTATAGATGAGGACAATAGGATACAGGGTAGTTAATGAAATAGAAGTAGCCCAAGGCCAGGTGGGAGCTAAGAAGCATTAGAGCTGGGACTTGAACTAGGGCAGTTCACTGGAACCCAGACCATCTGGTCCAGTCTGCCTGAATTCTACCAGCTTCTATAGCCGAAAGGTGCTAGTTAGGCTTTAGCCCTTTGAATGATACAATGGCTTTAAAGGGGAATATTGTAGCTACGGTCTTCCTGTTACCCATTTCAGAGTTTTAAAAGAAATGTCAGTTGTTCTGCGATGGAATTTAACATTTCCTTAGAAATTCCCTACTTGTCTCTCTCTCTCTCTCTCTCTCTCCCTCTTTTTTTTTCCCTCAGCAAAATGGCACTGGTACTGACACAGTTGCTCAATTCAGAAAGTTTCCTCCTCTTTCTAAAACCTATTACCAAGCTGTGTGCCAAGATCATAAATTCAATTCAGAAATAATTTGAAGGAATAACCAACCTGTTTTTGTTTCTTACAAGATTATCTTAAGGATATTCCCAAAGATCATTAAATATTCAGCTTCAAAGTGACTTCTTAAAATATTTCTATTTATTTCCTTATTTGCGAGAGACAGAGAGCTCGAGTCCGGGGGTAAGGGCAGAGAGAGAGAGAATCTCAAGCAAGCTCCACGCTCTGTGCGGAGCCCAACACGGGGTTTAATGCCAAGTTCCTGGGATCATGTCCTGATCCGCAGTGAAGAGTCAGACGCTTACATGATTGAGCCACCCAGGTGACCCAAAATGATTTTTAATGACAGTATAGTATCCCATCTTTGGGTTGTAGCCAATCTATTTCATGGTGAGCCTCCATCTTGGGGCATTGCAAGTTTTTGCTTTAATGTTTCATGCATCGTAACAGTTTTGTATTCGCCTTTCCTGTCCACAGAGTGTCAGCCAGTTTCACCCTCCAGACACTATCCTCTGACATAACATCTTACCAGGGCACTCACTGCACAGTTCCCTGGACACACTCAGACATTTTAAGTGGAAGAGTGACATGATTGATTCAGATTCTAAAAAAATTATTCTGGGGCACCTGGGTGGCTCGGTCGGTTAAGTGTCCGACTTCGGCTCAGGTCATGATCTCGCGGTCCATGAGTTCGAGCCCCGCATCGGGCTCTGTGCTGACAGCTCAGAGCCTGGAGCCTGTTTCAGATTCTGTGTCTCCCTCTCTCTCTGCCCCTCTCCTGTTCATGCTCTGTCTCTCTCTGTCTCAAAAATAAATAAACGTTAAAAAAAAATAAAAAAAAATAAAAAAATTATTCTGGATATAGATTTGAGGCTGAAACGAGCATAAATGAAACTAGATTCAGGAAGAAAAAGAAAGCAGCTAGATTTGATAAGGCTCTGAGATTAGGCAGTGGCAGTGGGGGGGAAAAGCTTAAGAGACATTAAGAAGTAGGATTTACGCCATCTGGGGACTGATTAGATAGCAGGATTGGGGAGAGAATCTCTAAAATAACTTCTGGATCTACACTTGTTTATCATCCTGATTTTAAAAAGTAACTATGGAGAGATAAACTGGACTACAATTGATTGACAGGCCCAGGAGAAAAATAATTTGAGAACTAGTTTGTCTTTCTGAAATCTAAGCCATTTGAATTCCACTTGGGACCAATTCTGTTATTCATTAGACTGGGAAATATTATCCTTCTAAAAAATCTCTCCTTCGCTCACTTTATTTTATATTTGTCAAATACATGTGATCCTTGCATATATATTTGGATAGAGGGAACAACCTTCCTTAATTCTTCCCTGTATAACGAAGGGCAAGAGGGAAAGGAAGGAACATGGAAGTTAACGCTGTATCATTGATGATCTAGTGATCATGGCAGCTCAATTCAAGTAGAAGCCATTTACTGAGTTCCTATCCCAGGCAAGGCTCTGGCTGGGTGCTGGTGGTGCCGTGCCTAGATTAATTAGGGGTGGCTGAAAATTCAGGGCCCCATGGTTACCAGAACAGGCAACCAAATGACTCATCTATGGAATCGCCAAGACAAAGTCAAGAAATGAGTCTGGAAGCCTGGAAACTGACCCAGAGTAAGTAGCAGAAATTATTTGTGTTCTACTTTTTTATATGTGAAGTGATTAAACAGTTGTGTGATATTTGATTTTGCATGTCATGTTTGTAAATGCAAGCTCTGATTTGCGCAAGACTGCTTACTTGTTTGCTTGGAAGCATTCTCTATCCCTTTAGTAAGGAAGACTGAGTGGTTTTTTACTCCTGTGAATGGTTGACCAAGCCCAATACCTCTGTTTTACTTCCCGATGTCTTCAGGTTTGAAGCAAGCAGACAAAAATTTAAAAGACAAAAAAAAAAGTAAATTTAATTAAAAGTAGTTTCTCCTTAAATGTGAATCAGAAGAGAAACAGAAAGATCATATATCAATAAATATGTTTTCCTAAATATCTATTTAAGAGAATTACACAAGTCTTTAAACTTACATTTTTATTTTTTAAGGAAATGTAGGTCAAGATACTATGTGAAACATGACACAAAAGAAATGCTAACAGCAGGTGCAATGTTAGTATCTTCTTTGCCCAAAATAAAATGGTTGTAATAGCATCTTTATTCAACAACAAACCATCATCTCTTATTTATTTATTCAATAATTGGGCATTTATTGCGTACCAGCAACTGGTGTGAGTAATGGGAATACAACAGGAAACAATGCAGACAAGACCTCTACTCTCAATGTCGGAAACATTTTTTCTGGCACACACAATGCTACTAAGTGTCTTTATGAATACAAGAAGCATGAAGATAGAGATAGTCTATAACTGATAAATTATTTTTCTAATTATTTCTATGTCTTTAACCTAATTTCCATTATTTGCATGGGATATTATTAAGTTCTGTCGGGTCATATGAAAATAAAGAGAATGTGGTTCTTGCCCTTAATGATTTTACCAAACTAATGAAAGTGATTGACTGATTCCCAGATGATGGAAGAGAAACTAAGAATTAAATGTCAGTTTTGCAGGTGAGGTCTTTATAACACAAATGTTTCAATATTGTATTTCTTCCATCCTATTCTTCCCTGTGTAATTAGCCTGCCTAGAGCTACAAGATGCTAAAATAAAGGAAATGGAGAATATTTTGAGTAGCACCTAGAGTCTCTTTTCTGGAAAATCTCCTCTTAATATGGCAGAAATTAATACTTTCAAGTAAATGTAAAATAAAGTCCTAAGCTATGCTATAAATTCAGTAGGCACTTCAGTTTCTCTGCCGTTAGAGCAAATTCCCTAGGAAATACAAAATTTGGGGTAAATTTGCTGTCAAATTATTTAAGAAGTGGTTGATAAGTGAACATAAAAAAGACTGGATTCTTGAGAGCACGTGAGTTGACTTTTAAGGCTGGGGCTGGGGGGGAACAGAGGTGAGAAAGTGTTACATCTGTCATGTCATAGAAGGGAGGGACAAAGAGGACAAAACTTATTCCTTATTCTTGCCCAGGCTTTGCATCTGAAATTAAACAGCCATCAAAATGGCCCAAGGTTACAGTGCTCACATTCTAGTACCACTGATATGGAAGCAAAAATAGATACTCCATGCAACTCAGTTTCATTGCCTGGCACAGAGATGTCCTGAAGAAAGGGCAGACTTTTAGCAGCTATGGAGGGATGAAGTTGGGGAGGCTGTCCCAGAAAGCCTAGCAAGCCAGTGTCATTGTTGTTGGCTAGGACGATGATGGTGTAAGGGTAACTAACAAGGGTGCCAAGTACACAGATACACAGGAAACAGATGGGATTGCAAATACTGACTGATTGCAGCTTGTGAGACACCTGAGAAGTCCACCCATCTACCTCTCTTGACTGGGAAAAAGAGTTTAGTGGGTATGGAAGTTCCCAAGGGTAAATCCAAAGCAAAATGGTTTTATCATTATCTGATACCTGATTACTTGAAAGAGATAGAGGTAGAGATAGAGATAGACATAGAGATAGATAGAGATAGAGATGATAGAGGGAGAGGGAGAGGTTGAAGGAGAGAGAGAGAGAGAGAGAGAGATTTTCTATTAATGTTGTATACGGACAGAGATTCTGATCTTCTTGGGGATGGCTTTTATCTTAAAATGAGGGGTTCCATTTGCCAGATACCATTGCACTCTTCTAAGAGTATATATCCCCTTTTAACTCATTGATGACATACATTTAGGCATTCTATTAGATCCTGGGACAAACCAACTGTAGAGCTACATCTGCGTCTCTGTAAAGCTTGGTCTGGGATTTCATATTGACAGAGATGTTTCTACTACACATTCCTGTCTGATGTCATTGTAGAAAGAAAACAACATTTGTGAAGTAGGATAATAAGGGGCAATTTATACATCAATAAGTAATATTTCCTCCCTTCAAAATGTTGCCTTCAGAACACAATGAATGTATTTTGTATTTTGTTGCCTCTTACTTAAGAAAAAAAAATCCATTACACTGAAAAATAGCTTCCCTAAAACGTTTGGAGCATGTAACTAGAGATAATAAGCTGAAAATAGGAAAGAGGAATAATTAAATAGCTGACTGTAAAAGTTTATTATGCAATTAATTACATGCACACATTTGCTTGCTTTTCATTCTAGACCACGACTATAATTGGAAAAACTTTAAATAGAAGAAAAAAGAACAAAGTTATAAAATATGTAGTTCTGTTTACAACTCAATGATGACTAATTCAGATTATCAGATGGGTAATAAAGTAGAAAGTTTCCCAATAAGACAAACCATTTAACATCAGATAAAGCCTTTTTTATAGAGGTAAAAAACATAAAATTTTACCTATCAATCTTGATTTCAATAACACAGCCTGAAGATACTATGTGACTTGCCCATGTAATTCCAGAATGAATCCCTTAGGAGTTTTAAGTTGGAATAAATATCACATCTTGAATTGGAATTATCAAAGTTAATGTCTACTTAATTTCTGGCTTTAAAACTAACATAAATCATGTTTTCGTGATCCATATGGTATCATTTTTCTAAGGCAGAGCATTCAGAATTAATGATTTGAGTTTGGTTTAGGAATGTATTATAAACCAGGCACAAAAATATAGTGCTGATATCATCACAAATCTATATTTGTAAATAAAATAAGGTACTGTAAGGCAGATGGCCCGAGTTCAGCTACATTGTTATTGATGTGGTATTCAATCTCTGTGTGACAAAGTTTTTCTTATTTATATTTTAGATTTTCAGCCTATGTCATTTAAATAAAATTATTTCTAGCTCTAAAATGGTGCCTTTTTATTACAACATAAAACATAATATGTACAGACATGCATTTACATGCAAAGCATTCATATAAACAAAAGAAATATTATTGTATCATATTATTCAACACTAATTGCTTACATTTATTTCAGGCTCGTTCTATACATACTAAATCTTCTCAACAAAATTAAGAAATTTCATCATAATTAACTCCAATTATAGAGGAGGAAATGAAAGTTTGAAGATGAAGAATATTGCCCAAATTCATCCAGCTAGGATTGATAGCATTGAATTCATATTTGACTATGATCAGTTCATTTGATTTGAAACAATCTGAAAAGAAGTCAATTTTTGACATTTTATTTTCTATTCACGGTCATTGTGTCAGACGCTATATGTTAAAACTCCATACTGTCCCTGCCTTCCAAGCACCTCTCCATAATGCAGGAGTGGAAAGCCCTAGATTTCCTTGCCACCAGGGTCCCATTTAGTTTCTGTCCTTGAGAGTTCTCAGTGAGATCTGGGATGTAGACAAGAAGAAGCTTCTATAGTGACAAATTGCTGTGGGAGGTTTCCAACAGCTTCTTGATGACCTCTGAGAATCACTTACTGCAGTGTCATGAGCATCTAAGCTCATCAGTGCCTGTTGTCTGGGATCCCACTCTTTTTTTTTTTTAATTAAAAACAAATTTAATGTTTATTTATTTTTTGAGAGAGAGACAGAGTGTGAGTGGGGGAGGGGCAGAGAGAGGGAGACATAGAATCTGAAGAAGGTTTCAGGCTCTGAGCTGTCAGCACAGAGCCTGATGTGGGGCTTGAACCCATGAACCATGAGATCATGACCTGAGCTGAAGTCAGACGCTTAACCCACTGAGCCACCCAGGTGCCCCTGGGATCCCAGTACTTTTGATCTTCTCTTGCTAGTAGCAGCTTCCTTGAATTTTACTCCTCCAGTCTTCCCAATGACGATGCAACCTCTAATGCTTACAATATCAACAGTGGTTTCCAGTTTCCTCCCTGACGCTCTTGGATACAGAATTTGGTACCAAAGTCTGATCATACACGGAACCTCATAGGTGGGAATCTGGGATTGGTTATCTGACTGGATTAGATTTGAAGGCAGTAATGATCTCATTGCCATAGAAAAATGGGTTATTGATAGTTCACAGCACACACAGACAAAATATTTGCTTAAAGTAACCTATCAAGACACTCACAACTATGTCTATTAAAAGGGAAGACATTGGAAGGTCAAGTGACTATTCCAATAAGATGTTACAGTGGAAATGGTTGTTATACAGACTTTGGAATGCTTTAGCTGCTTTTTATTGCAGTAGAGAGGTTCCAGTCAGAATATGGCAAGTTTATAGTTCAGAGAAGTGGAGAGCTTCTATAACTGCCCTAAAAATATTTCGTAGTTCTTATCGTTATAGGACCAATGCATCCAAAAACCAAACTCAAGGTTGATCCTGTAGGTTGCAGAAATTAAACACCATTTGGCTTCACAGTTTCACCAGGTCTCATGTGAAAATTAGGGAGTAGGCAAGAATGGGATCCTGAGAACTGGAATGGTAACTTTTGGAGGGATTCCAATGACTTTGAATATTTGATCCCCTGGTATCATGGAGCCTGGTATCACCAAAGCAGCAAGCCCTGGTGAGACATTTCCTCCATTGTTCCCCACCCCCCCACCTTGTTTGGTGACCCTTCAGTGACTTCACCTGAGACCACTGCATACAAAGAGATGCAGATTCTCCTCACAGCCAGCTCTCAAGGTCTCTTCTTGTCTCTGGTCCATAATTAGAGTCCAGTGGCAGGAATTTAAGTGCAAATTCCGACCAAGCTAAAGGAGAGAACATGCATGTCAAAGGCACCGTAAGATTTTTGTTCATTTATATCAAGAAAAACTCAGGGGATACACGTAAGAAATGGATTCTAAGCAGTTAAGACCAGAGAATAAAGAGACTAACATTGAAATAGGTCAAATTTGTCGATATCTTTGCACACGCCCATTTCTAGATTCAATATGTAGCTCAAGCAGGTGAGAATGACTCTAACAGTTTCATTGTTTGGTTGATTGAAACCTAGATGCAGAGTTGTCTTCCACTAAGTGAGTTTGAGACATCAGAACTTCTTGGACACAATGGAGAAGAAGGAATCCAATGACTTAAGGAGATAGGAATGTTGGAATGAATTTATCATGTGCAATCAATTCATTAGCTTCCTCACCACATGTCCCATGATCCATAGAGTACTTCTTTCCTAAAAGCTTTGAAAACAATATATTGATGAGGAAAACAAAGGCAACCTTGGGGCTTTTTAGTGACTGCTCTCTGTAAGCCAGGGATGATAGTGGGAGATACCCTCAAGGAAATGGACTCCTACACTTAAAAAAGGAATAAGAACATTCTAGACTGGCAGAAGTCATTTATTGGCTGCATTCAGGCACTAGAAACAAGTGGGGCAGTTACTGAACTGGGCCACATAGTTGGGATGATAATCAGAACGGTTTTGTTTGCAGATTTTTTTGGGGCAGTGGCTAATTAAATATAGTGCCTGTAAGGTTGAAAAATACGGGGACCCTGCTAAAATATTACTTAAAATACATAATCCAAAAAAAGTCTAGGTCTGAATTCAATACAACGGATAGTGATGTCCACCCCACTCCACCCCCCATTCAATTCCCAGACCTGAATCAATTCAAAGACCAGACCAAGAGTGCTTTGACTGAAGGAAGGCCATGTTCCCTTGAGAGAAGACCCTGTGACACTCCATACATATTTATGGTAAGTCTGCATTCTAGCTTTTCTAACAAAACATTTGGCTTTTTAACATACTGACTGTGCACTGGAGAAATGGAGTTACCTGGGTGTTTGGGGATTTATTGTGCAATTACCTTGAGATGAAATGGGAACCTGAAATTCAAGTCTGTCTCTCTGATTGGAGAGGAAGCTTATGGAGATCAGTGAAGTTTTGGCCCAACTCTGTCTCGCAATTGTCCCAGTGGAACTGCAAAACCACAGTTCATTTTCATTGTTCCTGAATGCTTACTTGATTTGGACATAGTAACTGACAGAATCCCCTCAGGTAGACGGGACTCTATGGAAGGAAGTGACAAGTTTAAGCCTCACAGCCACTACCAGAAAGTAAACAAAGGTTAACAACACAACCCTATGGATATTGAGAGATTAATGTCACCTTCAAAATACTGAAAGGGAGGTGAGTCTTGTTCCATTGCTCATTTAATTCACCTAACTGGCTTATGGAAAAGACAGATGGACCTCGGAAAATGAGCAGATTATTTTAAACCGAAGCAGACAGTCACTATAACTGCAGTAACTTCTGACACCTAGAATTCAGCTCTTGGTGTAGAAAAACATTTTTTTATCTTTACTAATTAATAAAGAAAATTAGAGACAATTTGCTTTCACCGTATAAGAACAGAAGGTTCGGGAACTATAGGAACAGTTAAACCGATTTATCTCAGAGCTAGGTCAATTTTCCAGTTTCTTTTTTTTTTTTTTAACGTTTATTTATTTTTGAGACAGAGAGAGACAGAGCATGAACAGGGGAGGGGCAGAGAGAGAGGGAGACACAGAATCGGAAACAGGCTCCAGGCTCTGAGTGGTCAGCACAGAGCCCGACTCGAGGCTCAAACCCACGGACCGTGAGATCATGACCTGAGCTGAAGTCGGACGCTTAACCAACGGAGCCACCCAGGCACCCAATTTTCCAGTTTCTAATCAAGGATTAGATCAAGGATTAGATCGTCCCACAAAACATTAGCATTGTCCACTCTCTTGATGATATACATCGTGCTGATAAAAATCTGATGAGCAAGATGTAGATGGCACCTTGGTTGCTTTGCCAAGACACATGTTGAACAGACAATTGGAGATAACCTCGTTACAACTCAGTTATCTGCCACCTCAGTGAATATTTTAATCGTGTAGTCATCTGGCCTGGTTGAGATATCACATTCATTGTGAAAGACGAGTTGCTGAACTTTTCACTCCCTACCCCTAAGAAAGAAGTCAATGGTCTGGAAGCTTCGCTTTATTTTGGTGGCAACCTGTACTATAGTTGAGTGTGCTGGTCTGCCCTATTTATGGAAGCACTTTTCTTGGAGGAAGTGGCATACTTATAAGGCCAGCCTTAAGTAGACTCTGAAAGCTAATAAATTGAACGAGCAGATGACTCAGATTCTCATGAAACCATTCCTAATGTATTACTACCTCTTCCTCCACACGCACTTTATCCTCACAGGGAACTTCCTCTAACTAGTTGACTGAGGGAGGAAACAACTGCTCTTGGTTTAAGTCAGTTCCACAAGATATGCGCTGGTTACATTTGGACGGTTGTAGCTTCATATCTCCCTGGGGGGATGCCTTGAGGAGCAGGGAGAGAGAAATACTTTCAGTGGAAACAACTCTAAGCATCTTGTTTTCTATGGGGTGGAGAAGAAAGTGACCAGAGATAAAGTTCCATATTAATTAATGGTAATATCTAACAATTTGGCCAGATGGGGTTTCAGAAAGAATTATTCTAGAGGGTAGGTGGCAGGAAGGTATTGTAAGAATGGAGCTCTCAGAAGGCACAGAGAGTATATAAATATTTATTTTCCGTAAGAGTGCTAATCGCTAATCAAAGGTTATTGTCTGTGAATGTCAATTAGCATCGTCTTCCAGCCATCTCACTGCTTTCCCTATCGGACCATGAACTAAGTAGCCATGGCAATAGGATTGAACTTATGACTAGGATATGACTAGGATAAAAACTATGGGCCTCCTTTAACCAAGCCTGATCTGGCCACAATCGCTGCTGATTGTCCAACCTGCCAATGACAGAGATTAGCAGTGAACCTCTTATGTGATTTTTCCCATATTTCCAACTCTCCAGAGCAACTAACCTACCATCTGATATCAGGTTCATTACATCAGAACTCTTTTATCATGGAGGGGACAGTGTTGTGTCCTCCCTCGAACAGTTATTTTCTCCTGTCATAAATTAGCTTCCCTGCTCTCAGTGCTTCTGCCTGCACTATCATCTATAGAGTTAATGATAACTTTATTCACTGTTATGGCGATAACGAATTTACCCCTGTGATCACGGGATTCGTTTTACAATAAAAGCTAGCCGGGTAGCAACACTGAAGAGCCTATGGAAAACTCAGTTTTATGCAGGCTGGGAGACAATAGTATGAAGAAGCCAAACCAAATGCCGATACCTGTGAACATATGATGATCTTTCTCCTGTGATAGGAAATCACAGGTCTGAGAAACAAAGGGTGGAAGTGAGCTTGATTCCTTTTAAGTTTTTCACTTAACAAGCTTCTCTCAAAAGTTATGCTTCCTGTCCCCATAACGCTGGGCTCTGAAGATTCTGATATCTTGGTTCCCAAGAATGGAGAGTTTCTATCAGGGATTACGCTGGACTTGAAGTTCAGAATGTACCCTGGCCATGTTGGACTTCCAATGTCATTGAAATGACAACAAAGAAGGAAAATACTGTATGGACCGGGGTGTCTAATCTTGATTACCAAGGGGATACCATTAGAGAGGAAGAAGCAGGCAAAAAATGCAGGCATTGTCTTAGTGTGCCACTTTTTTTTTGTTTATTTATTTATTTTTGAGAGACAGAGAGAGAAAGCAAGAGAGAGAGAGAGAGAGAGAGAGAGAGAGAATCCCAAGCAGGCTCCACACTGTCAGTGCAGAGCCGGACTCAGGGCTTGATCCCGCAAAAGGTGAGATCACGACTTGAGCCAAAATCAAGATCAGACGCTTAACCGACTGAGCCACCGGGTGCCCCTGAGCGTGCCACTTAATACTACCAATACTGTTCATGAAAAACCATAGCTACCAGATAGAAGCAAGACTAGTCATGACTTTGGCCAGTCAGGAATGAAATTTAGGGTTGTTCTGCCAGGCAAAAGGCCACATCCACCTGAGCTGCTGACTACAGGCAGAGTGAATATGGAATGGAGAATAGAAGAAGGAAGTTCTAAACTCTTAGAGCTTTGTGATCTGCTACAGAAAGAAGGACTATAGAGACGAGGCTTATATTCTTTCTTGTTCTATTGTGTGTATATTATATTACCCAATTTTTTTCTCCTTCCTCTCCTAGTTTCTACAAGAAGTATTGGTGCTGGTTAAACTTATATCTTGGTCTTATTATTACAGGATATCAAATAAGGATTGTGACTGAGCTGAAAAAGAATGAATATCCAGTGATGGGTCCAGTAACATTTGTGTTTTCTTGTCTGGCCTTTGAGGAAGAGGGTGAGCCCATCTTCATCAGACTGACGGAAAGTTGCAACAGTGAAAAGCCTAATATTGTTGCTTGGAATTTTAAAGATATATGTATGGAGAGCCAAACTAGATATTGTATCTTGATATGCAGGACAACGCCTGTTCTTTTAAACTCTATCATGTAACATGGGGCATGACGGTTTGGAAGCTACGTTAACCAGATTTATTGGCCAATAGGGATTTGTTTCATATTCTGCCAATGAAAAGCATTTGTACGGGATCTGGAAGTGGAAGATGTACAGGGACATAATTCTCCAGGAGCAGCTGGAATTCTGCAGATGGCAGATATGGGGTTTTGCCAGTGGCTTCTAGCTGTCGTTTACAACGCTGTAAGCAGCATAGATCATCAGTTGATGATCAGTTTATTGGGATTCTCCTACTTTCTGATTGTTTAAGGCCATTGTTACCTTCCTTGGCTTTGCAATAATTGTATAAGACTTTAGTGCCCTGTATTATACCTCCCTTGATGCTTAAAATACCCAGCATCATCTCTATTTTTCTGAGCAAGTCCTAACTAATCCCTGGACTGTATCTTTACTCCTGTATTTGGCCTGGCTACTAGGAAGACCTTATAAGACTGCAAGGTGAACATTGAAACTATATTCCCATCAAGTATTTCAAAATGCACGCCTAAATAAGTGTTCATCTGCAAACCTGTCTAAAAATACAAAGCTAGCCCATAAATAAAGTATTGGTAAGTCTACCGCATATTGTAAAATATAGCCCAAGTGGTTCAGCGGCAATAAAAACAGACTAGATTTAACTGGCCTGCTTCAATAGTCAGCCAACTCATATTTGTTCAGTTGGCATCCCAACATATTACACTGCCGAATTTTCTGCCAGTTTAACTTACTGTGACTTTGCCAACATAAGCGGAAATAGAAGAACACGTCTAGCTGTGTGAAATTCATTGCAGATCCAACCATACGCATTTTGAAAACATTATTATTTTAAATTCATTTCTATCTTACTTGAACTCCATCTTCTTCTGCATTACAAAAGGGGACGACGATAAGAGTGTCAGCCACTTACAGCAGGGAAGACTGTATTTATTTTTTTCTTTTCGTTAGACAGGCTAACTCTCCTCCGTGGTCTTTAGTCAAGCTGCCTGGAAACATTTTGTGTCTCGAATGGCATGTCAGTGTTCTTCGAGGGACACCACGCAGATGTAAAAGAACGAAAAGGAATTATTTCTAGGATAGGAACCAAGGATCTCAAAATGAGGTAGATTCATGGTGGAAAAAACATTTTTAAATAGCATTTTAAAGAAAATATTGGCTAAAAAAACTATTGCTTTATCACCAACTTAGTCTATTTCTAAACAAATTTTTCTAAGAACAGATGTTTGTTTAAAAAAAAATAAGGAGAAAAGAAACATCGGGAATTGTCGAAAGACTGTAGAGAATAAAGTCCAAGCTCCTTGGCATTGCCCACACTCTTTAGGCCATTATTCCCTTCCAGTGATGCTGTTCCACCCTACAGCCTCGTACACACCACTTGTTTCCATGTGGGGGTGTTTGCTTCTCCTGGACATATCGGTACTTTATGTTCCTGCTTGGGCAATCCTTAGATCTGAACTCCCTTCGCAGTTTACAAATGTCTTTAGTTGCTTGTATATATCTCCTCAGTTGGATTGAATTCAGTAAGTATGAAAATCATTTTATTCATCTGTGTATTAATGGTGCTTAGCCAGTGTAGATAGTAGATGCCGACAAATGGTTGATAAAGAAATGAAATAGATAGACGGATGAATAAATCACAGGATTTCTAGATTTGGAAGGAATATTAGGAGTTCTACTCTCTAAATTCTGTGTTTTACAAAAGGAAAATGAGGCTCAGTGAAGCTCTGTTTTGTTCACATTTACACAGTGAGGTAGCAATACTGTTGGTCCGGGAACACAAGTGTCTCAGCTTTCTGGTCCATTTCCATTTCTACTGCTTCATTCCTGGCAAATTTGGAATTTTGCTTGAAGGGCTTGTGGTTCATTTTCTAAATATTTGCTCTGTAATACTCCTAACATCCTTAGGGACCTCATTCACACTTTAAAAATAATTGAAGAAAAGTACCTTCAGGCATTCAAATAGCTACAGCAGCCTCTAGTTTTTCAGTTGGCTCCTTGCCTATTAGCATTTCATCACTTTGATGAAACAGCAGCACCATTGTGGCAACTCCTTAAAAAGTACTTTAGAATCTGTATTGGGTGCAGATCCTGTATTCTGTATCTGTATTTGACTTTTTATGACCGAGTGACAGGAGTTCTTTATAATTTCTGGATACAATTCCTTTGTCAGATAAATGAACAGATGGATAGATAGACAGATAGAGATAGAAACTATTTCCACCCAGAAGGCGTCTTGTCTTTCCATTATCTTCCTAGTATTTCTTGAAGAGTAGAAGCATTAACTTTTGATGGAGTCTGATTTATCCTTTTTTCCCCCATGTTATGAGTCACGCTTTTTGGGTCCCTAAGAAATCTTTGCCTACCCCGAGATCATGAAGATATGTTTTGGTGTTTTCTCTGAGAGATTTTATAGTTTTTGCTTTGAAGGTTGAGCCCATTTTTTATCTTAATTTTTTTGGGGTTGGACTTGACCTTAATTGTTTGTCCATGTATTCATCCACTTGTCCCAACATTATTTATTGAGAAGATTTTCTTTCCCCACTTATTAGATTTAATGTTACTCTTGAAAGTCAATTCGTTATATGTATGTGGGTCTATTTCTGGACCTATTCTGCTCTGTCGATCTATTCAACAGCTTGCCAAGTTCACTCTTCCTTTAGCTGTAAGGTCAAGTCTTTAAATCAAGTAGACATAAGTCCTGCAATTGTGTTCTTCTCTTTTGTGATATTTTTGTTTTGTTTTGTTTTACTATTTTAGGTCCTTTTCATTTCCATATAAATTTTAGAATCTGCTTGTTGAATTATACCATGAAGTTTATTGACTCTATAAATCAATTTCAGGACAGTGACATCCGAACAATATTATTTTCCAGTCTATGAACATGGATTTTTCTCTTCATCCATTTATTTCCTTTAGCAATGTTTTGTTATTTTCAGTAAAGATATAATGTATATTTGTGTTAAATTTATTTCTAAGTACAGTAAAATCTTGATTTGTGAGTATAATTTGTTCCAGGAACATGCTTGTAACCCAAAGCACTTGGTTTTTGTTGTTGTTGTTGCTGTTTGTTTTTAAATTTTTTTAATACTTATTTATTTTTGAGAAGCAGAGTATAAGTGGAGGAGGGGCAGAGAGAGAGAGAGGGAGACACAGAATCCAAAGCAGGCTCCAGGCTCTGAGCTGTCAACACAGAGCTTGATGGGGGCTCTAACTCACCAGCAGTGAGATCATGATCTGAGCCTAAGCAGGACACTTAACCGAATGAGCCACCCCGGTGCCCCATGCACTTGTATCTCAAAGCGAATTTCAAGAACAAACGCCTCAGTTGTGATCATGCGACATTCAGCGTCAGGTACTACTCATGCTTGTTCATGAGGTTAAAATTTATTAGAAAGATTTGCTGGCCTTTCAAAACACTCGTAGAATGAGCTACTTGTAATCCAAGGTTTTCCTGTATTATATTTTTGGTGTTATATATTTTTTTGACGAGGAGGCAAAACCCTGCTATCTTATTTCAAGGTTTCTAAAGTCCCACTTGCGTTCAAATAAATTGTAGAAAAAGCTTATTTGTTGTATAGCGTTTAAATCTTAGAATGTAATTCCACATTGATGTAATTCTCCACTTTCCACTAACAGAATGGTAGTTCATTGATCCATGCTAGTCCATCAAAAATGAACTGGACAGTATTGGTGAAACTAAGTCAGACACACGTAAATGAATCCATATTAATATTTGAAAAACGTCCTCACTCTCCAGCTTAAGTTATCTTTCCAAATTAACCCTCTGATATTGAACTCTTAAGTACCCTTAACGGTTGAATGTGTACCACCGAACGGGGTGAACCCATGAAGGAGAGACTTCCAGCAGGATTGGCAGTAAGTTCAGGGCTTAAGTCTACAGCTACCAGTGTGACTTTTCTGTCCCCGTGGAATAACTGAGGACAGCTATGAAATCTGCAAAGGAAACTGGAGGAAACCAACAGGAGCGGTTGGAGCCTAGCTGGGGTGAGCTGGTGTGCACCCTCGCATTTCAGCAAGGGTGGGCAGAGCGTAAATTACTCACTGCTTTCTGTTTTTAGGACTCAAAACAACATTGCATTTCTATTCCAAAAATCTTGCCAATGGTCACGTTTCACTGCACCTAGCAAATGTAAAGAGTCAGTCTTAATAATGAAGCCATTACATATTCGGAAGAAATATCACACATAACATATTCAGAACATGTATGCATCAATATCTATGGGTGGCTTTGTCTTTCCTTTTCTTGAATGTGCAGGTGTTGAGTCTCTGGTAGTTCTTCTTTTACATCAGGTGTGAGCTGTTTGAAAACAATTTCATGATCACTGTTCATTTCAGCTCCTCAACGATTTTCACTACTCCAAACACTGCTGTGTGGCCCCTGGTAATGCATGGTCATCTTAGGAGAGCTAGAGTACCTAAAACCTCTTTCCTTCTTTCACAAAACCTGGAAATTCCTGGAATTCTGATGACGTCTGCTGAAATTGTTTTCCCCATAAAAATTAATGAAGAGAAAATCACAACTGATGCCTAATGCAGCTATTTTCTTCCTCATTTTTCTTGGTTTTAAAATTCCTTCTCCATTCTGAGCTCTTGTTTTAAGTGTGTACTTATTCCTGTTCTCTTCCACGGATACCATAGGATGCCTTTGAAAATAAACCATCTCGATCTTTAAAAATTGCTTCGGGTATTTTTTCAGATGATGTCAACGGACATCTTCAGATGATGTCAACTTCAAGTTGCCTTTGTCAGAACAGTAGTTGTTTGTTGTTTCAGCCGCTATCTTGGCAACACCTTCAGACTCAAACTCGAAGAAAGGCGCAGCCTTTGTGATTTCCAGTATTCCAGTCTTTTTTTTTTTTTTTTTTTTTCTTTTTCACTTATGGGTAGTCTGAGTATCATAACAGTGCCAGACTGGGAGCTGGGGTTCCAAAAGCCCTCCAAGCATATGACCCGGGGGTACATTTTCCTTGCTGGGAGATGTCACCACCTTCCCCTCCAGCCCCACCTGCCCCTGCAGGTTCAGAGACACTAGCATCTTGCTGCACCTGCAAAAAACCTTTTGTGGAATCTATACATCCCACCTAGTGCTCCTGGAAAACCTTTCTGGTGGTCTTCTACATGGCATTTTATTTTATTTATTTATTTTTTAATTTTTTTTTAATGTTTTATTTATTTTTGAGACAGAGAGAGACAGAGCATGAGCAGGGGAGGGGCAGAGAGAGAGGGAGACACAGAATCGGAAACAGGCTCCAGGCTCTGAGCTGTCAGCACAGAGTCCGACGCGGGGCTCGGACTCACGGACCGTGAGATCGTGACCTGAGCCGAAGTCGGACGCTTAACCGACTGAGCCACCCAGGCGCCCCTACATGGCATTTTAAAATTCATTTTCTAATTCTATTTTGCTAGTATAGGGAAACACAACTAACATTCGTCTATTACGTCTTCTATTCTCTGACCTTGCTAAGTTTTATTCCTAGTAGTCAAGTTTTTAGATCCCTTAGGATTTTCACGTAAACCGGAAGGTCGTCTGTGAACAAAAATAAAAAACGATTTTACTTTTTCTTTTCCCATTTCTACCTTTGCTGCTGTGGTTGTTGCTGCCGCTGCTGTTGTTGTTTTGTTGTTGTTACATTGCAGTGGCTTTGTTCTTCATCTTAGGGGTAAAAGTTTAATATTTTACTTCAATTATGATGTTTACTGTAGGTTTCATAGATGTCTTCATCAGGTTGTAAAACTTCGTTTCTACTCCTTACGTTGCTAAGTTTCTACTGCGAGTGGATGTTGCATTCTGTCAAGTGCTTTCCCCCCTTCTATTGAGATAATTGCATGCTTCATGTTTTGTTTACGCGCAAACAAGTAAAGCTGTCTCTTTGTCGAAGACATATCTTTCCTATAAAAAATTCCAACAAAATCTACTAAAAACCATGAGAACTAATATTTGTTTATTGACTGGCTGGGCTATTCTAGTGAGTGCTATTTGCTTTGCAGTGGAAGCCTCTGATGTTCCTGCTCAGAAGCACAGCCCCGGGGGCACGCACGCACCCTTGGAGGACAGTGGTTTTAGCCAGGCTCTCGCTGACTCCCTCTTTCCCTGATTGTACCCAGCTGTTAAGCTCTACTAAATTCCAGATGATTGCCCTTTTGTTTTTGCCAGTGCCCTGGAGAATACATTTTGCTCCACAGACTGATCCGATTAAATCTGGGATCCTTTGAGGGGATCATTTGTGAGGTCTTTGACCCTAAGAGTGCTCTTCTCAGAGGCCTCTTTTCCTGCTTCTCATTGATGAACTACCTGGCCTACGGTTTGGCTTGTCACTTTCAAGAAGCTACCAGCCTCCTCTTAATCGGTCAGCACCACAATCACCATTGCTTTCGAGAGCGCTGTTGGGCCTGAACTTTCTCCTGCTCTGTGCTAAAAATGGTCGGCGCGTTTGGGGACATTTTTGGAGCTCTCTGCTCTATGGCTGTTGCTCCTTTCGGGCAAGATTCCTGAGCAATGGCTCTGGATCTGAGAGCAGGGATGATTGCTAACATCTCCCACAGTCCTGCATGAAAAGCAAGGTGCTGGGTGAGTGGAGTAGCCTCTGGTTCCTGGCTTGCCTCTCCAGGCATTGGACCCTCACCCTGCAAGTGAGCTGAGGTGAGAGAATGAGGACCTTGGAGTTCTCAGCATGCTGTGCCTGAGGTTGAGCCTCTGTCTCGTTAGCGGGGTATTGGCATAAGAAGGAGCCCCTCTAAGTTGCACTCACGTGGGATTCAGTTTCTGCAGCATACATGAAGAGGTGATGAGAAAGGCTGGTGACATGTCCATCCTGGAGAGATCCTAGTCTTCGTCCATTAGGTCTACTATACAAAACGCCACAGGCTGGGGGGCTCTAAAGAGTAGACGTTTATTTCTCACGGTTCTGGAGTCCGGAAGTCTGAGATCAGGGTGAGGGCCCTCTTCCAGGCTGCAGACTTCTCATTATATCCTCACCTCAATGAAGGCAGCCGCGGATCCCTCCGGAACCTCTTTTTAGGGCACTAATCCCATCTATGAGGGCTCCACCGTCATGACCTAATCACCTCCCAAAGGCCCGATCTCCAGACACACATTGGGGGTTGGATTTCAACAGAAGAATTTTGAGGGGACCCAAACGTTCGGTCGATAGCTGAGGGCACAGAAGCAGAATTCTTGTATGTCCCCCTTTTATCTTAAAGCTTACAAATGGATTATTTAATATTTACATGTCTCGTTTTCATCTACCTGTTTCCAATCTGGAGGGCAGAAATTTGCACCATCGCAGCCAATGGACTATCACCAGTAATGTCCTGCCCTACGAAAGAAACCACACCAGCACGAGATAGTGTACAAGGAAACTCCAATAGATGGCGCCATTGAGTCTAAACTTGGCTCATTTCTGTGTAAATCGAGCACTAGGCAAAGCCTGTCTCTTTTTGTGCGCAAGAGGAGGTATCTGAGAGGGACACGTATTTCTGAGAATTTTTATAAAATGTAATTTTGATTCAGAAAGTTGGAAATTCGAGAGTAGCCTGACAGTCAAATGATCCAAACAAGTTCTACAATCAAGATTGGGCCATTGGAAGGGGGAAAAGACCCCTAACTATAAGAGAGGAAATCTAATTCAGTATAAACAAAGAGGAGTCAAAATGTGTGGTTGCTACAACGGGGTGAGCTTTATTTATTATTCAGTAGACAAAGAATTTTGGCACTGATGTTCTCCAGACATGCTAAATGCTGGGAAAATGTTATTAGTTATATAACTTATGTGAATTGACTTTAAAAAATTCTCTCACTTGTATGTATGCTAAACACATTGCTGAGAAAAATGTCAAGTTAATACAATCACACTTAATGTTTAGAAAACATTTTAACAGGGGCGCCTGGGTGGCTCAGTCAGTTAAGCGTCCAACTTTGGCTCAGGTCATGATCTCGCGGTTCACAAGTTCGAGCCCCACGTCGGGCTCTGTGCTGACAGCTCGGAGCCTGGAGCCTGTTTCCGATTCTGTGTCTCCCTCTCTCTCTGCCCCTCCCCTGCTCATGCTCTGTCTCTCTCTCAAAAATAAATAAACATTAAAAAATGTAAGAAAACATTTCAACTTAGGAAGAGGATTGCCCCATACAGATGCTTAATTTGAAATAGAAATGTTAAGACTGCCAAAGTTAATGTACCATTTAAGGAGTATTTTGTCTGTGGTGTCTTTGCAAGTGGTATAGACTAGTTAAAACTCCCTTTTCATTTTGTGAAAGAAAATGGCAATTTTGATTTTTAGTTTCTGCTTTTGGCATCGGATTTCCCACGTGAAAGAGGAATAATGTTGTCATGAATTGAGATCTCCTAATACAATGTTTGACTTTGTGATTCTAAATTTCAACTGGTTAACAAATTCCTTCAGGTGCTCATACTGCTGCTGATGTGGGTTGGGTGGGCCTCTGGGTAATGAGATCATACTCCAAGTACCTATAATTTAAGAGCCATGGAAACTTTCCTCCACTACCTATGTTTAAAGCATAGAGTATTCTTGAACCACAGACACTATGAATACATGCTAGAAAATTCCATCATGAGAGAATCAATCAACTTCTGCAAATTGCTCACATAATAAACCTGATATTTAGGGGGTTATTTTCCAGATATCCCAAGTACCATTCCATAAATGATTCCAAAAATCATTAAAAGTAAGTGTGTAGATCATATCTTCTTAGACTCCTCAGTAAATGTTGGTAATGCGTAAAAATTAAGTAATTATGTGCTCAGCCCGTGAAAGTGACCAACTGAGAATCAAGCATTTGATCAGTTTTTCCGCATACTTTGCAAATCTGCAGTTTAAAATTTTTTTTTTTAACATTTATTTATTATTAAGAGACAGAGACAGAGCACAAGCAGGGGAGGGGCAGAGAGAAAGGGAGACACAGAATCTGAGGCAGGCTCCAGGCTCTGAGCTGTCAGCACAGAGCCCTAGGCAGGGCTCAATCTCACAAACTGCGAGATCATGGCCTGAGCCAAAGTCGGACGCTTAACCGACTGAGCCACCCAGGTGTCCCTGCAAATGTGGAGTTTAAAGTTACTGTCATTTGGCATCCCTTAAGAAGGAATCCATATTTTCTTGAACTTAGTTCCTAGGGAAATGTAGGTGTCTGCAAAACTGTTTGAATTTCTTTCCTTTGTCAGGCAATAAGTGGCAGCTAAGTCCATGGGTTTTTCCTTGATTATCTATTCAATTTGCTTAACTGCATGAATCAGACCTATCAAAGGCCCACAAATGACATGGCTCACATGTAGGTGGTGACATCAGATGGCTGTATGGGTATCACAGGAGGAGAGGCGCACCTAGAAGCAAATTTTGACTAAGTGACTTTTCCCCTGAGTCTTCATTTTCTCATCAACATTACACAGATAATCATATTGATCCCATGATGTTATTAGAAATTTCAAATAGTCCACGTGAAATATATGAAATAGGAATAAATGTGCTTTTACACTGCAAATATGCAATCCGTGTTGTCCAAGGTGTACTATGAAATGTCGAGGGTTGGTCCTCATTGCTTCCTCTGACCCACGTACCATTTCTTTTCATTACATAGAATCACAGAATTTTAGGCTTGGAAAAGACCTTAGAGTCACCTACCTCTGTGGCCCAATCAATGCAGAAAGTTTTTTAAATGAGAAAATATAAAAGTGTTGGGAATGAGATGTTTCAGTGCTTTAAGTAATCCTATTTTCTATCAGTCCTTGCCCCTACATTGCCATTCATATCTTTCCAGCCAGGACCCTTAGGAAGTCACCATTTCTCTCCACGAGCATCAGTACTAACGGGGTGATGTCTACCACAACCGTAATCTGGAAACCAACCATCACCGTAAATCCTGCCATTCAGCCAGTACAATTTCTAACTGTAAAAAGGAAACATCACAGAGGCCACTGGTTTTAGCTTGTCTGGCTGATGTAACCATAAATGTCATCTCTTCAGAGATACCTCCTCTGGCTACACTGTGAAAGTGATTTCCTCTACTCCATTTTAATTTTGTATAGAATGAAGAAAGCTTCAGGTGTTACAGGGACTATGTCTTTCTTTTGTAATTGATTCATTAACGTGTCTATTTTTAATTGATATATAGTTGACATACAATATTATACTACTTGCAGGTGCACAACATAGTGACTTGACAAGTCTATGCATTCGCAATATTCACCATGATAAATGGTGACCATCTGTCACCATGCAAAATTATTAAGATATTATTGACGGCATTTTCTATGCTGTGCTTTACATCCCCATGACTTATTTATTTTGTGATTGGAATTTTATACCTCTTAATTGCCGTCACCTACTTCATCCATTTCTCCACCCTCTGCCCCTCTGGTTCTCTGTATTTATTAGTCTGTTTGTTTTTTTCATTTGTTTTATTTTTTATATTTCAGATATAAGTAAAATCCTTTGGTATTTATCTTTCTCTCTTTGGCTGATTTCACTTAGCATCTATACGTGGATGGATGGATAAAGACGTAGTATAGAAACACAATAGACTATTACCCAGCTATAAAAGAGAAAGAATTCTTGCCATACATGACAATAAGGATGGGCCTAGAGGGTATTATGCTAAGGGACTGTGCCTTTCTAATTAACCCTATGTCCTCAGTGCCTAATATAGTGCTTGGCACCCCATAGCTGCTCCTTAAAGATTTGAATTTGTGATCTGTGGTTGAATTTACAACAGTAAAGTGGGCCTCAAACCAAAAGGGGACTGTGTATGAGGATCGGGGTTAGAGAGAAGGGATCGATTTTGGGTTGTAGGCTTCAGGCTAACTACACCCACATTTTTTTGTTCTCTCTAGAAGTTTGGCATGTTACCAGAAGGAAGTGAGATAGATGGGTTCATACCTCCTGAAATAGCATTGAATAAAGAACCAAACAACTATCTGAAGGGAGAAAAGAGTAAAGGGTTAATTTATCTGTTGGTACAGGCTTAATACGCTCTAGTGTAGAGTAAAAATTTATTTCACAGTTAAGTACCATTTGGGCAAACATTCCAGTAGATGAAATAGTCATTTGTTTTACCCGAGGTAAAATATCTCAACCCTTCACCCAGTCTCTCTGATGAAATCTGCTCTGCAACTAGAAGACAAACTCCATAGAAATCTCTTTTATTAACAATATAGGAGTAAAAACAAATCATTAGGATCATGAGGGAGAGCAAGAGAAATGATATGGAGATCACCTGGCAACACACAAGCAATTTCACATTCCCAAATGAATTTTAAAATAACCATACGTTTCCCACCCAGACAGAGCCAAGCTATATTGACTGTATGAAAAATACAACTTTCCTTAAAAAGTAAACTATTTGAATTCCAGGTTGTGGCACCATTCCGTGTGTTTCCATAGAAATACTCTTCAACGTAAAAAGAATCCTTTGAACACCTAGCTACCCAGTCACTTTGAAAGAGTGACTTATCTAAAAAGGAAACAAACAAACAGGAAGCTGGGCTTATAATTGTTCCTGGCAACCCTGAATGTTAAAGATGATAGAACACCATCTACAGAGGATTAGAGGAAGCAGATTGTGACTCCAGAATTTTATACCCATCACTCTTTTATCCAGGTGCAACCCAACAACATCTCAAGACTCTTCTGGAGACAACCCCACTGCTCCACAGTGCTTACTCCTACGATGCTGCAGATTTCCCTATGGCTAACCATGAAGATGAAAGTCTTTTTAACCTTGCATTTTAGAAGAGCCAATTTCCCATATAGCTGGGGTCTCATATGGCTTTTTTCCATTTTCCAAGTTTTGCACTGTTTCTTTCTCTTCTTGATTGGCTTCTCTAACTGTGCTTAGATGTAACATCCCAACAGGTTTCAGTACTTGGTTCCTGTCTTTCACAGTGAACAAATATTCTTGTGTATAATTATAGCTCACTATTTCCCATCTTCTAATAGATATCAGCACTTGGTTGTATATCCCACTGTACTCGGATTTTAATGTGCCCACTTGAGGATATCATTTTGTGATCAAGACTGAAGCAGTAGTCTTGATCCTGTAGGGTCTTGTCCTGTACTGGCCTCTGGAAAGAATTTCTCTCCATCCTATGAGCTATTTTCCAGTCCTTGATAAATTCCTATCTGCTGAGTGAGAATAGTTGTATCAGAATACATTCTTGTTAAAAAATATTTACTCCCCTTCTCACATTCTTATCTTAAGTCTACTTACCTCTTCCACTGATGTTGGGCTTGGCTGTGTGAGTTTTGCTTTAACCTCATATAGGTGGAGTGTGATTCCCTAAAGCGTGACTTAGAGCTCAGCCATGTGGCTTGCTCCTGGCCAAAAGGAACTCAGCAGCAGAGGCTTGAACTGTACTTGTATGTTTGGGCTTGTCATCTTACATTTACACCATCATTATAAAAACCTGCCCTTTATAGCTATTGCCTGATTACAGACTCCATTATAAACAAATATGGAGCAGATCTGAGTCAAATCTACACCGAGGAGTTGAGGAAGTCAAACACACAGACCGAAGCAAAGTTGCACCACTGATTTCAGTCTATTTCAACTATCCTTCAGCCACTTATAGACATGTGAACAAGATAATTAAAATAATAATTGTTATTTTAAATAATGTTTATTTATTAATTATTATTATTGTTGTAATTTATTTAATTTATTATTATTTTAAGCCATTGATTCTTGGGATGGTTTGTTACAAAGAATTATGTCAATAGCTGACTGATACAGGTGGACCTCTGTTTGAAGCTAGATCCCTGAGCCTTTCTCGGGGTTTTATTGCATCCTCCTTCATTGGTTATGTGTCTTTCATTAACTAAAGTCTTAGAGTAGAAATAGCTCTAAGGAGGCTTGATTCAGGGCTCAAACAGTGTCGTCAGGTTCCAGTTTCTCTTGCTCCATCCCAGTTTAAGCTCTATTCTCAGGTTTTCTTTCCTCATGGCAAATAGTTGTCTTCATTTATGAAACACATGATCACTGAGCAGGTAATGTGTGACAGTCAACTCTACCTTCCAAATGCAATCCCAATAGGAATAATCTTCTGTTTTTCTTTTAGAGACCCCAAAACACGCATTATGAAACCAATCATTTCAATTAGGGGAAGACACTGTTTTGATTGAAGCTACCTAAGTCACATGCCCTACCTTGGAAGCAAAAATGGAGTCAACACCACTTAAGGTGCATTAGCTGGAAGAATTGTTGTTCCCCCAAAGGAAACCTGAGGAACTGTTTTTAAAGGAAAAGGTCATGAGTGCATGGTGTTCTGCTGAAGGCAAACAACAACAGATCTTCTCTTTTCCAGCTGGTTAGCATTCTTATCTCCGGGCCAACTCTACTCTCAGTCGTGCCCCTTACACACGTTGTTTTCATAAAATACAGGGCTGGTGGTATCATACTCCTGCTCAAAACTTGTATGAGTCACAACTGCAATCAGAACATGAACCACAATCTAAATGCTAAAGTTCAAAGCACTTCATGATTTGTTTCCTAGTAACGTTTCCAGCCTCGTAACCCCGAATACACATGCAAAGCTTCAATCACATTGGTAGTTCTTCCATTGCCCTAACGCCCTGCAGCTCTCCGGGCTCCATGATCACATTTGACATACCATGGATCTTTCAGGACCTTATCCAAATTCCCTCCCTTAAATTGGGCTTCTACCATGGCTTGAATCACAGCCTCACACTGTGTCAAACTCATATATGTTCTCCAGATGGTGAACCTCTAGAGGACATGGGTAAAAATTCATCTCTGTTTCCCCCTGAGTAACTTACATAGTACTTTTCAAATAGTCAATAAATGTTTGTTGAAATGTTGAGTTGTGGAATTACCTAGCCTCAGGCTCAAGAGCAGAAGTTGGGATTGGCATAGCGCTCAGTATTTTCAACATGTAATCTCTTTAGGCCCCTACAGGTGGCCGAATCCTGACAGGCTGCTGGGCAGGAAAGGTGATTTAAATCACGTATCTAAAGGAAGGTGTAATTTAGCCCATATGCTGGGATAAAATAAGCAGACAGTCAGACACTTTACACAGATAAGAAAGGGGCCCAGAGTTAGCTACAAGGACCCAAACATACTGCCTACCATTTGGGGAGTGTCTTCCTTACTAAAGGAAGGGTTCTTGGGCTGTTTGGAACTCAATTCCCTGAGTAAGGCATTCTGGAGGTTTCCTACGTGGTTAGGATGTCTTTATTTACACAAAGTTCTAACAGCTCAGAGGATCCCTCTGGGTATACTGAGAGGGGAGAATGCAATTAACCAGGGAAGTTAATGTCAAGTTATACATACAGTGTTTGTTTTATCTTATACCACTTCCAGGCACAACACAGTACCAGAGAGCCATAACAATTAGTCCAGAATAGTTAGAGAAGGAATATAGCGTGATCACAAGGTCATGCACATGCATACATATGGAGAAACATCACTTAAAATTTTTTTTTCATATTTATTTACTTTTGAGAGAGAGAGAGAGAGCAGGGGGAGGGGCAGAGAGACAGAGAGAGAGAGAGAGAGAGAGAGAGACAGAATCTGAAGCAGGTTCTAGGCTCCATGTTGTCAGCACAGAATCCTGATGTGGGGCCCAAACTCAGGAACTGCAAGATCATGACCTGAGCCGAAGTCAGATGCTTAGCTGACTGAGCAACCCAGGTGCCCCGAAACATCACTTTTTCAAGCATTAGGAAGAGCACTTAACTGAGAGTTCTGATATGTGGTCTCTAGTTGGGCACTAGGACTAATTAGCCCTGTGGCCCCAAAAGTATATCTTAAATATTCGGAGCTTGGCAACATAACCTGAGAGACCAGGCCATAGTTCAAGTTATCTTTAATGTCACTCCCGGGGTGCCTGGGTGGCTCAGTTGGTTAAGTGTCCAACTTTGGCTCAGGTCACAATCTAGCAGTTTATGGGTTTGAGCCCCACGTCGGGCTCTGTGCTAACAGTTCAGAGCCTGGAGCCTGTTTCAGATTCTGTATCTCCCTCTCTCTCTCTGCCCCTCCCTGACTTGCGCTCTGTCTCTCAAAAAAAGTGAATAAATGTTAGAAAAAGTTTTTTTTAAGTAAAAAAAAAAATTAAGTCACTCCCAACGTCCTAAATAAATATATAAATAGATAGTTGCGCCTAACTTTGTTAGGTCACATGATTCTATATTTGATAAGATATTAAAGATAACACACATATAATACCAGACAGGGGATGGGTAAGTGAATCTGACAACAGTCAATAATACTCTTTATCATTCATTGATTTGCTAGCCTTCAGCGCCTGTGTTAAGAGCCTACTGCAAAAGTCCTGGCAACAGAGAACGTTTTTTTAGCCTCGGGCAGGAGGGACATGAAAGGTGACTAGATTTTGAATATGTTTTAGAGATGGAACAAAATAAGTTTTTGAGATGATGAGATATTGGATGATTGAGAAAGAAAAGAGACAGAGTAGTGTGATGGTAGTGTTATTTATCAATATGGGCATTAAAGAGCCCAGGAAGATTTGAGTGGGAGTGGAAATAATGGCTCTTTTTTTTTTTTAATTAAGTTTGAGATATCTTTCATTTATTTTTTAATATTTTTTATTTTTTAGTTTATTTATTTATTTTGTGAGAGGGGAGAGAGAACAGAGGAGGAGCAGAGAGAACGAGAGAGAGAGAGGGGAAAGAGAGAATCCCAAGCAGGCTCCACACTGTCAGCACAGAGCCTGGCACAGAGCTCAGTCTCGTGAACTGTAAGATCGTGACCTGAGCCTAAACCAAGAGGCCAGATGCTTAATGGACTGAGTCACCCAGGAGGCCCTGAGATATCTTTTATACATTCAAGTGAGGAGACTGAGTAACCAACTGAAGATACAAGTCTTGGGCTACGCTTAGAGAAGAATGTATTTCAAGGAGGGAGGGGCTGACAGTGCCTATAACATTGCAGAGATTTAAATATGATGAGTACGGGAAATTTACTGCAATTCCATTTGATAATTGTGCTCACAAATTTGAAGTAATGCAGTAAATGTGATTTTGGGGGTCAATATTTACCTACTCAGATCAGAGGCTGAGTAAGAGGACAGTGGCTGTAGATAGGTTTGGGTTCTGCTACCTTAGTGTATTGATGGGAACGAGGTAGAAAAAGAGTTTCTGTAAGGCCATGGTTATACTTTTAGAACATGTTTAATAAGGAAGGAGATAAAACCATCAAAATCCCGATGGCTAATGAGGGGCGCCTGGGTGGTTCAGTTGGTTGGCTGACTGACTTTGGCTCAGGTCATGATCTCACAGTTTGTGAGTTCAAGCCCCGCGTTGGGCTCTGTGCTGATTGCTCAGAGCCTGGAGCCTGCTTCGGACTCTACCTTCCTCTACCCCTCCCCTGCTCACGCTCTGTGTCTCTCAATAATAAATAAACGTTAAAAAAAAAAAAAAAAAGAAGATTCTGATGGGTAATGAAAACGTGAGATTTTTGTGGATTGAAGTGCTCGATAGGTTGAATAATTTTTTATTAACTTTACCAAAGTATGAGTTAGGGATGTTCTTGAGAAGAGCTATTTTAGCAAAGGGCTAGAGAAGAAAGACTGACTGAGTGAAAAGTAAGTGGAGAGAATGAATTCTGCAGAGGTAGAGACAGAAAGCTCAGATAATGTTGAAGCTCTGTTCTGTTAATAATCACATGCAAGTTGGGGAAATGTAATTTGGGCTTATGTCAATTTCAGAGATTTCCCTAGAACTCCTTAATCCCCACTGAATTTAGAAGACTAGTTTGAGGGACACCTGGGTGGCTCAGTCGGTTGAGCGTCCGACTTTGGCTCAGGTCATGATCTCACAGTTTGTGGGTTTGAGCCCCACATCGGGCTCTGTGCTGACAGCTCAGAGCCTGGAGCCTGCTTCGGATTCTGTGTCTCCCTCTCTCTCTGCCCCTCCCCTGCTCATGCTCTGTCTCTACCTGTCAAAAATAAATAAACATTGAAAAAAATTTTAAAAAAGAAGACTAGTTTGAAAACGGGTACTCCCTCTGTCATTTATGGCCTATAGAAAATAGAAACCACAGAGATTTTCAGGGATGTTGAGGCACTCCATATGAATATATTTCTCACAGCCTTGTTAGAGGGAATCCCCTCTGGACCTCCCAGGTGACACACTTAGGGGATCAACAAACAGGCCTTACGTTATAAATCCATTCTGGTATTCCCTCTCTTCAATATAAAGGTTGTATTTAACAAATTGTCCAATGGGTTGCTGAGTCCTTCTGTTGTCATTTTCTGTTCGCAAAGTAAATTGGAATAGGTATGGTCCAAAACTGACAAAATTCTCATTTGGGTTCTTTGATCTCTGGAGTGATGACTATTATTGTAGGCAAGGCCAAGGGGAAGCATCTAGAACTTCCTTTATCTAGGTAAATAATAAACCAGAAGAAATAATACATTTCTGGAGACATTGCATAGGTATGTGCCACCATTAAGGACTTGAAAGTTTCAGGGAGGAGGATTATAATCATAATCATAATCTCATTCAGCCCACATATTTGGCCTGTTCAGAACACAGCTGAATCTTGGAAGATGACAATAGATTATTATAAACTCAACCAGCCACGAATTCCAACTACAGCTCTGTTCCAATTTTACTCAAGATCAGGATTTCTCAAGCATGGCATTGTTAAGATTTTAGATGAGATAATACTTTGTTGTGGGTGCATGACAGCATGTTTAGCAGCATCCTTGTCCTTTACCCACCAGTTACTAGTAGCACCCCTCCCCGCAGCTGTGATGACCAAAAATGTCTCCAGACATTGCCACTGTCTTCTGGATGGCAAACTGCCCCCACATCACTCCATTGATAACCGCTATTCTAAAGCAAATCAACACATCTTCAGGCAACTCGTATGGAGTTTTTGATCTGGCAAATGTTCTTTTTTCCCTATGCCTCTTAGTAAAGATCATCAGAAAGAGTTTTCTTTCACCTGACACAATCAGCAATATACTTACACAGTCCAAGTTCCAACAACATCAACTCTCTGGCCCTATATTGCAGTCTCCTCTCAGGACTTCACACTGACCCAGTACATGGGTGATATCCTGTTAATTGGACCTCAACAGCAGGAAGAAAACATGGTTCTGGGTAAAATGTATGTTTGCTTGAGGATGGGGAAAAAAGTTCCATAAAAATGTGTAGGTCTGCCAGCCTTGATTTCTAGGAATCCAGAAGTCTGGGAAATATCAAGATAACTCTTCCAAGGTAAATAGCAAGTTGTTGCATCTGGCCCTTCTGGTACTAAGAAGGAAGCAAGCGGACTAGTGGGCCCTTTGGATTTTGAGGCTACATACACCTAATTTGGGTATGTGCTGTGTTCCATCGATTGAAGAGCCCAAAAGGCTGCAAGATTTGAGTGGGCCAAAATAGAAGGAGGCCCCGTAATATGCCCATGTTGCCCTAAAAACGTTTCTGTCACTGTGTCTATAATTCATAAGGATGTTGTGTTTCACAAGACCTAGTGATGTCAGCGACGCCGAGGGCAAGGTATTCAAAAATATGAAAGCAATGTCTCCCAACAGGGTCAGGTAAAATAGTCATGTCTCCCTCCAGGGCAAAGTTCAGGAAAATTTGTTTGCATCCCATTATAAAATATTTGGGTTCCCTAACAATATTGGAGTTCCTTTGCTAGGGTATAATTTCAATGCATGTGCAGAGTCTACCTGAGTTGCTTCATGATGCCCAGTGGAACCGAGGGCCAAGAATGATTGATGCAGACATGAAGCTCAGGCCACTTGCTCTTCTGTGAGTAATAAATGTCCAGGAGTCTCATGTTTTCTGTCAGCACCCATGAAACCATGGCAGGCTAATTTCTTACCTTGCAAGTACAATATTATCTCAGACCCTTCACAGTTTCTGAAGTTTTTGGAGATGGGATACTGACCGAGGCATGGGTTTCTGGAAGGGAAAGAATGAGGGCTTTGTAGGCCGGGTTAGGGAGTATGTAGAGCCTTACTATGATCCAGTAGCAAATGCTCTCAACCAAGTGATAGGAATAAGGGTCCTCTAATACGCTACCTATTGATGAATGTTCAGGGGCTGAGCAAAAGAATTAAAACAAGTCTCTTGAATGGTGCTTTTGGGTTTTGCCTGCTCTCTTTTAGGCAGGGAAGGAAGGGGTATTTATCATGACGTTGGGTCAGCAGTCCTGAGACTCCAGACAAAAGGCAATGTGACTATAGTTGCTGAGTTAAGGGGTCTTCAGGGTAGAAGGGATTGGTGTCGGCGATGAGAATAGAGAGCTTTAAGTGGATCAAAAACACCAGCAGTTCATTTGGTTGAGCTATAAGCAGGTTCCACTCTGCACAAAACAGAAAGTAAGTCTGTCTGCCTTCCTGGCGAGGAGCTGCTCTCCCTCTGTCCTTCCCTCTCCTGATCTTCCCTCTGATCTTCCCTCTCCTCTTTCCAGTCTCAAGTAGTTTAAGAGAACGATTAGAGATAAGGCTGAAGACTCAGTTTCCAAAAGGGACTGAAGGTCATTCGCAACCATCCAAATGTACAGGAAAACGTTGGGAAGGGAAAGGATGTTGTGAGTGACCCCTCTTGGGCTCGTTCATCTTGGGCTCTTACATCTTTTTTTAATGTTTATTTATTTTTGAGAGGGAGAGAGAGACAGAGCATGAGTGGGGAGGGGCAGAGAGAGAGGGAGACAGAATCCGAAGCAGGCTCCAGGCTCCGAGCTATCAGCACAGAGCCTGACGTGGGGCTCGAACGCACAGACTGGGGGACCATGACCTGAGCTGAAGTCGGACGCCCAACCGACTGAGCCCCCCAGGCACCCCTCATTCAATATACTCTTGACGGTGTTTCTACAGCTCAAGGTATAGTAGCAATTGCTGTGTTGATGCGACCCATAAGTGCCGGAAGGGATTCTGTCAATCATGAAGGACTGTAGAGAAGTGCTAGTGGGACAAAAGCCCGCCCCCCTCCGCCCCACCTTTTCCCACCAATAAGGGGCCAGGATTTAGCGTGAGTGCCTCTAACCTCTGATGTTGGTTGAAAAGCCTCAGTGGCAGCTACCCTGATTCTGGTGTTATTACACCTCAACCGGCTGACGCAGTTCGTAAACCCCAACAAAATCCAGAGTCCTTCTTGCCAAGTTGTTTCTTGGAGGAACTATGTAGACTAATTCACAATGCTCAATCCCTCTGGCCGTCAGGGAAAAACTGTTGTGCCTTCAGTCTCTCCAGCACCAAAAGGAGGCCCAGCACATTGTTGGATTGTTGAGGTGTTTGGATAATATGTGTCTCACATGGGCATTCTGCTTAGTCCTTTATATCTGCCAACCCCCAAATCGGCGTGCATTGAGTGGCAGCCAAACCAACAGACTACAGAGGAAGTTATCCAGCAAGCTGCGGCATGCTCTTTACCTTTGGGGCCCCTAATGATCCCGGTAAGCTACAAGTCTCTGTGACTGATGATCTTACCACCTGGTAAAGGGAGGCAGCCTCTACTTGGAGACACCTCTTGGGATTTTGGACTCATTGCCTTGACTTAGCTTCCATACATCCCTTTTGAAAAGTAGTTATTAGCTCACGACTAGCCTCTTGTTAAAACCAAATGCTTGATCCATGGAGACCTCGTGACCCTCCAGCCTGAGGGTTGAGCTATAAGCAGGTTCCACTCTGCACAGAACAGAAAGTAAGTCTGTCTGCCTTCCTGGCGAGGAGCTGCTCTCCCTCTGTAGGGGTAGGTTAACTTGGACTTTGTGACTAATGAAGGTGGAAATGGGATGTTCAACATGTAGTTGTCCAGGCCCAGGAGCATCTCTGTTTTACTTGAAACCATGGGAGATGAACTTGTTGGCTTTTCAGTGGATAAAATCTCAGAACCTTCACCATTATTGACAGTAAACAAACATGACCTCTGTTGTGGATAGACACTATCTCTATCTCCCAAGGTTGTTTACTATACAAACATACTTTAAAAGATAGTCTAAAACAAAGGCCGTCAAACGCATCTGCTCATAAGATGTACAGAAATGCAAGAGACCCATAGAGAATTGTCTTCTAACAATATGCTGTCATCGGTTGAGTGTAGATGTCTGCAGCATTTTACTTGAAGGACAGTGGTAAAGGAGGATGCTCCCAATAATTGGAACTTTGAACAGTACATATGGTAGGTCAACTTTCCTGGAAGAAGAAGCCAGAGATTCAGGTCTACATTGATTCATGGGTAGTGGTTAATAGTTTGCCTGGATGGTCAAGGACTCAGAAAGAAGATGATTAGCAAAAGGGTGGTAAGGAGGTTTGGAAAAGAGGTATTTGATAGACTTTTCTGAACAAACACAGATTGTAAGGGTATTTGTGCTCCAGGTGAGTACTCAACAGACATGAGTAACATCATGGTAATCAGGAGAACAAGGGAACTTGTTCTGTAGACTTCAGTCAACCTCTTTCCCAGGGCTCCTCTGTCTGCCCCAAAGGGTGCAAAGACAATGTATATGGTAGACGAATGAAAGTTATACATACAATTTGCCGACAGCAACAACGATAACATGAAGTTACTGGTGGCTCCACTCCCCAGGGGCATTAGTCAGGTACCTGATGGCATGTTGATGCTGTTGATCTGCTTCCATTGTGAAAAGGGCAATACTTAGTTCTCATTTGAATACCTACTCTGAATACGAGTTTTTGCCTTCCATGTTTGCAGTGCATTTGCCCAAACCACTATCTATGGGCTCACAGAAGCTTTATTCACCATCATGATATTCTACAGTGTTGAATATAATAAGGAACTTCTTCTTTTACAACAAATGAAAGGTGGCAATGAACTCAAGTGCATGGAATTCCTACCATGATGAGCACAATTTCGTGCTTCTTTTGGCTATTTATATATAATCTTTTTGGGGCACCTGGGTGACTGAGTCAGTGGAGCGTCCAACTTCCGCTCAGACCATGATCTCACAGCTTGTGAGTGCAAGCCCCACATGGGGCTCTGTGCTGACAGCTCGGAGTTTGGAGTCTGCTTTGGATTCTGTGTCTCCCTCTCTCTCTGCCCCTCCACTGCTCATGCTCTGTCTGTCTCTGTCTCTCTCTCTCAAAAATAAAGAAACATTTAAAAAATTATGCATATTCTTTTGTAAAGTGTCTTCAAACCTTTTGCCCCTTTTTAAATAGAGTTGATCATTTTTTTATTATTTATTTATTGGGCACATACTAGACCTTTATAAAATGTGTTTTGTGTTTCTCCCAGTCTTAAAAAAGCATTTCTACAAAATGAGATTTCCACTCCCTGCCACAAAGTCTTAGTTGAAGGTTCCAGTAAAGTGCTTGCTAATACAATATACCTAACTGGGCATTGACATCGATAATAATAATTATTTATTTCAACAATAATAATTAAACTAAACTTTGAAACACGAATACCTTTTGAATCCTAGAGTGTGCCTTATGCCATTTGCACTTGTGTTACGTGAAATAAACTCATGATAAGCCATAAAGCTTCCTAGAGAAGTGTGACAATATGGGAAGATCAGATTTCCGTTTCTAAATAATTCCTCTAATGGCGTATGAAACAATAATGGGTGTTATTCCAAAAATACTTTGGATGGAACACTGCCTTCAATCTGAAGTTGGAATTATATGTGTATTTTACATGAGCTGATTATATTAAGAAAGCCCGTACAGGGTGTGTTCGGTGAGGTGTGCCTCAGAGAGGCTAGACAGAGGGCGCAAGTGGTGAGGAGGGAGCCAAGCCCTGCGCGCACACAAGGAACAGAAGCCAACTGTTTCTTTCCATCTCCGCTTTCTCTAACCTCCCAAAGGCAGAAACAGCTTAACTACATCGCTGGAGACACTGAGCTAGAACTCCGTTATCAATTACCTGGGGTTTCAAAAAAAGAACAAAGATTTCTTTTCTCCCTTGCTGGTAGGCACCTGAATTGGTAACTCAGAATCAAGCGGCAGAATTGTGCGTAAGATTATAGCAAATAGTATAGAAAACAATATAGCAAAGAACATTGGGAAGCGGGTGAGAAATGGGACAAGGAGTAGGAATTGCTACTTATTTTATAGCTCCTTCTATGCAGGGGTGGAGTCTATTCCCTTCACCCTCAAACCTGGGTTATACTGGTACTTGCTTTGGCCAATAAAACGCAGCAGAGGTGAGAGTGCACAGGTGTCAGGGTAAAGGCTGCAGGCTTTCCACTTCCTCTATTGGAACCTGAGACCACTATGGGAAGAAGCCCACAGTCCGGTCCCTCCTATGGCTCTGAACCACCCCTGCTCACCACCATGCAGCTCGGTGAAGCCCTCCCAGACCATCCAGGCTCCGCTGGGCAGCCCGCTGACTGCAAACCCAGGACGTGTCCCCATGGAGATGGGCCAAGCCAGCCCAAATCAGAAGAGTCATTCAGCTGATGCACAGAGTCATTCACTAAACAAATGTTGTTTTAGGCTGTTAGGTTGTGAGGTAGTTCACTACGCTGGCAAAGCTAACTGACCCAGGGCTGTGTTTTTAAAAAAACCTCATGAATTGTAGAAGCCCAAAGCCGTGCGTCAGTTGCAGACACACAAACATGGCAACCATGGGGCAAACATAGGAGGCTGATTACCAGGTTTCGGTCCCCTAAAACGTCATGAAAATATTTGAGGTGGGCCATCTGCTCTGTTGATGTGGTTTTTAAGAAATACACACAAAAATGACATTATAGAACTGAAGAGGATTGACAAGGCATATGTCTGCTCGGGTCATTACCTTACCCCAACAGTACAGAAGCACTAGAATTCTCCTTGTTAATCAAATCACAGCAATGGCAATGCTGAATGCTTAAATGTTGTACTTAATACTAAAGATGTATTGTAAATAGCCGCTTGTCCAAGGGAAGTAAAGGTTGAGTCAGGAAAGCATTAAAGATAGTGGTTTTATTTTTTTAAATTACCTTTGTGCTTACAGGAAGAGTAATACTATTTTTTTTTAAACTGGGAATTTTTTCCTTACCTTTTGAGAAGTTGGAAACAACTTCATTAATGGAAATAAAATATCTGTAATCTAGAGGCTATGCTTGTTGGGGTGTTGTTTTGCCCACTTAACTATGTGACCTTCAACTAGTTTCCTTCCATTTCCTCACCTGTGAATTACAGATCATGCTATCTATTTCATAGGATTAAGAGAGGATTAAAAAAAAATGTACATTAAAGGGACTAGCACATGGGGAATATATTTAATAGGTATTTACTGCAACTCTATAATTTAAAAATTCAAAACTTGTTCTTGCATGCCTCTGGATCAAAAAAATAAGGGGGATCAGAGTGCCACAGCATTATAAAATGGATGGTTTTTTTTTTTTTTTTTCAAAAAAAAAAAAAAAATCAAAAACCTGAACTCAAATGTCTTCTTCCCTACTAAGAGTATTCCATTGTAATCAACAAAAGTCCAACATTTTTGCAAAATTCCTTGTGCCACAGCAATGATTATACATTTTTATTACTGTTCTTGAGATATAATGCAAGAGCATAGCACTTTATATTTTTCAAGAGGCTTTTCTGTCCTACACACTCCTTGACCCTATCTTCAACACCTTGAAATAAGTAGGGCAGGTCTTGTTAACTACATATTCTTATGTGGGAAAGTGGGACCCTACGAAAATAAAAACTTGACCCAAGCTCATTCAACAATCCAATTCAACAATCCAACCTAAGTACTCTTTCTGATCCCATACTCTAGAGCCAATGTCTGTTAACAAATCAGCCGGTAGGTGTTTGCAACTGTGGCTGTGGGTGTCATGCTTTGTTAGTTATTTTCAGTTGTGTTCACCTGACACTTTTCTGCTTACGTTGGAGACTAGAATTTGTTTTGCTAACATTTCTTTAGACACAACACGAAGATAACAGGTTTGGAGTTTGGACTCAAAATGGAAACTCGTGTGTGTGTAAAATTTATTTACTCTTGGCAAACCACAGCTTCCTGTTATTTGACCTTTTCTTTAGAATTTTTTTTTTAAGGAAAGTACTTTTAAACACATATTTAAAAAACCTTCTTGGACATTAGATAACTATGAAATAAACCAAACTTTACTGATTGAAGCATAAATTAATCAAAAACATGTGGATAGAATTCTCTTTAAAGCACACGTGGGTTTAAAAACAAAATAAAATTGCTCTGGGCCAAATGCATCTGGAATTTTATTAAATCCCAAACATTTGGAAAGCAGTCTGTGACCTTCAACAAACTGTTACCGTAGCTCAATTCTGAACTCCTTTTTGCACATATTCAGTGAAGCCTAAGTCAAGGGGAGTTACTGTCAAGGTGAGGTTGAGCGTAGGGAACCAGTGAGCACTTGCCCAGGGCCTGAAATTTTATCTCCAGAACACACTCTTTTTTGCTAAAGGGATTTATCTCTTCACAAAACCAGGTCCCTGATTAAATGTGAATAATTTGAGGGAAAGGATAATTAAAATATTAATATTGAAATAGCCCCTTAAAGAGACTCTTAAAAACTGAGAATCAACAGGGTTGATGGGGGGTGGGGTGGAAGGGAAAGTGGATGATGGGCGTGGAGGAGGGCACCTGTTGGGATGAGCACTGGGTGTTGCATGGAAACCAATTTGACAATAAATTTCATAAAAAAAAAGAAATAGCCCCATATAATTAGTAAACATCGCCACACATTGAAGTGTTTCGATGCTAATTTTATAGTTTACACAATATGTTCACATACTGTGAGGCTCAGAGAGGGAAGTGACTTACCAGAGACACACAGTGGTCAAGTCAGGACCACAGCCAAGAACTCTTGTGCCTAGTATTTTTCTTTACTACTCACGCTCCCTCTTGGGTAGCAGGCATGTCTCTGCATTTGCCGATCAGTTGAACTGAGGAGGAAAATGACAAAGGAGAAATGGGGACTTCAAGCGGTGGCTACCCTGTCACCAAACTTGTCTGTGAAGGAAGATTAGAGACGGGACGTAGATGGAGGTTTTTTATATGTTGAGATGGAAAAGCCATCAGAAGATAGAGTTTGATGGGTGCCTGGGTGACTTAGTCAGTTAAGCATCCAACTTTTGGTTTCAGCTCAGCTCATGATCTTGCGGTTCGTGAATTCCAGACCCACATTGGGCTCTGCACGGACAGTGCGGAATCTGCTTGGGATTCTCTGTCTCCCTCTCTCTCTGCTCCACTCTCTTTCTCTCTCTCAAAAATAAATAAATAAACAACAACAACAACAACAACAAAGAAGAATAAGATGGAATTTGGAGATCTTGTAGCGATCAGGGAGAGCTAATGGAATAAAATCCCTGCGGAAGCAGATAGGGATGTGATCCTGCAGGCAGATTGAGGGATGGCTATGCCTCAGCCTAAACAAGGAGAGCAGGAGTATGGACATAGGTGGATACATGAAAATTTCTAAGCTACATGGGGAAGGGGTTGAGGGAGTTACTGGCAAAGAAGGCTCTAGTGTTACCATGGAGCAAGAAGTGAAGCACCTGCTGAGAGTCAGGATGGGGGAGAAGGGATGAAGAAAAAGAAGGAAACAGAGAAGGTATTGAAAAGCAAAGGAGAGGTTGGTGACTAAGGACATCTAAAGGGATTTTGAGGTAAAGCTAAAGATCAAGCATGACTTGTCTTTTCACCTAGACAAATGGTTCTTCCAAAGCAGTGTTCAGCAGCTTAGTTGTGGGAATAAAGAGTCTGATATTTGGATTAACCTGAGATTGGGGTTTTATAAGGTATCTGTAGTTGATGGGCTAAGAAATGTATGACTTCAGAGATAAAGTCGTTTTGCATAATCATCCAGTCCAGGACTTGGCCTTGGAAATAATTTGCTAAAGGATAACGTAGTTGAAAGGTTGCTCCACTTAGCTGTTGCAGTCACCTGGCATACTGGTGGCTTTGAACATTGAAAGAAAGATGGTGTACCAAGGGCCAAGGACCTCCACTAAAAGTGGGCAAAGAGGGCATGATATGTGTATGCTCATAATGTCGATTAGTAGAGGACATTGGATCTGGGCGTTCTGAGCCAACAATGCTTTTAAATGACGGTAAACCAGTGTAAAAGCAGCTATGAGGACGGAGAAACCACCCACCGGTGTCCCGAGATTCAAGGGAAATAGTAGGCACAGGTGCTCAAGACAGCCCAAGGGAAGTAGATGGACGTAAATTCCTCTTGAGAGCAGGCTGAGGCATAGGAACCACAGGGGATATAACAGAGCATGTTAGGGATATGGCAGCTCGGGTGAAGAGACAGACAAAGGGAGCAGAGTGTAGCACAGACTAACCAAGATACTTATATTTGTAGTGATGTTCAAGGAAGTCTTGGGGCAAAGGGTATGGGGCTCAACTGGATTCCCTCTGATTCAGGTTCCACTAATGACAGTCTAGATGGCAGCCTTGAGCCCATACTCAAAGTCCCAGGTGGAATGCAAATGAAGTCTCTCTTTTCCCCTTCATGCAAGTATGGCAACTGGAGGTGCAAAGGTTAAAGAATCCTATAGAATTCTTGTATTTGTTGCTTCAGACTCCTCAACGTAGTAGAAACTCAACGAATGCTCAGTTGGAACTGAGACCTGGATGATGAAGATCCAGGCAGTCGTGCTTTGGATGAAATAGTGGCCAAACAACAGAGATTCTTAGCAGGGAGCCTGGTGGACAGGCCTTGTGCGGTTGAGAGAAGGCGGATAGAGAGAGAGATGAGACGAAAGATGGGGAAGCAGGTCAATGACGTGGGCCTGGGAAGACACGAGAAAGCACTTGGACGTTACTGTAAATGATGGGAAGCCATTGCGAGATTCAACTACGACTGACAAAATTTGATTTTCACGTTTAAAAGACCACTGTGGCTGCTTGAAGATACATGATGGGTATGAAGGCAAGGGTAGGAGCAAGAACGCCGGTTAGGAGGCTGCTACCGGGGGCCCTAGGGAGACGTGTGGTGACTTGGGCTAGACTGGTAGGAGAGAGATGGAGGGGACTTGATTCACGACGTACTTTTTAAAAAACATTTGATTGTCATAAAGGATAGATAATGTACCATTTACCATTTTAACTCTTCTTAGATACATAGTTCGATGACATTAAGTACATTCACAATGTCATACAATCATAACCACTATCTCCAGAAATTTTCACCATCCCAAACAGAAACTCTGTACCTGTTCTACATCTCATTTTCACCCCACCTCATTGTTGGTAACCCCTATTCTTATTTCCGTATCTATGAATTTGCCTGTTCTTGGTAGCTCTTGTAAGTGGAATCATAAAATATTTGTTTTTTTGTCTGGCTTATTTCACTTATTTCACTTAGCCTAACCTTTTCAAGATTCGTGCATGTTATAGCATGCGTCCACATTTCATTTTTTATGACTGAATAATATTCCATTGCATGTATACAAATGCGCACACACACACACACACACGCGCGATTTTGTTTACACATTCCCTTGTTGATATATACTTGGGTCACTTCTACCTCTTGATTACCATTAATATTACTACTATGCACACTGAACATCTGCTTCTTGTTCTTCCGTGTATATACCTAAAAGTGGAATTTCTGGATCATATAGTAAATCCATGCTTAACTATTTAAAGAACTGCCGAATTGTTTTCCACAGTGGCTACGCCATTTTAGATTCCTACCCACAGTGCACAAGCATACCATTTCTCTACATCTTCACCAATAGTTGTTATTTTCCATATCTGCATTTTCTCTTATAGCCATCCTAATGGGTGTAAAGTGGTCTGTCAGTGTGGTTTCAATTTGCATTTTTCTAGTCGCTAATGATGTTAACATCTTTTCAAGTGCTTATTGCGCATTTGTATATCTGCTTTATTTTTTTTTAATTTTTTTTAACATTTATTTATTTTTGAGACAGAGAGAGACAGAGCATGAACGGGGGAGGGGCAGAGAGAGAGGGAGACACAGAATCCGAAACAGGCTCCAGGCTCTGAGCGGTCAGCACAGAGCCCGATGCGGGGCTTGAACTCATGGACCGCGAGATCATGACCTGAGCTGAAGTTGGATGCTCAACCGACTGCGCCACCCGGGTGCCCCTGTATATCTGCTTTAGAAAAACGTCTACCCAAATCCTTTGGCCATTTTGGAATTGTTTTTGTTTTGGTTTGGTTTTGGTTATGGTTATGTTGTAGAGTTCTTCATATGTTCTAGATTTTAGTACTTTATCACATATATGATGTGCAAATATTTTCTCCCATTCTGTGCCCTCCCTTGAGAGTGTCCTTTGATGCAGGAAGGTGTTACTTTTGATGACAATCCAATTTATCTATTTTTCTTTTGTTACTTGTTTTTGATGTCCTAAACATCATTGTTAAATCTGATGTCGAGAGATTTTCTCTATGTCTTCTTCTAAGCGCTTTATAGTTTTAATTCTTAAGTTTGGACTGTTGATCCGTTTTGAGTTAATTTGTGTACATGGAGTAAGAAATGGTTTAATATCATTCTGTTTCATGGGGATATCCAGTTTTCCCAGACTCATTTGTTTGGAAAGACTGTCCTTTCCCTCACTGGATGGTCTCGGCATCCTTGTCAAAAATCTGTTGACCACGTTAGCTCACATTTTATAAAGGGTTCACAGCTTCTAAGAAACATAGAGAAGCCTTACTTTTAAGTATTTACCTGAAAGGCTCAATCCACAGTGTTAGTAGTATTGAACTGGCATGTGTCCAGACAGAGCCTGACTCTATTCTGTGGAATCCAGGTTTGAGAGTAGGGACTGAGGCTTTAATAATTTTTAAAAATATCACTATTTATTAGTCTACTTGGGCTGTCTTAACAAAATACCATATGCTGAGTAGCTTAACCAACAGAAATTTATTTCTCACAGTTCTGGAGCCTGGATGTGCAAGATAAAGGTGCCAGCCTGGTTGGCTTCTGATGAGAGCTCTCTCCTTGGGCTGTAGATGACTGCCTTCTTGCTACGGCCTCACATGGCAGAGAGAGAAAGAAAGAGAAAGCTCTAGTGCCTTCTTAAGGGTACTAGTCCTATTAAATCGGGGTCCCAGTCTTAGGACCTCATTTGAACTTCACGTTGTCACAAGTTCTAGTCACTTTGAAGGCTAAGGTTTCAACATATGAATTTGGGAACGATACAAACATCCAGCCCACAGCAGAGTATATGGATCATCTCTTCGGGTCTGCTTGTGTCTCCATGCTGGTATTGTACCAAAGAAGGAAGAGTGGTTTCCCGGTGTTAGGTATTTTAGCTAGCGTCATAGAAATGCAGTGGTAGAAAGAACCAATGAGATGATCGAATGCACTCGCCCCATTGAATTGAGTTAGGAGACTTTACATCCGAGAGCTGAAGTATTTTGCGTAAGTCATACAGGAAGTAGGTCTTAGACACAATTTTGAACCAATTCTTCTAACCTTAACCTTACTGCTCTCTCCAGACTGAAAACATTAAAAATTCCACACCCTCTGTCTTCCACCTTAGAAATCCCGTGACGTTCTCTCTGCCTTAATGGCATGTAACATGTCAAGTGGGAAGAATAAGTCTATTTATTTCATCAACCATGATTTTTTTTTTTTACATAGATATTCTCATAGATAGAACAGCGGCAGCCAGGTCAATTTATCTTCTTCCCCGTCAACAAGAGTTTCAGACTCTTGGTTTCTACCTGCATGTGGGCAGGTATCAGAGGTGCCATTGCAATCAAGAAAGAGCCAATGAATGTTACCGATCCAAAGAAATTGTGGGAACCATTTCTATTTCATGAAAACTTAGAACATCATCCTTTAAAAAATGTTGACATGGCACAGTGTGAATTCATTCTTTTAAACAAAAGCACATACCCTACTTATTAGCTGAAAGCCCTGGATTCTGTGAGGAAGGTTTTGTGTCTGGGAACAGCCTGGAGGAAGGCTGGTGACTGTGGTAACACTTCCCGCGTGGTGCACATTTTGGGGGCCTCAGAGGCTGACCCACAAAATATCAGGGCTTTCATAGAGCTTTGCTGTGGAACTCATTCGACGATGCAAATAAGGGACATATTTTCCAGCGTTTCCTCTTCATGTCTATTGAAACTAATGTAAGCAAAATCTCCTGGCTAAGATCAGAGATTCTTTAAGACTCTACTTAGTTCAAGGCACATTTGTGACTCCTCTTTAGCTGGAGTGGATGAGTTCGTCAGTTTTCCCCTGACAGATAACAACCCGACTCTTTCGTTTTTCTGGCCTGCAATGATCCTGAACCTCGGCAGCTCCGGTCTGCAGATGGCTGATGTCATTCCAACACGTGGCTGAAGCCCACTCTGCATACATTATGGAAAACAGCTCGGGTTAGTATTGAAATGCAACTTGTCTCCCCGGCCAAGGGAGATGCAGGGCCTCTAATAAGCCCCATGTGTGGGGGAAACTTGTTGGGAGGTTGGAATTTGCCAGTCTCTGGAGAAGAACGTTCTATGAAAATGCAGTTCTGTCTTTGTCATCATGGCATCACCACGTCACAGTTCAAGTGCATTCTTTGAGGAATGGCTTCTTGTTCCCATTCATGTAGAATCACGCCGTACTGGAAAAGATGGTGTCCAACTCACCTTGGTTTGCCAAAGACTCCCAGTCTCACAGCCTCTTTGGACCTCAGTTTCTTCACCTGAATCTGGCAGGAAATTTACCAAGCTGGGTTTTATGGTCTGCTGGCTGTAAAAAGTCCTGACCGTTTTGTTCATCTTTATTTTTAAAAATGTCACTTCCTGTTTGTTTACCCTGACGGCCCTGTTTACCTTCAGCTCTAGACAGGATATGCCTTCTCGGCTTTCACTACTTTGTTCCAGAGCTTCTGCCTATTGGTGCAGAAAGCCACCTACGTGGCTGATGGCTCCATTAACACTTCACATCACCTGTTCCCTGAGCCACACTACTCTTCGGCGATACTTGTATTTGTTTGCAATTCACTCTGCAAGGTAACTTCTATGGACCTAACTGTGCACAGCAGTTTCTACGGACTGAACTGCTTTGCCCTAAATTATCCTGTTGAAACCCTAAGCACTGATGTGACTATATTTGGAGTAGGGAAATAATTAAGGTTCAGTGAGGTCATGGAGGTGGGACCCTACTCTGAAAGAATTAGTTTATTCAGATAAGAGACGCCGGAAATTGTGGTCTCTCTCTGCCGTGTGAGGTCACAGCAAGAAGGTAGTCATGTTTCGCTCAAGGAGAGAGCTCTCATCAGATAGTAACATGGACGGCACCTTGATCTTGCACTTCCAGGCTCTAGCACTGTGAGAAAGAAATCGGTTTAAGCTCCCCAGTTTATGTTATTTTGTTATGGTAGCCTGAGCTGACTAAAACAACAGAAAATTGAATGCAAGATCCATTGCTTAAAATGAACATGTTGGTGTCTGATAATTTACCTGCAGGTAAAGAGCACATTTGGCATCCTGATGCTTAGGACTGAAAAGGAATAATATATATCTAGCAGAAGAGTTCTGTAAGGCTCCAAAAATTTTTTAATGTGTATTTATTTATTTTAAGGGAGAGATAACTAGCACAGGAGGGGTGGAGAGACAGAGAATCCCAAGCAGGCTCTGTGCTGCCACTGCAGAGCCTGGCATGAGGCCTGAACCCATCAACTGTGAGATTGTGACCCGAGGTGAAATCAAGAGTTGGAGGCTTGGCCGACTGAGACATCCAGTACCCCAGTAAGGCCAAAATTTCCTAAATGTCAGGCAGCCAGATAAGGACATTAGTGTGCTGAAGATATAGAATCTGACGATCAACTTTTGATGAATAAATCAGCCATGGGAAGTAGATTTCATCTATTAAATGTCGGGTCAGAGGCACCGGTATATAGAAATGATGTGGCAGTTTGCTAGTTAACCAAAGTTCGGATCAAGGGCAGAGACGGTCATTGGTGATACTCAAAATGTTAATAGCAGGTTAGGACAGTGGCCAACGGGCATGGATGCCAGATAGCACACACACCAGTGCTTACCAGCAGCTACCCCAAACGTGATCCCGTTAGGACCCTGCACAGAGTCATACACATTGTGGCCAAGTGGTTTTATATGTCCTTGATCGACTTGTGAAGCCCAAACCAAAAACAGGTGTAGGTAGAGAACAGCTCTCATTGCCAGTAGAACAAATTAACAATTATCCACCAACATCACTAACCAGGAAATGATTGCTCGGGCAAAGAAGCCAAATGTTTGGATACTGTGTCATTGCCAGATGCAGTGGGAGCCACTGAGTCCTTGTCAGTTTTTATGAACATACTAGAAAGAAGAGTTTTCCTCAAGATGGGTAAATATCTATAAAGTATTATTAGTCAGAGAATTAAGGTTGGGACTTCCAGATGTGTTGTTTAAATTCTTTAAACGTACGGTGCATAATGGGCAAACGTATTAAAGTATAGTCCGGCAGTTTGGGCTCTAAAGGCCTCATAATTTAGCCCTGTGATTGGTACCAGGTTTAAAAAAGGACTTTGGAAGATTAGAAAGTCTAAAGACATGATTAGTGGGGAGCATGTAGCCATTCATAGCAACCCTTTCTTCTCCCCAAACATCTATCTCCAGGGGGGATGTTGGTCGGATGGCATAAGAAACGCAAGGAGTCCATGACTTCTGCATTCTGAAGCCAAGTTTCAGGTCGGAAACAGACACACTCAGCCTAAAAGTTTCTCTTTTTCCAGGTTGAAAACCAAATAGAATGTAAAATCCCTCTTCTTCCCCACCACACATTGGCATCGACCTTGTAGAACAGAGGGAGGCACAGAGCTAATACAGCAAGGCACAGAGTCCGAAGTGAATTCCAGAAAAGAAAGTGGAGGAGGCATTTTGCAGAAAGGATACCTTAGAAGAAAGCAAACCTCCTTAGAATTGCAGTGTTTCATTACTTCCCCAGAAAGGAAGGATTTAAGTTAATATTAGCAGCACATATAGTATTTGCTATTTGTTTGAGGTAAATTTATGATTAAGCTAGCTGTTTGCTAAGTCTGCCACATGTTGAGATTTATGCATTCCAAATTAGCCTTGCTTTCTTTAAAAATTCTAAATTAGAAACTTATTTTTAACGTCAGCTGTCCAATTTTACTGAGCATCTACTATGAGCCAGGGACCATACTAAGGACTTTATATTTCCTAGAAGTGAGGAATGAAGAAGAGGAAGACATAAAGATAAGGCTATTCTCTTAGCTTCCGTCACTGGCCCACTAGAGTCCACAGGAGCATGAGGCCGTTTTGAGGGGAGATGAATTATGTTTTGCACATGTTGAGATTTAGGTCTTGGTGTGACAGAGGGGTGGAGGCATCTAGAAGATGGTAGTATTTATTATGAGTCTGAAGTTTGAAGAATGGCTAAGTATGGAGATCTGGGAGTGATTGGCATATAAAAACAAATGAGCTGAAAGTGGGAGTTAGAATAGACCATCCAGAGAAAGCATGGTGGAAGACAAAATGGGGAAAATCTAAGATGGAACCCTGATGAAAACAACATTTAAAAGGAGTCCATGATGGTGACAAAGAAAAATGACTGAGAGAGATATGGGCAGAAACAAATATGCTGTCACATATATAAGAGAAAGGAAAGGTGTTGTGCAGTACAAAGTACTATAGAACCATCCACTGGAAGCAAGTGCATCAAACCATTGGGTGACCCCAGTGAGATAACTTTCAGTAGCGTCATGGAGATGAATGCCATATGACATGAGGTTTAGGAATAACTGGGAATGATGAAAGGAAAGTAACCAGGGCAGAACGGAACTTAGAGGGGTTTCGTTCCAAAGCAAAGTCTAGATGATAACTGGGGAATCAGGAGAAGGGTTTTATTTTGAAGATGAGAGAAACTTCAAGTATTTATGGAGAAAGACAATATTCCACTTGGTGATGACCAGATCTAGGATGAGAGCCTAGGAACAGTGAATGATAGGCTACAGAGTGAACAACCTTTGGAATTAAGGAGACAGGGTTAGGTTTCCAGATGCACTTTCCACATGGCATTGCCATTCAGGAGTAGAAAGAGGTCATCAATTTATCCCAGATAGTCAACACCGACCCAGCTCTAGCCACAGAACGTGCTGGCTAAGTAGCTCAAGAATTGTCAGAGAAGAAAGTGGATCAAATCTTAAAGTATTCGATGAGTAAATAGAATTGGCCAATAGGTCAATAGATGACAGGACTGACAAGGCATAGAGGCACTTCTAGCTCAATGGCCTGAATTTTGGAGGAACAGGAGCTCTCGATCAAAGGCGTCATGATGATGATTTGGAAGAGACAGTAGGCTGCTAGAGAAATGATAACCTGAGCTTAAACCCCATTCCCACAGCTGGTCCCTTTGTGCTGATCGACTGGTCCCTGTCCAGGAGGAGCACGGACACACTTCACTTATCTATCATTTAATTATTTGGAATTCACTTATGAACCTTTGCAAGGCCTCCAGAAACAAATCACAAAAATGCAATGTGTTTGTGGATGGCTTAAACTGGAAACACACTGCTCTGTAGACCAGAGCAGTACTTTGGACTTCCTAGTCACTCATTCTGAATAAGAAAAACATGAGCAATTCTACACTCCTAATGAAGACACTGAGAATTTCGACTCTATATTTTATTCCCTCTGGAACTTTCTGACCAGGGTAAGAGATATTTGTGGTAATTGCCAGGACAGTATGGATTCAATTTGGTTTGAGGGGACATTTTAAAAACCCAAGCTCAGCAGGCCAAACCCTACCAAATGTTAAAAACTTGAAATAAAGGCACTGGCCTCCAATCATCTCATTAATGCCCGCGGATGCTTTGCATGTGTGTGCACTCCAGGATGAGCCCTATGAAACAACCATAAGCTCCGACCTTAACCTTTGTGCCTGGGTGTTGCACTTGCAAGGAAAAACAATAAGAAGCTGCCGGTTTCAGAAAAGTCGGTAAAGCAGGTACATCCAAAGGGAGGACGGGCATCGGAATTGCAGGCGCAGAACCATTCTCGGAACTGACGCACCCTGGCACACAGAACAAAACCCGCTCAGGAGAGAGGATTCTCCCAAGGTAATTTTGCATGAATTACATGGCACCCAAAGTGTTCTGTGGGCATAGGGGGGAGAAAAGAATTATTTATGCCTCCTGACCATTTCAGCCTAGGAGAATAAACCAGTACAAAAGAAGGGTCACCAAACCATCCTTTTGGACCTGGAATGATTTCCAGAGTTTTTTGTTTTGTTTTGTTTTCTCCCAAGAGACTCTCTAAAGAGGGTCGAGGGTGGGGAAATTTGCAGTGCACTAATTGGCAAGTGGTTCCAAGAACTAGAATTAGCATACAATCCAAGGAGACTAAGGGTGGGTGGGGGGGCAACTGGGAGGAAGAATAGAGGAAAGGGAGAAGGAAGCCAGGACGGAGCAAAAAGGTTCCATTGATTGATTGCCAGGAGCTCTGAAACTGGGAAAGGTTGCATCACCGAGGTAGAAAATCACGTACATGAGAAGAACAAAGAAAGTGTGCAGTTTAAAGCCAAGAGGATCTTTGGGGATAGAGGTGTGGGACCCACTCAGGAATGTCTTCGACATTCAAAGCATTATTATGCCTGGTGGATAAACATGGAGTCTCTTTATTAACTGCTGACTCAACTGTTATTCCAACTGTCACTTTCTGTTTAAGCCTCTTTCACTAATACCTGATGTTCAATAGACTTGTCTGTCAAATAGTGTTATTCAGAGATGATTTATTCTTTGGAGCCATCCATAACTATTTCAGATTTCTAAGTATCGTCTCTTTCAGATTATATTTTGTGTGGTCCCTGAATAATGTTCATGCTGCATATCGCCGGAGAAGGTACGGAAAATAAAGCCTATGAGAATCTATTTTGCTGAAAACCAAATCAGACAGCCTCTGTTTGGAAAACAAATACTCTGTAGAGCAAATTTGAGGGAAAAAAAGAATCTTCATAGAGATCTGTTAATATTTATGGAACAAAAAGTAAATTAGGTTTAAATGCCTCATGCACATTTTCCGGGAAGATAGGCCATTTTTACCCCTCGTTTGACTTTTGGAAAACAAAATCAAATAAAAAGATGACACCTGCGAATGGCCACCCGCTTGCTTGGTTCATGTCTCTCCCTCATGAAATATTCCCTCCTGCTTTCCCTCTGCAGCCTAACTTCTGCATTTAGAGCTTGCCGACTTCTCAGCTCCTCTATGAAGCTGCTCTTTGAAAGCACTGCCTCTGGAGAACATCACTCTCCCAGCATTTATTTTCCTGAATAATCATTTAATGTTCCATCAATAAGTGTTTTGTCTTCATGTCTAGAAAAAGCTCGCTGTGGAAGGAGCTATAAAAGCCTATAAAATAAAGACGATTATTTACCCCTGAATTCTCCTCTCTGTTTAGCTTTGCAAATTGGTCCTAGGGAGGTAAACTCAATTGGTATTTACTGATTGAATTTCAAAATGTAGTAGTTGGAATTTTAACATAATTTCTGTAACCAGGGACATATACGCCAAAGTTTCTTCTCTGCCAAGATACATGTTTTCTATGTATGTGATGCATTTTATTGCCTGGGGTTTTTCTCGTGTGGAGGTAGCTGAATAGGGGTTTTAGAGAAGCTTATGACCATACTGTGCCACATGCCTGTCCCCTTTGCTTTTAATATCAGGAAGGTTTCATGGCACCCACATTATTGCAGAAGCACAACTCTGCACTACGTCCCACCCAGATGAACTGAGTGAGTATAGAGCTGAACAGAGATAACAGCATTTTTCACTTAGCAAATTTCGCTAGCTTGATCACTCATGTGACATGGTAAAGGGTCCTCCTCACCCAAGTACGCAGTTAAAAGATTACATGTAGAAGAAAGATCGTCATAACCAAAAGTATTAACTCAAGTTCGGAGAGCAAGAAATATACTCTCCTATTTCTCCTTTTTCAAAGCCATTCATCCTCCAGTTATGCCAATTTCTCTGTCACTGTTTGCCCTTCTTAGCTGATAGGCTGATCCTGTGCATTGTTTGAAATAAAAATGTCAAAATTAAATCAATCTGAGTGAAAATTTCAACTCCTGTAAAAGATTCAGGATTTCATGAAATCAATGAAAGTGATACTGGAGAAACTATGATTCGATCCCTCTCTCACACCATACAGAAAAATAAATTTTACTGGGATCAGATATCTAAATTAAAAAAAAATTTTTTTTCAACGTTTATTTATTTTTGGGACAGAGAGAGACAGAGCATGAACGGGGGAGGGGCAGAGAGAGAGGGAGACACAATCGGAAACAGGCTCCAGGCTCTGAGCCATCAGCCCAGAGCCTGACGCGGGGCTTGAACTCACGGACCGTGAGGTCGTGACCTGGCTGAAGTCGGACGCTTAACCGACTGCGCCACCCAGGCGCCCCCAGATATCTAAATTTTAAGTTAAGAAATTTAAGATAGGAATAAAAAGTAATGTTTAAAACAATTTGAAGGTGGTGAAGATGTCAGAGAGATAGGGAACCCGAAATTTATAAAAACAAATGCTAAGATATTTAATGCCATGAAAGGACAAATGATTTCCACAATGTAGTAAAGGATACAATAAATAAAAAGCAGAAGGCCAGGCTAGCAGAGAGGGTGAGTTATCGGAGGTTAATTTTATATAATTTTTATTATTTATATGCAGCGTTCATAAGGTTTCCTTGTCTTTCTACAGTCGAGAGTGAAAGGCTCCAAGAGATCCACTTTCAAAATACTATAAGATTTATCTGCAAGAAGGGAAACATTTGAATCTTTGGTTGGACGTCTGCTTAGACATTATGCTTGTGAAGTATCAGCTGGGTCACTCCTGCAGGAGAACGTACATTAGTGAGAAGGGGTGTGGAGGTAGGACCAAGTGGAGGGGGGGCGGGGCTGTTCTACCACGCCTTGCTCTTCAGAGGCATGGAAGATAGATGCTGAAAATCGTTGGTGGGTACAGAGGTGGAGCTTGAGATGATAGATAGGACTGTGGAGGATGGGAGGTAGTGTGCTACAGCTTTGCTAAGGATGGGGGCAGCCTAAAGTGGAAAGACAAAAAGGACTTAGTGCCGAGAGGCCTGAAGTATGATGCTGCTAGCTAGTGACCAATTAGAGATAGTTGAATCTAACCAGCAACCTCCACTGCGTGAGAGACCTGGCCAACACTTTCCCTCCTTGAGCCATTAGATAATGAGTTTGAGTAGGAGTTAGAATCAGCCAAGGAGAGGCTTGTGGTCTCAGAAGGAACAGACGGATAAGGAGGATCACTTTCCCTTCTCTCTTTCCAGCTCTACAGGGAAGACCAGAGAAAAAGGAAGGGCGGGGGGGGGGGGGGGTTTGAAAGAAGACCTCACCCTCTTTCTCTGCTCTGAGTCTCCACACTTAGCAACTGTAAGTGTGAGAGGGAGAGGAAGAACGGTTTTGAGCAAATTATGAGACTGAAATTCCTCAGTAACCAGGCTGAGTCTTAATAACTAGTAATAGACAGACTTCCTGGCAATTCAGAGTTCCCAGAAAGCTATAGCACTGAGCAAATAGGTCTCATAAAGGGAGCCCAGTGTTGAGCACCAAAGAGGTGGAGGGAAAGGGGTTTGGGACATCCCCAAAAAGCTAAATCTCCCCATTAAACAGACTTACATGTGTCATAGCTTTTTTCTCTGAGACAGTTGTTGGGATGTGAACTTAGAATCTCTAAAAGCAGCTCACCCAATGGGTAGGTGCAGGCACTTTAGGATCACTTAGATAGCCTTTCTTAAGATGGGAGATACACCGCCTAGAGTCACTGGGGCAATTCCCCTTAAGAGGTGGCGCAGGAAACCAACTGTATGACGGAAGGAGAGTAAAATCAGATCAGGGTTGGGAAACCACAAGCTTCCTGTCCTCTCAGATGGCCCCTAGAAAGAAACATGTTAATGTTGCAGGATTTTTTTTCCCACAATACTTGGATTCATTGTCTCGCCACTTGGAAGAATGAATCGGTAGACACAAAATGATCGGCAGGCAAATGTTTATTCGAATATAAAATTATAAAGGAAGAATAGTAGGAAAGCTCTCTTTACAGAGAGGGGACATTCAAAAGTGAATCCCTTGGGGCGCCTGGGTGGCGCAGTCGGTTAAGCGTCCGACTTCAGCCAGGTCACGATCTCGCGGTCCGTGAGTTCGAGCCCCGCGTCGGGCTCTGGGCTGATGGCTCGGAGCCTGGAGCCTGTTTCCGGTTCTGTGTCTCCCTCTCTCTCTGCCCCTCCCCCATTCATGCTCTGTCTCTCTCTGTCCCAAAAATAAATAAACGTTGAAAAAAAAAAATTCAAAAGTGAATCCCTGAGGACTATAGACAACGGTCCTTGTTTTATAAGGTTCTGGTCAACCCTCCCCCATCCCTTCCCCCTTGGTCCTTCTCAAGTTCTACCCTTATTGGCTTTTGATAGTTCTAGGTGCTGAGCTGTCCATTCCTGATCTGCTGGTTTCCATTGTATGAGGGTTGGTCTATGGCCATACTAGGTTTTTGTCAAATTCCAGAAGGGAAACCTGAGGGGAGTAGGTGGGGTCTGTTACATTCTTAAGAGGAACCTTATGCCTGCTTACGCCTGAGGGGGCTTGCCGTGGTCAGACACTCCCAGCATTGTTCCAAAAGAGGTATTTAATGGTATCTGGGCCAGCAGGGAATCACTGCACCCCAGGCGATTGCAGCCTTGAGATGTTAGCTTGGTGAGCTAATGAGACCCTAGCTGTTTCTTCACTCAGGTCTGGCAATTTAGACGGACTCCCTGCCCACCAGGGACTTGCACACCTGTTTGTGTGAGATGACTCAAAAGGGAATACAGTCTTTCCCACTACAGAGGCTAGTGAGTGTTCAGCCTTTAACTGAACAAACGAAAGACAGGGAAATGTATTTGCAGCCTGCATTGGAAAGCAGTTCATGGAAATTCCATGTCAGAGCCCTAGACCTGGATTTAAGAATCCCGAGGCAGTATGCATCTCTACCAAGGTCTAATTAAAATCCCTGGAGGGTAACTCTTTTGAGTTTGAAACAATGGCTATGCAATAGAGATTTTTTAACACTGTGGGAGGTTAAGAGGGAGTAATGCAAAGTCTTCAGAAGATAAAAAGCGATTGGAAATGAGGGATAAACCACTTATTTGAGCTGTTGAAATGCTTTTTCTGTGACCATCAATCCTTTCTGAGAGATAATGAAGAAAAGGAACGCACAAGGAATTATTTTTAACACCCTTGTTTTAGACCATCACTCCAAGTCGGGAATGGCTATCAGAAGCCTGGCTAACACTTGAAGACAGGAGATAGGAAAGATCATGTTGTCTGGACGGGGGAAAAAAAAAATGGTGCACCAGATAACTGATGGTGTTTTGAAGCAATAGAATGTCAATCCCGGGAGAAAAAGGCATTTGAACCTTGGCTGACCCACCCTAACAGAAATCTGTGAGAGTGTCAGTGAGCGAAATGAGAGAAGGCTAGGGTATAATGGAACCCGTCAATGGTTTGCACCAGAGGTCATCAAGTTTCCCTGGCCAGGCTGTATCTACATAGCCCCAGCCACCTAATGTGCTGGCTAGGTCTGAGAAGAGGAAAGAAGGCAGAAACCGGTCAAAGGCTTGGCTCTGAACATTTTACAGCAGCTGCCCTCACATCGCAGGGTACAGATCACTCCTTACGGGACTACTCTCAACGAAAGGCTGTCGTGCCATTTTAGGCAACAAGACAAGCTCCCTGAGCTTCCCAGCGTTGGAAGAACTACTTCAACTATTTTCTGGAATTTGGAAGCCAGCTCACCTGGGACTTAGCAAGGCTGAGCATTGTCCAGTCATGCACTTGTAAGGTTCTTCAATCCTGAGCAGACCGACTGGCCTGACACCAAAGGGAAGGGTCTCTGAGATGACTCCTGAGGAGGTAGGAAAATGAAAATACCCACCTTGTTGTGCTTCTGAGGAAGACGGTGATTTTCTTGGCGGCTTCCCATAGGAGACTCCATTGCTCATGATAAAAAAGCTAAGGTGAGCCTGAAAGCTTCAGGAAATGGGACAGATTCAAGCAGAGATGCCTTGGGTTTACCAATGATTAGGCTCAGCAATACTGGGAACTTCTTATCACGCAGACAAGAGGAAGCTGATCACTGGGTGTGTGTTAGGCAGAATGATGGCCTCCACATCTTCATCTCAGAACCTGTGAATGTTATTATGTACATGACAAAAGGGATTTTACAGACATGATCAAGTTAAAGATCATCAGATGGGGAGATCACGTTGTCAGGTCCAAACCAATCTCAAGGCTCCTTATATAGGGAGGGAGAAGGGCCAGAGTCAGAGGAGAAGGTGTGCGACAGAAGCAGGGGTCAGAGTGATGCAGGGCCATGAACCAACGAATAGGGGCAGCCGTCAGAAACTGGAAAAGGCGAGGAAATAGATCCTATTCTACAGTCTCCGGAAGTAACGCGGTCCTGCTGACGTATTTCGGACTCCCGACCTTCAGAACTGTAAGTTAATAAACTCATGTTGTGGAGTAATTTGTTAACGGCAGCCAGAAGAGATGCCCATCGTGTGATCGGAGCTTGGCAGTGAGGGAGGATGGCCATGTCCACACCTGTCACCTGTATGCCAGGCCATCTCAAGGCGAACTCACAGTGAGCCCTGGTGCTACTACCCTGAGCGCCACGAGAGGGAGTCAGCCCCCTCCCCCCGGCGCAGGAGCAAGAGTTGTCCACGCCTGGTGGCTGTTACTGGGTCCATCACGTGCGGGCTAATTCTGACCCTGATTAAGAAGACAGAGAAGCCAGACGCTCACGCCGGGCACCAACTCCCTCCTCCAGACACAAATACATCCTGATATTGGTTTGTCTAAGCTCAGGGAAGAGATTCCCCATCAGGCTTTGCGTGGCTCATCAAAAACTTTGTCAATATCACGGAACTCCAAAGGGCCGTTCAGAGCGGGAGAAGCTGGAAATGGAGTTGAAAAAAGAGATGGCAGGGAAGAGGCTGCCCGTGAAGAGAGAGGAACAACATGACAGAGTTACCTGGGGAAAGTCCAGCTTGGAAAGGGGGAGCGAGGAGTCTGTGGGAAGGTGTCCTGGGGAAAAAGAGCAGTGGTGAATCAGTTTCAACTCTGCCTCGTGGGGGCACCTGGGTGGATCAGTAGGTGGAGAACCCGACTCTTGGGTTCAGCTCAGGTCTTGATCTCACAGCTCCTGGGTTCGAGCCCTGCGTTGGGCTCTACACTCAGCACAGAGCCTGCTTGGGGTCCTCCCTCTCCCTCTTTCAACGTTTATTTATTTTTGGGACAGAGAGAGACAGAGCATGAACGGGGGAGGGGCAGAGAGAGAGAGGGAGACGCAGCATCGGAAGCAGGCTCCAGGCTCCGAGCCGTCGGCCCAGAGCCCGACGCGGGGCTCGAACTCCCGGACCGCGAGATCGTGACCTGGCCGAAGTCGGACGCTTAACCGACTGCGCCACCCAGGCGCCCCCTCCCTCTCCCTCTTTCTGTGCCCCTCCCGCATCTCTCTCTCCCTCTCCCTCCCTCTCTCTCAAAATAAATAAACTTAAAAAATCAGCTGGGTGATTGCTGCCCAGTGAAATCTTTAGTAAAACCTACATTCCTCATGAATGGATTTGGGATTTAGGTTCCTCCTCGGGGGTTATAATGAAATGCTGAGTCTTTGCTGCATCCGGGTTACAGCAATGCTTGCATGCTACAAATATTTAAACCGTGGAGTACCGCTTAAAAAGTTTTTGTTATGCATGATGTAAATGCACACTTATCATCGCCTCTAAAAATAAAGACATGTTGGCACACTTTTTTACTTTCTTAAAAATAATATTGAAATTTCCAAAACTTCATTTACTTAATTTAAATGAATAATTATCGAGCACTCACAAGTGCAAAGTGTTGTTTTTCTTCTTTATTTTTTAATCGGTTGATCACAGTCAGGCTGTACGAACACAGCGTGGTTCAGCTGGGCTGTGCATTTCCACAGCTAAGGCCATTCTAAAGCTATGAAGCCGAGATCCGGGTCAAAGTCACTTTGTACCTCTTGTTGATATCATCATGGATAGCCTCTCGTAAAACAACCTAAAGGTCCAGCCAGACATTTCTCATTTCCTCTTTTCAAATTTCAATGTTAACATATAATTTGGGAGCCTAGGCACACCCACACTAACAATTGACGATGCATTTGCTCTGTAATCCAAGGACCATTAGTATTTGAAATCTCAGGAAGTAGCCACAGGGTATGTAAACTTTGCAACACCCTCCAGAGGCTGTTTTCTCACCACAAAGTAAGTTCCTAGTGCCCAGTATCACCAAACTTGTCTGTGTTTTTATAGTGAATGAAGATGGGCAGAGTACTCCTCAAGGAAAAAGAATAAAGCAATCTCAGAAAAATTCTGAAATACCAATGTGATGGGCTACAATCCAAGAACAGAAAGAAAAAGAAAGGCAGAAAGAAAGGCAGAAAGAAAGAAAGAGAAAGGGAAAGAAAAAGAGAGAAAGAAGAAAGAGAAAGGGAAAGAAAGAGAGAAAGAAAGAAAAAGAAAGAAAGAAAGGCAGAAAGAAAGAAAGAGAAGGAAAGAAAGAGAAAGAAAAAGAAGAGAGAAAGAAAAAGAGAAAGAAAGAAAGAAAGAAAGAAAGAAAGAAAGAAAACCGAAACTTTTTTCAGCAATTGCCAAAGCTTCAGAATTAAGGAGTAAAACGCCAATATAAAAATAAATATATGTAAAAAGCATGCTGTTACCCCTAAATCCTCAAAGCAATGTAGTCCAACCACGCCTTTTAGTCCAAGCATTGGTTCATGACAGGCAGGGCTCAAGTTTTATAGAATAAAAAATGCAACTGCTAAACATACTCGCGTGCAAGTCTGAAAATAGAGCGAGAACACACAGGGGCGCTCACCCACAGAATGGGCCAACTGACTTCCATAAACTGCCAAGAGCTGCGTTTAAATAAATTATGGTTGGGACCCAGCAGACACAATGCAGGGCATTCCAATTTGTTCTTGGGAGGAGATCTCAAATGATCCACGCACGAAGCCACCCAGGGCAGACAGTAGCATCTTAGCTTATAACCCCCGAGGAGAAAAGCGTCCAAGAATAAAGCTGACGGAAACGGAAAGTGCATAAAAGAGAAATGGAGGACGAGGTTGCTTCCCCTGCACCCTCTATCGCCATCTCCCGCTGGCAGCCCGAGGCAGCCCCGAACCACCTCCGGATGAAAACGTCTGGGCTCAGCGAAAGGGTTTCCAGCCTCCTCTACGTGGAACAGACTTCAGTGGGCACTGGTTGTGGGGAGGGCGGTTATAAACACGCTTGAGACTCGTCCTTACCCTGGAGGAATTTGTAAGACCACAAATGCATGCACGTGAACACACACCCATGTTTACTACAAAGCAGAGGCCTTTTGGAGCCACAGAGGAGAGAAAACCCGGGGCCCTGGGAGTGCAGTAAGCTGCAGGCTCCCCGGGCAAAAGCAGCTCCAGCCTCTCGTAAATTCCCACAGCACTCTGCCCGTCTTGCAGCTCTTGATTTCCAAGAGAAATAACAGCACGGGCCTCGTGTAACAGACCACAAATGTGGGGAGGAAACTGCAAATTGATTCAGAAATCACCGTAATCAATTTTGGCTTCACAACACACATATATGGACTGTCCACGGTCAGGTGCTGCCCCAGGCTCTAGGCACGAGTTGCCTTGTGTACCTTGTGATTCAGCCTTCTAATAAAATGTAACTTAAATGAGTCCCTAGTTAGAGGTGAGAAAATAAGTAGGTGACAGAGAGGACTCATCCTATAAATTTTTTTAATGTTTATTTTCGAGAGAGGCAAAGCATGAGCTGGGGAGGGGCAGAGAGAGGGGGAGACACAGAATCGGAAGCAGGCTCCAGGCAGGCTCTGGGCTGTCAGCCCAGAACCCCAAGTGGGGCTCGAACTCACTGACCAAGAGAGGAAAGAAATGACCACGAACTGGGGGGCTTAAAATGACATCGAACTTTATTCTCTCATAGTTCTGGAGGCCAGAATTCTGAAATCAAAGGGTGGGCAGGACCACACTCCCTCCAGAGGCTTTAAGGGAGAAATTTTCTTGCCCTTTCGACTTCCAGCGGCTGTTGGCGTTCCCTGGCTGGGGGCCGCCTCCCTCCAATCCCTGCTTCCACCTTCAAAGGACCCTTTCCCTCTGTGTGTCTCGTCTTCCGTTTCCTATACGGACACTTATTACTGGATCCAGGGCACACCCAGATATTCCGGCACAATCCCATCTTGGGATTGCAATGTGATTACGTCTACAAAGACTTTTTTCAAAGTAAGGCCACCTTCATGATTCTGGGGCTTAAAGTGTGAACATGTGTTTTTAAGGACCACCACTCAACCCCCTACAGGAACCAGAGAGCCTTGGATGGGATAACTAGCCCCATGCGAAGGAGGAATTCAGGCTTCTAAATTTGGCCTCCGTACAATGGATCAGAGGTATGGGGTATTTAATGAGAGGGTGTATATTGATTTAATCAATCCTGGTCCATCTAGTGCTGGATCATTGAAATGTTTGAAACGATATTTAAAAAGCTGGTTAAATGGAATGACTAACAGGCATTTGTGTCACATCAGGAGGCTAACACTTGGAGCCTGTTGGCTCACAGCTTAGAGACAGATGGAGAGAACCTGTCGTAACATCTTTGGAGTCCCAGGGTCTAGCTCAGATTCTGACACATAAAAGTGGTAGATGGATAAATTAATGAGTAATCACAACACAGATCCTGAACTCAGCATTACCTTCACGCAGTGTAGCAACCAGGGTCATTCTGGAGCCACTGGAAAGGAGAACACGAGTGAGTGGGAAATTCCTGAAATCTGCAATTACGCATTACGGGCTTCCTGTAGTCCTCTACGCAGGGAGAGTCAGCTTCTGTGTCTAATTTCACAGGAATGTCTCAGTGTGATACATCATCACTGTTATGTAAGAGGGCAGAGAACACGGCACTGGAAGTCAGCTGACGAGGGATCCAGCTGCACACGTTTCTTCTCATGACACCTTGGGAAAGCCAGGACTCTCCCACGCTCCTCACCGGACAATGGACGCCTCTCAGCCCAAGCTCAGAGCAAGCACACTTGGGACCCGCGCGTTCTAGCCCCAGAAGCACAGCACTAGCATTCCTATAGGGATGTCTGATGGTCTTAGGGCCAGAGTCTGTCCTACTTGTAGCCCCATTCTCTACGCTAACCGTGGAGAAGAATGCTGATAGCTTAGTAGACTCCATGCTGACAAGATGTGTCTTACCTACAAAGTTCTCCCAACCCTGGTAGCGGGCAGAATGGTGGGGACGTTTGCTCTCTTGCAGTGCCTATGGTGAGGTCTGGCATGGCCGGCCTTCAGACGGGAAGCAGAACCCTGTGGTCGACAATGGGTCCCCTCTTCTGTATGAACCTCAAGGCAACACCCTCTTGTATGGAGCATTTCTTTGTTCAGTTCACATGTACTGCCGTGTCCCAACCTGCCAGGTGGGACGAGACATCAGACTCGATGCCGCCAACAGATCTAGAACCGCTGCCCTTGACTTTTCCCTGACGATACCACTGGGTGCCATAGAGTTGTCGCGTTAAGTCCTGAGAACGCCAAAGAGTTAGTTGCATCCCTCCCCTCAAGTAATGGGCCGCTCGGTCTGTATACTATTCCAAGCTGGGCTGGCACCTGACGATACGGAATGCCAGTTGCTTAAACACTGACACGCTTCCATGTTGGTTAGTCTATATGGCTTCTGCCTTGTGTTTCCTGAGGGCCCCACCTCTGACTGCTCCAGCCCCTCCTTCTTTGCCTCCAGACCCTCCCATTATTCACTAGCTGAAATTCAATGACCAGCACAGCAGGTATCCAGAAGTCTGCTCCAAGTGTGTGGCCAATGTCCATTCAACGCCTGGTCAACCCGTGCCACACTAGTTGCTAACCTTTATGATATTACCTCTGTGTCTGTGACTTGTGCGCACTCTCCCCTCGGCTCCCAAGGAGAGCTGAGGCCATTCTCTGTAATCCAATGTGGTTTTCTGGCATCTTCCTTGCTGAATAAGAGAGGAGAAAAAAAAAAAAACCCCACAAGTCAGATGACTGTTGGAGCCCTGCTATCTCCATTGAAATCATTTATCCACTCCTGATCTCAGATTCTTCATCTGCCTAAAGTCCAGGAGTTGAACTATGATCTCCAATCGTTTGCCAGCTCTGAAATTCCATGATTCCATCCTCTTTCTGGAAAAGATTGTCCTAAAAAAATTTAATGAATAACGGATCAACAACCATTCTAAAAGGAAAGCTGGCGTTAACAGATTTTTATCATATAGCTGTAGGATCAGTGAGTGATGGAAATCTGAACCGGTAGGTATAAGACTAATCCAGGGTGTGAATTTGCCATTCTGTGGACCATTCCAAAGCGCAGGAGTAAAGTAGCTGATTAAGGAAATACTTCCTATTTATACCATACCCTGCCATTGAACAAGAGATTGTAAAGTCAGGGCCTGACAGCTTCAGTAAGACACGCATTAACTCAAGGAGGGCCCTTGAGTAGCACTGCACAATGGTTACTTGTTTGACTACTTCTAGGCTCTGAGATTTTTATTGTTTTCTTTTATTTGCCCATAGCCCAAGTGACTCAGTCATAATGTGTCTAAGTGACCAATAAAGGGAGGAGAAGGAAAGGAGTTTTTCAGCCTGGAAAACTGAATCTGCGTACAACCTGGGACTCTCCTTGCTTCTGTAAAGTTCTAGCTTACATGAAGACCTTCCATATTCTGACTCCAAAACATCAGCCTCTCTTGGATATGGGAACCCACTCTCGTGGCTCATGGTTGCTATTTCCATTTAAAAGGCTCCGACTGAGATACCAGTGGTCCAGAAATTTCCATCGTTTAACTGATGCCGAATGATCCGGAAAACAAAAAGAAGCAAAACCTTTGGTAGAACCAAGCGCTTCTCCTGTGTGATGCTCTCCTCTTAATTTTGCAATTTTCTAGCCTGTGCGCAAAATGGGACAGCTGCGAAAGACCATTAAGTTCTTGGCATTTACTGTACAGAGTGTAAGTTGCACACCAAATGTGGGTTGTGGTGATTTTTCACGATGAAAAAAGAAGAACCAGGGAAATATGTCAGTATCTTGTCGTTGCTAACCGGGGATGCCCGTGTAGCTCTTTCCAAGTCGGACTACGACCGTCAATCAAATCAAAATATTCACAGAACCATATTTGTGTCGGTTTAACGTATGATTAGTAGGCGATGGGCTTGAGTTCTTGACATCATTAATACAATAAAACACAACCGGATGGACGTCAGGGGATTAGAGGATTTGGGCTGTATTATAAATAAGAGTTCGCTTGAACTGGCTATTTCATGCGTTCTCAGACAAACTAGCCTGGTTTTCCCATGCCCTCTGCTGGGTTCTATGGAGCAAGGGTGTTGTCAGAGTCACACGATGTAGAACAATGCCGGCAGTGCTCTCAACAGCCATCAAAAGGACAAATAAGATGTTTGTTCATATTTAAAAATGGATGCCAAATAACACAGACCAGATGAAAGTGGCATTTTACTGAACAATAACACCACAACATCTGGAATGTTTTCTCCGTTTTTGGTAGGCTCACTCTGAGGTGGAGAAAGCTGAGGCCAAAGAAGTCCAGAGAAAAGAACATGGAGTTATTAGAAGTGGTATGTTCTGTACTGTTTTGCTTCAAATCTGTGGCGTTCCGCTCGTAATTCCAGGGTCTTATGGGGGAATGTGCCCTTTCTCTTTCTCTGTTGGACAATTCTTGGCACCGGATTCCCAAGTGGTAGAGTCATGACACCTTACATTTCAGGCACCCAGTTGTTTGCCTTGTTTTTCCTGTCTAGGAGAGAGCAGGGTTTGACTTGTAAAGGGCTAAACCCATTCATGTTTTCTGGTAGTGATTCTGCAGCAGTGAGCTCAGACCTACGAGGGAGATAGATGTGCCTTCTAGCTTCAGGGCCGAGTACCTAGGACTTCCCACAGAGGATGAGAGTGGGATGCATCATCTTTTGAGCAAGACCTCACGGCCACCAAAAGCCCAAGACAAAAGGACAGGTGAGTTTTGTTTGAGGAGAAAATCTGAGTACAGTTTGGATCCTGGGGCTAGACTGACAGAATGGTCTTCAAAGCTAAGGAATTGAGGATCTGGGGAGCAGAGGATTCTAAAGAACAGAAACAGGCACCTGGAGGCTCTGATGATGTACTTTGTCTCAGGGCTGGTCCACGGAAGTAGACCCCGAGTGGGGCACATTATGGCATTCATGGGGCCGTAGCTGTTCTGATTCACAGTAAGTGGAATTCTGGTTTCCTGCAGAACTAAGGTGTGTAGAACCAACTAGAAAGAAAGAAGACAGTAAGAAGTAAGTGACAGAGAAGAGGGAAGGAAGCGGGAAAGAATGTTGGCCCCCATAGTGTGGCAATAGAGATGGTAAGAACCTGAGGTAGGTGATGCATGGCAGACCAACTCCGTGATGATGAGGGTCAAATGAGGTCGCCCACAAATACACAAGTCAGAGATGATGTTTAAAGGAGCGTGAGGCATGCGCAGCCACCTGCCCTTTAATATCGTATTCCTCTTTTTGCGTGGGGGCGTTGGAGCCAGGGAAGGGATGGGCAGAAGAAAGTGCTTCCCTTTGCTGCACCTGCAGATTCTTTAGGGTAGGTTCCGTTGAGAAGCCATAGCATTTCATTCATGGATGAATGGGGCTTGTCTCTAACATATGCTTGAGTATCTGAGCAGCACTGTAGGTTAAGAAACTGAATACCAATTCGCTGTACTAGAGAACGGTGGTCCAGCCAGTAGTCGGAGCTGTCCCAGAACTGTGGTAGGTGAGGATAGGATGTGCGTCAGTGAGGTCAGGTGCCTTGCCCATGATTAGATAGATGGCCAATTAGTGGGGGGATGGGAAGTTAAATCCGAGTCTCCTAGTTCAAGTTCAAGGTTCTTTCTTCCACTCTTCACTCCTTCTCTTTACTTTCCATTTGCTTAAGAGGGTTTCAAGGTCCACAGACGTGTGAAATGCATCTACTCGTAAGAGTAACCCCGCTAGAGTTTGAAATTTGAGGTAAACTCGTTGTATTCATTTTAGACATAGATATATAGAAGGTAAGCATGATGGCGAGGACTTTGAACGTTTCATCGGCTGCCATACCCAATAGGCTGGTTTAGTGCCAGGCATGTGGTGGGTGCCTGAAAAAAATATGACTTGAAGTTGAATGCATACAGGTATTTTTCAAAAGACTGTACTTTCCACAAAACTATGTCGATTACTTGGCCACTCCAAATTTTTAGCCAAGGCAGATCTTGACATTGAGCTAAAGACACTGACAGCTATTAAAATATGTCGAAAAGGGGGAGGGGACAGTGGAAGAAAAAAAGTGATACAATTTTTTTATTCTTCTGAGTTCAAAGTGGCTGCTATAGTTTAGGCCAAATATTCTCCTCCTGTGCTAAACTTAACCCAGTAAAAAAAATCACTCTCTTTGGTCTAAAATGAGCGGAAAATATGAACACCAAAGTGTGTTCATTCTTAAAAAACTTCAAGACATCCACTCAGAGTTGATTTTTTTCAGGTTACTAAATTCCTTGATCTATTTTTTTAATTTACTTATTTTTGAGTGAGAGAGAGAGAGAGAGAGAGAGAGAGAGACAGAGTGCGAGTGGGGGAGGGGCAGAGAGAGGGAGACACAGAATGTGAAGCAGGCTTCAGGCTCTGAGCTGTCAGCCCAGAGCCCATTGTGGGACTTGAACCCACGAACCATGAAATCATGACTAGAGCCAAAGTCGGACACTTAACCAACTGAGCCACCCAGGCGCCCCACTAGACTTCCTAATTTAAATCCATAGTTTGCGTTTTGTTCTTGTTCTTACTTAGATTTGTTACCTACATAATTTCTTCTCTTTGTCTGATGTAACTTTTAGCTTTATCAATATGTTGCCAAAAATCAAAGAAAAGGTTCATTACTTTGGGCAATAGGATACCTTGTCCCTACAGAGGTAAAACAGACATGAAATAGATTGAATTTTACAATTAAAATTGCTTTGTTGTACATTAATTCACTCAGTCGACTTTTAGTGAGGACCTACTGTGTGCTGTGTAGTATTCCAGGGTTAGGGAAGGAAACGTATGAAAACTGACAAAAAGCCATAATGAAGCTTATATTCCTATAAATTATGTTTCCATAGCTTTATTATAGATAGAAAAATATTCAGTGAGTCTAGTGTTTTCTAGAACAGGGTCACCAAAATTTCTCTGTAAAGGGCCAGATCGTAAATTAAGCTTTGTGGGCTCTTTTGACTCAGCCTGAGGTTAAGTGAGCACTAGAATGCATTCAGAGCAACCCCCGCAAACAGCTTCCCCCAACTCCCCCCAATCAGCCGGCCACAAAGGAAGACATTTCCCACGTGTGGGTCCCCTCGCTCCATGAGCTCATCCTACTCGCCCACACCCTGTTCTTTCTAGACTTGGTGACTCCTCCTCATAAAAGATAAGCTGTTTCTGCCTGACCTGTGAGGCACTTGGAGATTTTATGGCATTGCAATTGTCCCCTCTCCCTAGAGCACTCATCTTTTTTAATAGTCTCTCCTTACCTGAATCCAAATTTGTTTCGTCTTTGGCAGGTTGCTGGCCTTAAGAAGGGAAATGAGAGGACTTGCTTTCTCAACCCCCAGCTTCAGGCTCCTCATTGGACTGACATATGGGCGCAGTCCTCTGACCCGTGCGAGGGAAGAATCTACTCCAGAGAAACTGGGCCAAACTGCAGCTGAGAGCTGAAAATATGCCAAAAGCGACCTTCCCTTCGGCCTTACGGATGTTAATGATGTACCTTATTGTGATGTATAATGTATAATGTATAATGTATAATGATGTACCTTACGTGACAGCATGTTTGTGTGGGATTATGTGCGGGTTGAGTTGTGGTGTAATTTTGAGGCCAATCATTTAGAATTTAAAGCAAAAGGAACTGAATATATTAAAGGTAGTCATGATGAGCTCTTTCAAAGCCAAATATTATTGTGGCTTTTCAAATTAAAAATCAAAAGGCTACTGAAGCACTCTACTGGTTTTAATTTCTATGGTAATTGTTGATAGCTCTTATGTAAAACAAAACAACAATAAACAAACAAACAAAAACCTCTTTGGGGTCCTCGATGACTTTTGAGAGTATAAAGGGAACTTGAGCAATGAGGGCACCTGGTTGGCTCAGTCAGTTAAGCATCTGACTTCAGCTCAGGTCAGGATCTCACCGTTCATGAGTTCAAGCCCCGCGTCGGGCTCTGTGCTGACAGCTCAGAGCGTGGAGCCTGCTTCGGATTCTGTGTCTCCCTCTCTCTCTGCCCCTCCCTCACTCACACTCTGTCTCTCTCTCTCAAAAATAAACACTTGAGAAAAAAAATTTTTAAGACAAAACCATTGTTGATTTTCCCTTCTCCTATTTGGTTGATGTTTTTGTTTTTAATGTTTATTTATCTTTGAGAGAGAGAGATAGAGGGCAAGCGGGGGAAAGGCAGAGAGAGAGAGAATCTGAAGCAGGATCCAGGTTCTGAGCCATCAGCACAGAGCCTGATGCGGGGCTCGAACTCATGAACCGCCGATCATGACCTGAGCTGAAGTAGGATGCTTAACCGACTGAGCCACCACCCAGGTATCTGTGATTTTTTTTTTTTTTTTTTTTTTTTTAATATGAGCTCAAAGGAGCTACTCCCTGGATAGACTTCAGGCACCCACTATCTAGGGTCAGGCACTCATAGCTGAGGACGCTGGCTGTCACCTGCCTGAAGGATCTAATCAAATCTTACCTGTTTCTTCGTTCAGATATACTGCATTGACATTGTGGGGGATTTTGTCTGTTTTTAGTTTTTAAATTATTTTCTTACTTATTGTTTTTACTCTTCCCTAATTTTGTCTTTTTGTCTTTCTTCATTTTTCTCATTTATATCTATTCTTTTTTTTATCTCTCATTATTTTCTCTTTCAATATTCATGTGTTTCTTTTTCTTCATGTCTTCCTTTTTCATTTTTTCTTTTCTTCTTTCTTTTCTTAACTTTTTAATTCTTTTCCCATTTCTCATGCTTGTTTCATTTCTGTTTTTCTTTTTCTTTTCTCATTTTCTTTATTTTTTTCTCATTTTTATTTTTCTTGTTTTTTTTTTTTCTCTTTTTATGCCGTTTGGTGACATTATTTTGGTATTCTTATTTTTGTCTGCCATTGTGTTATGAAGTCATTACAAGGAGAAGTTCATGAAATGGACTTCCTTTGGAAGTGATTCTCTTCTGAGGTGATTTGGAGCAAGGCTCTCACTAGATTTTCCCATGTGAAGTCCACCTTTATCTGCTTTCCCCCTTTATCTGCAAAGGCAAAAATCCTTTTCAGATTTCTGTCGGCAAAAAACAGGTACTGATGTAGGTCTTTCCTAAAAGCAAAGTGGCGTGGCGGGAACTTGCAAGAAGCAGAGTGTGCCTGTATGTAGGGCCTTGCGGAAACACGAAAGGATAAAAGGCTGGAGCCACGTTCTACCGCGTAGGGTCTGCTGTGCGGACCTATCCGCAGACCTTCGTTTGGGAGAGACTTAAAGGCAGAAACCGTTCTTGGGTGCGAGGTGAACATCAAGATGACAACCTTTGGCTTCAGCAACGAATCCACCTTTGGCAAAAAGCTGGTTAGCCTCTGTGGCCGAGCCCGTTTTGCTGCCCCAGCCCTCACGCGGGATAAACTTGGAGGGGCCCGAGGTGCCGAGCCTGGGAGTCCTACTATAGGCACTGGTCAGCGGAGCCTGCCTTTTTTAAAAAATTATTTTTTAGGGGCGCCTGGGTGGCTCAGTCGGTTAGGCGTCTGACTTCAGCCGGGTCACGATCTCACGGTCCATGAGTTCGAGCCCCGCGTCAGGCTCTGGGCTGATGGCTCGGAGCCTGGAGCCTGTTTCCGATTCTGTGTCTCCCTCTCTCTCTGCCCCTCCCCCGTTCATGCTCTGTCTCTCTCTGTCCCAAAAAAAGAAATAAAAAATGTTGAAAAAAAATTTTAAAAAAAAATTATTTTTTAACGTTTATTTATTTTTGACAGCAAAAGAGAGTGAGAGAGACAGAGAGAAAGAAAAAGAAAGAGAATGAGTGGGGGAGGGGCAGAGAGAGAGGGAGACACAGAATCCGAAGCAGGCTCCAGGCTCCAAGCCGTTGGCACAGAGCCCGATAAGGGACTTGAACTCACAGACCCTGAGATCATGACCTGACCCGAAGGTGGACGCTTAACTGACTGAGCCACCCGGGTGCCCCGAGCCTGCCTTCTGATGGACAGAATCTGAAGGAGCTACGGGGGCAGGTGCTGAGGGCACCATAAAACCTTCCCGAGGAATTTCTTGTTCTCAGTCCCAGCATGTTAGAGCAGATCGTGGAGCGGGTAGATGAATGTGGGTCGTGAAGCTGATGAATAAAACCTTATGTGGAACCACTCCCTGCCTACAAAGGCCCCCTGTGGACCTTGTTAGTGGTGCCCCTGTGTGATGCACAGAGAGCCAGGATTTGCTGGTGGGTGGGCCACAGAGACCAGGTCACCTGTCTTCTCCTGGGCTTCAAAAGCTTGAAGCTAGAGGGTGCCATTGTCCCCTCGAAGCCCGTTTGCACCTGGGATGATCAATCGCCCTTTCCCCTCCTGCCAAGGCCTACGGGGGCCGGTCAGCCAGCCCCCGGAAGCAGCGCTTCAGGGATCAGACTGCCCCTGCCTTTCCCACCCAGCTTCCGCTTTGAGAAGACCCAAAGTTACTAGAGAAATGGCCCAGCCCGAGGAGGATCAGAGTCAGGGTGAAGGAGGGCCTAACAGCACCGCCACCCCCCCCCGATTCACGTGGAGAGGAAGATGGCCCCGTCTCCTCCACAAACAGCACAGCACCAGAGGTGACCTTCTGGGCTGGAGGCCTAGGCAGGTGGGAGGGGGTCCCTGCAATTCCTCCTTCCCTGGAGCTGGACCTTCTCTTCCACAAGCTGCTGTTGGGCATTTGTACCCTCCTTAGAAGTAGTTCCATCTGCCTCCGAAGGCAGAAGGAGCAGACCCAGGACCACTGGGAGAGGAAGGGCTACCGGGCAGGGTGGGCAGTCTCCCCGGTGACAGGGACCCCGGGTAGGGCTTTGTCTAAAAGCACCCTTGCTATGCACCCCTGCTTCTCCTCATCAGTCATCGGCACTAATCCGGGCACCTGTGGTGACACCCCCACACCCACCCTGCTGTCTCATCTCTCTGCCTTCCCTTCTCTTCCCGATGCTGCCGCCCCTCCACGGGGTGGGGACGGATGGGGCCAAGTGGCTGCGGCTGGCTCACCTCCGTGGCCTCCGTGGCCGTGTGGAAGTGGGTGACTGTGGGTGCTTGGCTGGGGGCCGCTCTTCACCCCTTCACTTACTACCGTGCAGTCTCTTTCCTAAGAAACTGCTGGAGAACGTTGTGCACGGAGGTGGTCCCCATTCTCACCTGGGTTGTGCATTTTTCGGTGAGGCTTTGTTCCTTTATTTTATCCCTTCATTCTTTTCAATCGTGACGATCCCCTCTGACCCCCACCCAATTCCCCCTGCCCCACCCACCGTGTGGGCCCAGTCCGGGCTCAGCTGCGAGTCAAACGCTTGGATCCCAGGAAGGAGCCGCCTCTGATCCTCTCTCCCCTCTGACCCCCCCCTTTCACCCTACGAAACAGCCCAGTGCTCCAAGGAGGCCAGGAGGGCTTGGCTGGGCTCCACAGGGTGCGGGGGCCGAGGATCCAGGCAAGGTGCCCCATGCCCCCTCCCCCCAGCAGGCTTCTGCACTTAGTTTGTCCTCTGGATCAATTGGTAAAGAGAATGTTGCGGGGCGGGGTGGGGGGTGGGGATCTATTCATGCTGTTCTATGGATTTTAAAAGTGCAAAAGTGTGAATAGCAAAGCCACGTAGGAGCCAATTACTGTCCAGGGAGAATGAGGTGGCTTGAATTAGAATATCCGAGAGGCAGAGTCGAGAGGGATCTGGAAAACAGGACCAACGGATCCTGGATGCGGATGGGGAGCAGCGGAGAGGCAAGTGTTCAGATGAAGTTATTAAGTTATCTCACTTAATAAACAACCAAGTCGATGAGAGACACCTGGACAAGCACAGATTCGGAAGGGAAAACTAGCACTCCGTTCAGGGCGTGTTGAAACTGAGAAGGTTGTGGATGGCAGCTTAACATTTGGACTTTGTGACACGTATGCCCGAGGAGAGGTCATGCCTGAAGGTCTGGAGATCCCGTTGAAAGTGCCAGCGTGTGACTATCATTTAAAGTCCTGGCAATCAAGGGGATGGCCTCATCAGAGGGTAGGGTGGGCAGAGAGAGTCTGGACAGCGTCCTGAGGGATGGCGACACTTGGAGAGAAGAAAAGGAACCCTAAGGCTGAAAGTGGCCAAGCAGAAAGGCAGGAAGAAGATTCATCGTGTGGTGTCCACAGCCGGGCTGTGAAGGGAGCAGAGGAAGAAGGGCTTGCGGATCAAAGGGTACGTTCAGGCGAGGTGCCTGTGCAGAAACACGGGAGGTTTGGCCTTTGAAGGGAGGAGAGGGCCTTCATTTGTTTTGCTAAGAAGAAGAGAGGAGATTCAGAGGTCAGTAAGCCTAGAAAAGGCCAGAGAGTAAATATTACAGGCTTTTAGTGCGTATGGTCTCTCTCTCGCAACAAGTCAACACACCGTCAGAGCAGGGAGCGGCCATAGACAATAAGTAAACAATGAGTGTGGCCGTGTTCCAAAAACATTTTATTTATGGACCCCGAAATTTGAATGCCGTATAATTTTCATACGCCATGAATGAAATAGGACTCATCTTTTTTTTTTTCTTGTTTTCTTTTAAGTCGTTAAAAAAAAAAGTCAAAACATTCGTAAATCGGCTGGCCATACAACAGGCCAAAGACTAGAGATATGGTGCACGGGACATAGTCTGCCCCGCGCTGGTCTGGATGCTAGAAAGGGAGGTGGAGATGTTTACGCAAAGACATTCGTGGGGGCGAGCGGGTCCTGCTCACAGAAGTCTGTTCTTGCAGTGAAATACGAAGCAAAGGCTTCAGCCGACATACGGGCTGGTGTGAAGGGTCAGAGGCAGAGAACGCCGGGGGGAGGAGACGAGGAAGCTGGTCTACAGGAAAAACACGGCAACATGGAGAGCAGGGTGGAAATCCAACAGAGGCGTGACGGCGTTGGCCAAGGGGAGGCTTCCTGGAGGCCCTGCGTGAAAGCCGAGTCTGAAAGAAGGATCGGAGACTCTGAATTCATTTCGAAGCGACAAGCAGAGCCACGGAGAAGCGACGGCATGACACGACGTGACTGTTTCCAAGCGACAGTAGTCGCATTCCGTAATTTCCGGTCCCAGCACATTGCCTCTTAATGATACCAAAACATAGACTGCAGCGTAAACGTCCAGACGTTCCCAAACAGACCAATGGGCTCTAAGGCACGCACATCTGGTCAGCATCTGGAGCGCACGCAGGACAGAATTCGTCAGATTTGCTCTGCATGTTCCACTCGGGTAGAGCCAGAGAAGTTCAGGCTCATTTCAGGTTCGGGGAAATTTGGTCAATTCAGCAGCAGGGTATATAAGGCCTCAAAAGCAAGTCCCGTTTATAGATTTTGCGGAGCCTAGTGTATGCTTCTGGAGTAGGATCCTACCTCAAAATCAGCTCAGCCTTCACTCTTTCAGGGGGGACGCCAGAAAAAGAAGTTACATTTTCAATGAATAGAGTTAAAACTGCAGACAGTGATTCATAGTGGTTTTTTTTTCTCCTTTCTAAATTAGAAAGTTTTAATCGTGATAAAACACACATAATAGAAAACTTACGATCTTAACCTTTTTTTTTTTTCCTGGCGTTATTTGTTACCATGTTTTTTTTTGTTTTTTTTTTTTTTTTTTAAATTTTTTTTTTCAACGTTTATTTATTTTTGGGACAGAGAGAGACAGAGCATGAACGGGGGAGGGGCAGAGAGAGAGGGAGACACAGAATCGGAAACAGGCTCCAGGCTCTGAGCCATCAGCCCAGAGCCCGACGCGGGGCTCGAACTCACGGACCGCGAGATCGTGACCTGGCTGAAGTCGGACGCTTAACCGACTGCGCCACCCAGGCGCCCCTTTGTTACCATGTTTTTGAGGAGCTTTCGGTTTGCAGCGCAATTAGGAAGGCATAGAGATTTCCCATAAGCCCCTGCAATCCCCCCACATGCATGGCCTCCCCCGGCATCGACACCCCCAGCAGAGCGCTGCACACTTCTGATACAACTGGTGAGCCCCCACTCACACATCACAATCACCCAAAGTCCACGGTTTGCACTAGGGGCTCAGTCCTGGCCTTGGTCCTGTACGTTGTGTGGGTTTGGAGAAATGTACAATGACAAGTACTCACCATGAAAGCGTCATAGAGTGTTGTAGAACATTCGTATATGTTATTTAATCCAATATGTCTAAAATATGATCACTGAACACGTAATTGATGTAGAAGTAGTTTACATTCCTTCTGGACTAGGTCTGTTAAATCTCGTGTATGCTTTATGCTTACAACCCATCCATTTGAACACTAAATTCTCATTGAAAAAAAAATGGGTCTGTATTCAGGTATAACATTTGCCGTGGAAAACGATTCTCATATCCTAGTTGTTCCAAACACACTTAAAAGTTTTCTTTCTTCTTTTTTTTAATCTTTATTTACTGTTGAGAGAGAGAGAGAGAGAGAGAGAGAGAGAAAGTGGCAGAGGGTAAGCGGGGGACGGGCAGAGAGGGAGGGAGACACAGAATGGGAAACAGTCTCCAGGCTCTGAGCTGTCAGCACAGGGGCTTGAACCCACGGATCGCAAGATCATGAGCTGAACTGAAGTCGGATGCTTAACCGACTGAGCCGCCCAGGCGCCCCGACACTTAAAAGTCTTCTAACAACTGAGCTAAGTATCAGTTTTTAAAGGAAAATGATAAAATTAAAAAGTGACTTCCTCTGTCAGGCCAGGCACATTTCAAATGCTCAGTAGCAGCAAGGGGCCAGTGGCTACTGTGTTGGAGAGAGGACGCCTTTAAACATTCTCTTTTCCCGGGGTTACTTTTGACATTCAAGAAAAAGTGTATAAATTCTAGTGTTATTTCTCATTTTAAAAAAAATGTTTATTTATTTTGGGAGAGACTGAGCGCAAGCCAGGGAGGGGCAGAGAGAGAGGGAGAGAGAGAGAGTCCCAAGCAGGCTCCACACTGTCAGCACAGAGCCCGACGCAGGGCTCGGTCTCACGAACCGTGAGATCGTGACCTGAGCCGAACAAAGAGTTGGACACAACCGACTGAGCCACCCAGGCGCCCCTCTAATTCCGAATATAATTACTACTCCTTATTTTTTTCTTGATTGGTCCTAAATTCCTTTATCCTTGCCAATTTTCGTTGGTTCCAAGACATGTCTGTTTTTGTTTTTTGCTTTTTTTTTGTTTGGTTCATCTCGAGTCCTCGTGTCGTTCATGGCTCCAAACCATGTTAGTGTAAAGTGATTAGTTCGGGACTATAGTCCTCTCTTGAACCTACAGTTTTATCATATTAGCCAAACCCTGCTTCCCCCTATATTTTTAAGACTGTTTTTAGAGCAGTTTTCGGTTCACAGCAAAATGAAGAGGTAGGTAACAGAGATTTTTCCTGTGCTCTGTCGCCACGCATGCACGGCCTCCCTCATTATGATCTCCCACCACAGCGGCACGTTTGTTACAAGGGATGAATCTATACTGATACATCACAATCGCCCCCGGCCCACAGTTTACATTAGGGTACCTTCCTGGTGTTGTTCGTTCTATGGGGGCTTGATAAATGTATAATGTCAGGTGCCCATCACTAGAGTATTATGCGAAGTATTTTCAGGGCCCTAAAAATGCTCAGTACTCTGCCTATTCATCCTCCCTCCTCCCCTGGTTTTTACTTATAGTTACATTTTAAAATGTCTGTCATTATTTGGGGCTTTTTGGAAAACACTGTCCGATGGGGTTCATTTGAAGTTGTAGGACAATGCGATCAAAACACATCTTTAGGACGAGATGGAAGTTTTTCAGATGACACGTATGTTTTGCCATAGGAAAAAAAAGGATCATCTAGGGAGAGGTAAGAGTTTAGAATTGTTCTTGCCACGTACCTCTTATCAAAATAAATCTTGGCTTGTGTATTTTCCTTAGCAGAAGATCTATTATTGCCCCATTAAAAAAAAAATTAATGCTTTTATTTTATTCTGAAGAGAAAGAGACAGAGTCTGAGCAGGAGGGGAGCAGAGAGAGAGGGAGACACAGAATCCGAAGCAGGCTCCAGGCTCTGAGCTGTCAGCACGGAGCCTGACACAGGGCTCCAACCCGTGGATGGAAGGATCATGACCTGAGCTGAAGTCGAATGCTTAACCGACCCAGCGAGCCACCCGGGCACCCTTATTGCCCCATTCTTATCATAAACTGGTTTCAGCCTTCTTTGTTGTCTTTTTCCAATTCTCCACCCCCCTCCTCCTTCTTCTCATCTTCTTCCTTCTCTTCCTCCCCCTCCTCCTCCTTCTTCTTCCTTTTTTTTTAACATACAACGCCGTTAATTGACTCAGGGTTTGTAGACTTCCTGCTCCGCAATGTCCGTAATAAATCCATTAAAAAAGTGGTCATAGTCATTCCATCACTGTGACTGTAGATGCCAAGTGATGTTATTGGATGGATGTTCTTGGGATTCCTGGGCACTGGTAACTGGCAACTGGAGTGAGTCTTCAGAGATACATGTGGCTTCATCTTAGAATCCTTTCACTGACCATTCCCACAAAAGAGAGAGAAGGTCTTTCCTCCTACTCTTTCAACTTTGTTTTAGCTATATTGAATATTAAAACCAATGGAAATAAAGAGACTGCAGTGTCCATGAGTACAGAGGATGAGGTTGAATTCAACGAGTTTCATTTATTGCTCCCAGGCGCCCTCAGAGGGTTGAGGGGTCACGTGGGATAAAAATGGGAATTCCTATTTCCTGAAGTGGTCTCAGACCTCCAGACGGACAGCTCCTCGGTGAGCACAAGTGGCAGGATTTCGACAAACGTCTTTGTTTTCCATCTTTTGAAGGCTGGAACATTAGAATAGCTTTGTGCTCCTTTTTATTTCTGGCACAGAGAAACTGGTTTGGCCAAAGAGTTATTTTGGGGGGGCATTGGCATGTTCTTAGGTATAGGATTTGCCTTTTAGCCCAAGCTAAATAAAGTCAGGTGATTATGGTTTGGGGGGGGTTCTCTTCCAGGAGACAAATCGATATTTTTTTAAAGGCAACATATAGGCTCTAGTTATTAAAAGATTTGTTCAAGAACATTCATATTCCATAACCTCATGTCAGAAAAATTCAAGCAGTAAGACATCTAAAGAGTGGGTGTTTGTTTTTTTTTTTTGTTTTTTTTTT